>NC_140168.1:83020890-83348518 GCF_963971535.1 Notolepis coatsorum
CAGACAGACAGACAGACAGACAGACAGACAGACAGACAGACAGACAGACAGACAGACAGACAGAGAGGTGTTGTATAGCTGGTAAACATGTAAAGAAATGTGTAGGTAGTTTGATGTTTGCATTGCTCTCACAACCTATGGTATGTTGGGACCACTGACCTACAGAACAAACAGAGAAGCTTTAGGTTTGAAATAATTTGATTTAGAACAGCAAGGGAGTATATTATGGGGCCATTATTGCTCCAATATTATTTGGAAATGTATGTGGAGAGCTGTGTAACTGTATCTCAATCCATACATAGATCTGTAAATACATACATAGATCTGTAAAGGCGTACACAAATCAGAATTTCTGATTTAAGCTAGCTTGCCACTGCAACTGATGTAGTTTTCTGACACAAGCCCTGGAACACCACTTGGCAGGTCAAAAACATCTGATTGATTGGTTATTTATGCCAGACTGACAGTGATGCCACTTACTTGTAAAAATGATCTGATTACTGATTACTCCTTTAAAAAGTAATCTAGTTACTTTACTGATTACTTGATTATCAAAGTAACTTAGGGTGCTTTCTCACTGCCATTCGGGGTCGAATCAGCTCCGTTCCGTCCTCGTTCCATCCTTGGGTGCGAACCTCCCCCCTCCCTCTCCTCCCTCTAGTTTGTGTACACACTTCAGTCTTGGTTTGCTCCGGGTTCTGTTTACGGTTTGCGTTTTGAGCGTGTAAGCTTGCCGTAGGCGATGATGTCACGCTTGAACGTCAACACGGGAAGAGTTTAACATACGGTGGTGGAAACTGCATGCTCCACCACCATAACTGGATGCTGATATAAAGAAACAAATAACCAATAAATATGAAGTTATATTTGAACCTCTGTTGTCAAGCCTTGTCAATATAACCCACCCCCTTTTCTCATAAATGGAACTGGTGTCGTGGAGCGTTTTCCAGGGTTAACGCTAACGCTAAGCTAACGGCTAACGCTAGTTAGCTTAGCCTATTTATTACTAGTTAGCAGCTAACATTGCTCGCATCAATTATATTGAATGTCATTGATCTACCGGTCGATCACGGCCGACTGGTTGGGCACCACTGGTCTATAGAAATAAATGCATTCGAACAAGAAAGTATACATAGCAATGGCAAAAAAAGTTGCCAGGCCTAATGCGAGCCAGGGAAGTCTTAGCCCCTTCCGTGACTGCGATGTGCAAGCCAGGGGCTTTATATCTGATATATTTCTGACCCACCCCAAGCTTTTAAGCAGTGTTTGGTGGTCCAAATTAGCCTGGCTACTATGGAGCTGCGAGTGACTGCGTATTTAAAAGCCCCTGGTTTGCACATCGCAGTCACGGAAGGGGCTAGGAAGTCTTGTGCTTGTAACGTGGCTTCATGTTTTCATCCACTGAGCCGTGAGGCTCAACATGCTTGTTTGGTTGAGGTCTGAAGTTCTCTGAACTCGCCAAATTGCCCATAAATATAGTTTTTGTGGGTATTGTCCAGTTGTTGCTGTATGTTTTTATCTGCCCAAAATTCAAGCAAGCATGAAAGCATTACAGTAACGATGTTGTGTGTGTCAGCAAGTTGATACAGCAAGCCTCTCCCGTGTTTTGGTACAAGCTCGCACACCACGCCCCCCGCTCCCAGTGGCGCACACCCGAGACCACCTATTTCAGCGGTCCAGGTTTTGAGCGAATCAGCGTCCCGGGGGACGGGGGGGGGAGTGTTCTCACTAGGACAGACACACCCTTTTTTGGTGCGATCCGGCTCTGATTCGACCCCGAATGGTGAGTGGGAAAGCCCCCTTAGTTACTTTGAAAGTAACTAGGTTACGAAGTCGTTGCCGTCCCCCCTGCTGCTGCCACAACATAAGAATGACAACAATGATAAAAATAAAATTGTAAAACCGTTGTATAATATAAAACATGGTATTATAGTTTGTTATTCTCATGTGTGTGTGGCTGTGTGCGTGCGTGCGCGAGCGCACGTCCCATCTCCGGTCTAGCTGACTGTACCCCTGGCTCTCTTATCATCATCATTATGAGATGGTAACTAAATAGTAACGCACAGCCACTTGGAAAAGTAACTGTAATCAGATTACTGGCTTGTAAAAGTAACAAGTTAGATTACTATTTACTGAAAAAAGTTATCAGATTACAGTAACTAGTTACTTAGTAACTAGTTACTGGCATCACTGCAGACTGACAACAGGTACATTTAAAATTGTAGCTGCTGTATCTTATGCCTGTAAAATACTTGTTCACGTTGGCAATTGTAAACACTGAAGTAAAATAGATTGTACACATATTTGATCTTGATATGAATACACATAAACTCACTCTTGCTCATTTCTCCAAACTTGCCTACTGCAGCTTTAAGGAAAAAGTGGGATACCTATGTCGGAAATACATTACATGGAGAATATGTCAGTATGTCAGGATATGACACCTCTGACCTCTGGCCAATGGGTGGGGACCGGTCATCGACTTAAAGCTTAAAAACAGCTTTTTGGCAAGTAAAAGTAGAGTTACAAACTGTGCCATAGACCCTAGTAGCCTATGTACTCCCCCTGCTGGACAATTAGGAATATTACACACTTTCTATCAAGACAGGGATTAGTTAGTAGAATTCCAGTATATGGATGTGTTTATTACAGGGGGTGACAGTGACTTGGGAGGTAGAGCAGTCGTCTGGTTCGATTCCCGCTCCTCCCGGGCAGAGTGTCGAAGTGTCCGTGACTCCTTGAGCAAGACACTTAACCCTAATTGCTCCTGATGAGCAGGTTGGCACCTTGCATGGTTGCCTCCACCGTCGGTGTGTGAATGTGTGAGTGAATGGGTCAAATGTGAGGAGCAAAATTGTAAAGCGATTTTGATAAAAGCGCTATATAAATGCAGCCATTTACCATTTATTAAGTTCCTTCACTCTCAGTGCTCTGGAGAACTCTTGACTTGGTTCTGGCCTTTCTCTCAATCTATTTCAACTCCTCACAGTAGGACTGTAAATTTTTTTATTTTATTGAATTAGCTAAATAGGAGAGTGTGAATAAACAGTTTCAGGTTTACATTCAAATAGTTGATTCAACAACAACAACAACAACACAAACGTTTTGACTTTGTTTTTTTTTATCAACTAAATAGGAGAAATGTCAAATTGACTTTTAATATCCACACTCACAATTAATTGATTCAATTACAGGAAAAATCTCATTGAAAATATTGAAACAACGCATTACTATGTATTTGTTTTACAGTATGTAAGTCCTATGATAAGACAGGCAAGACAAGATAAGATAAGACAAGATAAGATAGTATAAGATAAGATGATAAGATCAGATAAGATACAAATAAATAATAAGCATGAGGAAGGGGGAGGGGAGGTACAGGTATGGGCAGGGTAATAGAAGAAAGACAATAAATACAGGTAATGTAATCTGAATATCATGATTAAAAAAGAAATTATAAAAAAAGAAATTCAAAAATTCAAAAATAAAAAAAAAATCCTGGTGAGGGACCCCCAGACCCCCTGCTTAAAAAGTGGCCTGACTGGGGCTATATTCTGCACTATATTTCCTGGCCTGAATGATTTCCCCAGTCCGGCCCTGGTTAAAAGCCTCCAATGCTTATTAGTGTGTGTGCGTTTGAACTTTTGCATGTTTCAACCATACATTTCCATTTATAAAAAAAATATATATATATTATATATATATTTTTTCTTTTACCTCCTATAATAGTGGGGGTCGCGGCTCTCTGACACCGTTATTTGGGGGTCGCGGCCTGAAAAGTTTGGGAACCCCTGATATACTGTATGTTATAGTTATAGTCTGTACAGGATTGCTGTATTGCATAGTATGCTGTATTGCTATATGTGAAATTAGACTCTAGCAGAAACTCCTATCTCCATTGTCAGTGTCATACTCTCTAGTCATCAGTGTTGAAGTCGAGTCACTCAATCTCGAGTCCGAGTTGAGTCTCGAGTCCCCAGTGTTTGAGTCCGAGTCCAAGTCTGAGTCACCAAAGAAGAGCCAGAGTCGAGTCTGAGTTGAGTCCCCATTACCCTAGTCCAGGGGTGTAAAAAGTACCCAGAAATTATACTTAAGTGAAAGTATGGGTATCGTCTCAAAATCGTACTCAAGTAAAAGTCAGAGTATCTGGCTAAAACACACTTGAGTGAAAGTTTAAATGTACTTTTTACTAGAAAGTAAAAGTAAAACGTTTTTTTCTGACCGTCTATTCTTCTGATAGCAGGTGTTTAATCAAAGATCTCCGCTCTCTAGTCTTGCACAAGGACCAATCAGCATGGGTATGGGCGGGTTAATTTTCCATTGATGGGGATTTGATTGGCTGTTTTTAAATAAAGTTCGGCCGCAGGATTAATAACGTTAACGTTCGAACAGAGAAACAAATATACTAATTAAAATAGTTGGACCTGCGATATTTGTACTTTGTAGGTCTGCATTTTAAATGTAAGGAGTAAAAAGTATGTTTTTTTTCTATGAAATGTAATTGAGTAAAAGTACAAGTATACAAACCTAATAATACTTGAGTAAAGTACAAATCCGCAAAAACAGTAGTTAAGTATTGTAACGAAGTACAATTACTCAAGTACTTTACACCCCTGCCCTAGTCCAAGTCCGAGTCCAGTCCACTCTGGCGGTCAAAGAGCTGACATACAAATAAAAAAAAGGTCCACATTAAACTTAACCATTTCACTGCCACACAATCCGCGGAGCTAATGATGCTAATGATGGAGCATCGCCATCGGTTGTGTGATAGTAAAGGGCTAACCTTCTGTATTGTCACAGTGAAAGGGTTAACCAACCGGCTGTCGTGTGGCAGTGAAAGGTGTGGCAATTCCAGGTGTAGGGGTGGCAGAATAAACAACACACAGACAGGTTGCAGTTCCCAAAATCATACTCTTTATTTTCTATTTAAATAATGATCGCTTGCTGGCGGTAATCTGTCGGCCGGGCGGCGTCTCCGCTCTGTGGCCTCTCGCCTTGCGCTGCTACGGGGGACTGAGAGGAGGCTCCTCGGCTCCATTAAGTCCCCCCTCCCCAACAGGCGCACCGCGCCGTGATTCGATCATCACATAATCACTCCTGATGGGTCTCTAGTGACAGGTGCGTCCGGAAGCGCCCAGCCATTGGGTCGCCACGTAGCGCCCATCAATCACCAAGCCCAGGGGTGGCTTGGGGCTGCCACAGTACCCCCCCTCCAGCTCCGACCGTCGGGGAAGAGCGTCCGACGCCCAACAGGCATCCTTCCTGGAGAGGGCGTCTGCGTTGCCATGCGCCACCCCGGACCTGTGGATGACAGAAAAGTTAAACGATTGCAACTCCAGAAACCATCGAGTCACCCTGGCATTGGTCCCCTTTGTCTTGGCCATCCAGACGAGGGGGGCGTGATCCGTCACCAGCGTGAAGCGCCTCCCCAGCAGATAATAACGGAGCGTCTCCAGTGCCCACTTAATTGCCAGACCTTCGCGCTCCACTGCAGAATAGTTGCGCTCGTGTGGCAGCAGCTTCCTGCTCACATATAAGATTGGATGTTCCTCACCCTCCAGTGGCTGGGAGAGGACCGCTCCCAGTCCCACCTCTGATGTATCTGTCTGTACCGTCATCTCCTTGTCGAAGTTCGGGGAGACCAGCACCGGTCCCGAACAGAGGGCCGTCTTGAGGTCCTCGAACGCCGCCTCCGGTGTCCACTTCACCGTGAACGGCCGCCGCGCCTGGGTCAGATCTGTGAGGGGAGCAGCGCGAGCAGCGAAGTTAGGGATAAACCTCCTATAATAGCTCGCTAGCCCATTAAATGTCCTGACCTGCTTCTTGGTTAAAGGGCGAGGCCACTCCCTTATCGCATCAATTTTCCTCTTCTGCGGTTTTACATTGCCCCGGCCTATTGTGAACCCCAGGTACTCTGCCTCTTCTAGTCCCAGCCTGCATTTCTTTGGGTTGGCGGTGAGACCCGCCTCCCGGAGGGCACCCAACACCGCTCTCACCTTTTGGAGGTGGGAATCCCAATCTGATGAATGAATGATAATGTCATCGAGATATGCGGCTGCATAATCGCGATGGGGCCGTAGTACTCTGTCCATCAGCCTCTGAAAGGTAGATGGCGCCCCATGCAGGCCAAACGGGAGAACTTTATAGTGAAACAGCCCGTCTGGGGTGGAGAAAGCCGTCTTCTCCCTCGAGGCGGGGGCCAGAGGGACTTGCCAATAACCCTTCGTTAGATCTAGCGTCGTGATAAACCTGGCCAGGCCCAGTCTATCAATGAGCTCATCCACTCTAGGCATGGGATAGGCGTCAAACTTTGAAATGTCATTAAGCTTCCTGAAATCATTGCAGAACCTGGTTGTTGAGTCGGGTTTCGGCACTAAAACAATAGGACTGGACCACCCGCTATGAGACTCATCAATCACTCCCATCTCCAGCATGACCCGCACTTCTCTTCTTACGGCCTCTCTTTTTGCCTCTGGGATACGATAGGGCTTCAGCTTTACCTTGTCTCCCGGGCTGGTAATGATGTGGTGCTGGGCCAATGTGGTGCGGCCCGGCGTGGCCGAAAACACGTCCCGGTTCTGTTGGACCAGCTCCCGAAGCTCCTGCCGTTGGGTCGGGGACAACTGTTCCCCGATGGGAACATCGGCCGCCTCTGCCACCTCCTGCGCAAAAGGGGGGAGAGGGGGGGGCGAGAGCAACACATCCCGGGCATGCCATTTCTTCAACAGGTTAACATGGTATAACTGTCGATGCTTCCTACGGTCGGGCTGGTGGACCTTGTAGTTGACGGGACCCACTTTTTCGATTATGTTGTAGGGTCCCTGCCATTTAGCTAGGAATTTGCACTCTGCTGTCGGAACCAGTACGAGGACCTGGTCCCCCACATTAAACTCCCGTGGCTGTGCGCCCCGGTCATAAATGCGCTTCTGTGCGTCTTGGGCCTGTTGCATATGTTCTCTCACCACTGGCCAGAGCGCCTTCATCCTGTCTCTCATTACCTGCACATGCTCTATGAGAGACCGGTGGGGCGACGGCTGTTCCTCCCAAATTTCCTTTGCGATGTCCAGGAGACCCCGCGGCTTGCGGGCGTAGAGCAGCTCAAATGGCGAGAAGCCAGTGGAAGCCTGTGGGACCTCACGCACAGAGAACATCAGAAAGGGCAACAACTGATCCCAATTCTTCCCATCCTTCTCCATCACCTTTCTTAGCATGCTTTTCAGTGTTTTGTTGAATAGTTCGCACAGCCCATCCGTCTGTGGATGGTATATGGAGGTTCGCAGCTGTTCCACTTTCATTAGTTTGCACATTTCTTTCATGACCCGCGACATAAAGCACGAGCCCTGATCAGTGAGAATGGAGTCGGCAATTCCCACCCGACTAAACAAATGAAAGAGCTCCCGTGCCACAATTTTGGCCGTCACCGTGCGTAACGGGATGGCTTCGGGATAACGTGTTGCATAATCTATGATTACCAGTATATACTGGTGGCCTCGGGACGATTTGACTAGAGGGCCCACCACGTCGAGGGCAATTCTTGAGAATGGGGTCTCAATGATGGGCAGTGGGATCAGAGGATTTTTATAGTGTACCTTTGGTGCTGCGCGTTGACACTCTGGGCAGCTCCTGCAGTAGTCCTCTACCGCTCTCTTCATGCCCGGCCAATGGAAACGAGCCTTTATGCGCTCCATGGTTTTGTCCACGCCCAGGTGCGCTCCGAGGATATGTGAATGCACTAGCTGGAGTACAGTGGGAATAAAGAATTTCGGCACCAGCAATAGATCTTTAACCTCATCATTCTTTTTTACGACTTGGTACAGCAGTTGTCTTTTTATTGCAAAGTGAGGATATGACAGGTTACTCACCCCCTCCACTGGATTTCCATCTACGGTTTTGATATTCGCCCGGGCCTGCGTTAGGTTTGGGTCTTCCAGCTGGGCCGTTCCGAACTGACCCGCCAGGTCCCTCCCCACCTCGTCCGCCTGGGGGAACTCCGCAAATGGGTCCTCGTCACTGCTATCCGTCTCGGGGCCCGCTTGGGGCGCCGGCGCATCGTCACCCACACCTGGTGCCGTCTCCGTCTCACTCCCAGTTATATTCAGGGGCTCCGGCGCGTCGTCACCCACATCTGATGCCGTCTCAGTCTCACTCCCCGTTACATTCAGAGCACACACCTTCGGCTGACGTAATCCTTTCCTCTTCCACGGTTTACCCGTGGAGGGTGGGGTGCGCGGGGAGATGACGGCTGAGCACAGCTGGCGATACAGGGGGCAGTCTCGACCAATCAGCAGCGCTACCGGCAGGTTGGGTATCACGCCGACTGTCATCGAGCAGACCCCCTTGGTGGTTGTCAGGGTGATCTGTGCTGTGGGATACAACTTTGTGTCCCCGTGCACACAGGACACTGACACTTGCGGAGCCTCTGCGTCGCAGTGTGCCAAATGGGGCTGAACCAGCGTTATGACACTACCCGAGTCCAGGAGCGCTACTGCATCTTCGTCGTTGACGCGCACGGGTAAAAGTGTCGCTGATGTTTCCTTATGGGCCCAACAGGCTGCGCCATAATTGCACGTCTTTTCGCGGGGGTCTGAAGCTGCCGCCGTTGGCATGGACACATCCCGGCCTGGGCAGTTCCACGAGAGATGCCCTGGCTCGCCGCAGTCATAGCAGCGTCTTTGGTCCTGGTCGAACAGCGGTCTTCTTCGGGGTAGTTCGGGATCACCTGCGTTCCCTACCCGGCCCCTTGGGCTGGGCTCGTCGGGACCCCTCCTCGTTCTTAGCCGCTCTGGCTTTTCCCCTCGCCCCCCTTTGAGTAAGTCCCGCGTTACCTGGTGGGCCTCCACAATATTCACTAGCTGCTCCACGGAGCGGGGGTCCGCTTGACTCGCCTGCTTCTTCGTGTCATAAGGGAGGGCTCTGACAAAGCGGTCCATAACAATCCGTTCCAAGACCGTGGGCCCTCCGGGGTCGGTCATTAGCCAGGCTCGGCTTATGCGGACTAGGTTGTGCATCTGGGAGCGCGGGGAGGCCTGTGCGTCATACACCCAGTCATGGAACCGCTGCGCACGGGACTGCAGACTATGGCCGTAACGGGACAAAATCTCCTGCTTTAGCCGAGTGTAGTTCTCGGTTTGCTCCGGTGGCAGGTCCTGGTAGGCCTTTTGTGCATTACCCGACAGGAAGGGGGCCAGCAGTCCCCCCCAGTCATCCTCTGGCCAGCCCTCCCGGCCGGCGGTGCGCTCAAACGCTAGGAGATAGGCTTCTACATCCTCCTGCTCCGTCAGCTTGGGGATGAAGCGCCCGGGGTTAGGCCGCGTCCCTGCGGCCCCTTCGTCCCGCCGGTGAGAGGCCATCCGCTGGAGCTCCGCGTGGATCATCCCCGTCTGTTTCCTCTGTTCTTATTCTGCACCCCTTATTGCCAGTAGACTATGCCCGCATTCTCCACCACTGTGGCAATTCCAGGTGTAGGGGTGGCAGAATAAACAACACACAGACAGGTTGCAGTTCCCAAAATCATACTCTTTATTTTCTATTTAAATAATGATCGCTTGCTGGCGGTAATCTGTCGGCCGGGCGGCGTCTCCGCTCTGTGGCCTCTCGCCTTGCGAGTTTATTTACTTTGTGACACAATAGCCAAACAAATGCACTAGCCACCAATATCTTATGCCAAATGATTAGGGAATCAAAAAAACAAAACAAAAAAACAATAACTGTATTTATCAATTAACATGTCAGAGTCCTCGTCTGCACCTTCCGAGTCGGAATGCTCGAGTCCAAGTCCAAGTCCGAGTCATCAGACTGAAAAAGTCCTGAAAAAGTTCGGGATAACGTGTTGCATAATCTATGATTACCAGTATATACTGGTGGCCTCGGGACGATTTGACTAGAGGGCCCACCACGTCGAGGGCAATTCTTGAGAATGGGGTCTCAATGATGGGCAGTGGGATCAGAGGATTTTTATAGTGTACCTTTGGTGCTGCGCGTTGACACTCTGGGCAGCTCCTGCAGTAGTCCTCTACCGCTCTCTTCATGCCCGGCCAATGGAAACGCGCCTTTATGCGCTCCATGGTTTTGTCCACGCCCAGGTGCGCTCCGAGGATATGTGAATGCACTAGCTGGAGTACAGTGGGAATAAAGAATTTCGGCACCAGCAATAGATCTTTAACCTCATCATTCTTTTTTACGACTTGGTACAGCAGTTGTCTTTTTATTGCAAAGTGAGGATATGACAGGTTACTCACCCCCTCCACTGGATTTCCATCTACGGTTTTGATATTCGCCCGGGCCTGCGTTAGGTTTGGGTCTTCCAGCTGGGCCGTTCCGAACTGACCCGCCAGGTCCCTCCCCACCTCGTCCGCCTGGGGGAACTCCGCAAATGGGTCCTCGTCACTGCTATCCGTCTCGGGGCCCGCTTGGGGCGCCGGCGCATCGTCACCCACACCTGGTGCCGTCTCCGTCTCACTCCCAGTTATATTCAGGGGCTCCGGCGCGTCGTCACCCACATCTGATGCCGTCTCAGTCTCACTCCCCGTTACATTCAGAGCACACACCTTCGGCTGACGTAATCCTTTCCTCTTCCACGGTTTACCCGTGGAGGGTGGGGTGCGCGGGGAGATGACGGCTGAGCACAGCTGGCGATACAGGGGGCAGTCTCGACCAATCAGCAGCGCTACCGGCAGGTTGGGTATCACGCCGACTGTCATCGAGCAGACCCCCTTGGTGGTTGTCAGGGTGATCTGTGCTGTGGGATACAACTTTGTGTCCCCGTGCACACAGGACACTGACACTTGCGGAGCCTCTGCGTCGCAGTGTGCCAAATGGGGCTGAACCAGCGTTATGACACTACCCGAGTCCAGGAGCGCTACTGCATCTTCGTCGTTGACGCGCACGGGTAAAAGTGTCGCTGATGTTTCCTTATGGGCCCAACAGGCTGCGCCATAATTGCACGTCTTTTCGCGGGGGTCTGAAGCTGCCGCCGTTGGCATGGACACATCCCGGCCTGGGCAGTTCCACGAGAGATGCCCTGGCTCGCCGCAGTCATAGCAGCGTCTTTGGTCCTGGTCGAACAGCGGTCTTCTTCGGGGTAGTTCGGGATCACCTGCGTTCCCTACCCGGCCCCTTGGGCTGGGCTCGTCGGGACCCCTCCTCGTTCTTAGCCGCTCTGGCTTTTCCCCTCGCCCCCCTTTGAGTAAGTCCTGCGTTACCTGGTGGGCCTCCACAATATTCACTAGCTGCTCCACGGAGCGGGGGTCCGCTTGACTCGCCTGCTTCTTCGTGTCATAAGGGAGGGCTCTGACAAAGCGGTCCATAACAATCCGTTCCAAGACCGTGGGCCCTCCGGGGTCGGTCATTAGCCAGGCTCGGCTTATGCGGACTAGGTTGTGCATCTGGGAGCGCGGGGAGGCCTGTGCGTCATACACCCAGTCATGGAACCGCTGCGCACGGGACTGCAGACTATGGCCGTAACGGGACAAAATCTCCTGCTTTAGCCGAGTGTAGTTCTCGGTTTGCTCCGGTGGCAGGTCCTGGTAGGCCTTTTGCGCATTACCCGACAGGAAGGGGGCCAGCAGTCCCCCCCAGTCATCCTCTGGCCAGCCCTCCCGGCCGGCGGTGCGCTCAAACGCTAGGAGATAGGCTTCTACATCCTCCTGCTCCGTCAGCTTGGGGATGAAGCGCCCGGGGTTAGGCCGCGTCCCTGCGGCCCCTTCGTCCCGCCGGTGAGAGGCCATCCGCTGGAGCTCCGCGTGGATCATCCCCGTCTGTTTCCTCTGTTCTTATTCTGCACCCCTTATTGCCAGTAGACTATGCCCGCATTCTCCACCACTGTGGCAATTCCAGGTGTAGGGGTGGCAGAATAAACAACACACAGACAGGTTGCAGTTCCCAAAATCATACTCTTTATTTTCTATTTAAATAATGATCGCTTGCTGGCGGTAATCTGTCGGCCGGGCGGCGTCTCCGCTCTGTGGCCTCTCGCCTTGCGCTGCTACGGGGGACTGAGAGGAGGCTCCTCGGCTCCATTAAGTCCCCCCTCCCCAACAGGCGCACCGCGCCGTGATTCGATAATCACATAATCACTCCTGATGGGTGTCTAGTGACAGGTGCGTCCGGAAGCGGACGCCCAAACATGGGCAGCACCCAGCCATTGGGTCGCCACGTAGCGCCCATCAATCACCAAGCCCAGGGGTGGCTTGGGGCTGCCACAAAGGGTTAATGACACAGCGGTCACCGTTTCAAAGGGAGTTTATTTACTTTGTGACACAATAGCCAAACAAATGCACTAGCCACCAATATCTTATGCCAAATGATTAGGGAATCAAAAAAACAAAACAAAAAAACAATAACTGTATTTATCAATTAACATGTCAGAGTCCTCGTCTGCACCTTCCGAGTCGGAATGCTCGAGTCCAAGTCCAAGTCCGAGTCATCAGTGCTCAAGTCCAAGTGGAGTCACGAGTCCTGAAAAAGTCCGGGGCCCTCATTTATCAACGTTGCGAATAGAAAGTGTTCTATTTCTGTTCCTACGCACGGAATTTAGAATGTGTGTATGCACAGAAATATCGGGATTTATCAACCGTGCGTACACGGGTCCTACGCACACTCCGTATTGATTTGTTCTTACCGTCAATGCTCGTGCATGATTATCCATATATGGTAAAGAAACACCCCCCATGGGATGTGCAATAATGGACTAACCCGAGCGAACTCTGAGAAACTCCACAAGCGAGATTGTTCACCACGGAGGCGCTGTTGAACCAAGAAGACACAACCCGTGTTATGGGATAAATAAAAGGCTGGCGGACTTGTACACGGTGATGTCAGATATCAACGACCCCCTAAGACCATTGCTGCAATTCTGCCTGGACAGCTCAAAATACTAATAAAGACCGTTAACCACTGTTTGGCGTTGGTGTGTCATTATAACCATGCTGGAATATGAATGCCTTTTTTAGTTTCGTTCGATTGGCTACCGGGTATAATATGATTTGTAGAGGCATACAATCTATTTTGTTGCCGGTATTAGGTAGCCTATATGAATTACATATAATAGCAGCCATAGCCTACATTATGCAACAGTAACTTGCGCATATATAATAGCACATGGCACAGCCCTGCGAAGCCTGCACAGTAAACTAACTTGATCGTTAATCTAGCTGTTGTATCTTTATGCTTATGAAAACATTAAATAATATGTATAGGCGATAGGCCGTCATTTTGCATTAATAGCCTATATTCTCAAATGGCATTTAATGGCTATCCTCTGTGGGCTATATCTCCTCGCTGACGGACCAGTATACCTTATATCATATCATATTCCTATATGTGTCCCAGGAATCGTGGGGCTCTGGGGAATAAAGGTTGGGAAGACCCTGCTATTATAGCCTATCCTTTATAATGTTATAGGCTATTTAATTGACAGTTTACTCTATCAGCCTACCCAGCATGTAATATGTTCTTTTTTTTTTTTTTTTTACTTTGACCAGTCACCTGGTTCTTTTAGCGTTTATCGCTTTTTCTTCTCATTCATACTTGGTCAAGTTCGACCGACAGAAGCAGGCTGAAAGGGTTCAGATGGGGGGGTAGACACTCTGGGAAAGGCACGGCTGCCGTCCGGGATTCGAACGCGCTCAGCCCCAGATCCGCGCGAGCGCGGTTGTCCACGGCGCCGAAACAGCACTCGCGGTACGTGGTGAGCTACTGGAGCTCCCCGTAATACGTTCTTTATTAGAACTCAACTCGTTATTATTTTGCGCATAGATTGCAGAAATACGGGAACGTTTTGATTATATTTAAAAGGCTTTGACATTGTAAAACGAAATAAGTGGAATTTCGAAGTTATGTAAGCAGAATACAAGTCATATCACCCACACGATATATGCTACCTGTATCCAGAGCATGTATGCTTTTCATTCATTTAAGACACATTTATTGCAAGGGTTTTGTAATACACATAAACTCAACAAATAACCTCTGTTCTCCTTGCAATGCGTTTTTAATTCTTTCGTATACAGTAGGAAGGGGGAAGAACACTATATTGTGCGTGTTCATATGACTTGTATTCTGCTTACAGCTTTGAAATTCCACTTATTTCGTTTAACAATGGCAAAGCCTTTTAAATATAATCAAAACGTTCCCGTATTTCTGCAATCTATGCGCAAAATAATAACAAGTTGAGTTACGCAGAGCGCAGTCAGTACACCCCGTATATTCCGATAACGCTATATATAAACCATGCTGCATTCAGAAAGAAAGACCTATTATTCCAAATGCTATTTATAGGGTTTTGACCATAATTACACTACTGTCTGTAAGAATCTGGTTGTTGGTGTGTGGACTAGCAGTAGGGACTCTAGCGGACAGGACTAGGTGGCTAGCAGCAGGGGCTCTAGCGGACGAGACAGTGGGGTTAGCCGACGCGGCGGCTCCCGGGAAACTGACCTTGCTAGCTGAAGGGGCAGTCCTAGCAGCGGGGAAACTGACCTTGCTAGCTGAAGGGGCAGTCCTAGCAGCGGGGAGACTGACCTTGCTAGCTGAAGGGGCAGTCCTAGCAGTGGGGAAACTGACCTTGCTAGCTGAAGGGGCAGTCCTAGCAGTGGGGAAACTGACCTTGCTAGCTGAAGGGGCAGTCCTAGCAGCGGGGAGACTGACCTTGCTAGCTGAAGGGGCAGTCCTAGCAGTGGGGAAACTGACCTTGCTAGCTGAAGGGGCAGTCCTAGCAGTGGGGAAACTGACCTTGCTAGCTGAAGGGGCAGTCCTAGCAGTGGGGAAACTGACCTTGCTAGCTGAAGAGGCAGTCCTAGCAGCGGGGAGACTGACCTTGCTAGCTGAAGGGGCAGTCCTAGCAGTGGGGAGACAGACCTTGCTAGCTGAAGGGGCAGTCCTAGCAGTGGGGAAACTGACCTTGCTAGCTGAAGGGGCAGTCCTAGCAGTGGGGAAACTGACCTTGCTAGCTGAAGGGGCAGTCCTAGCAGTGGGGAAACTGATCTTGCTAGCTGAAGAGGCAGTCCTAGCAGCGGGGAGACTGACCTTGCTAGCTGAAGGGGCAGTCCTAGCAGTGGGGAAACTGACCTTGCTAGCTGAAAGGGCAGTCCTAGCAGTGGGAGACATGCTGGTGGTAGAGGCTACATAGGCAACCTGGAGTACGCTAGCAGGGGCCGAGCTAAGTGCAGGAGCAGTACTAGCTGCAGAGAGTCTGCTAGCAGTGGGGGATGTGCTAGCTGTAGATGCTACACTAGCAAGAAGGGCTAAGGTGCTATCTGTAGATACCACACTAGCAGGAGGGACTATGCTAGTCTTCTTAGCTTTGCTAGCCTTCTGAGACCTGCTAGAAGTGCGTGCTACGCTAGCAGGTGGGGCTCTGGCGGACTGGACTGAGGAGGTAGCTACCAAGGCTACACTAGCGGCAGGGGCTGTGCTAACCACGGAGGCTGTGCCGGCCGAAGGGGCGGTCCCAGCATCTGAGGCTATGTTAGCTATAGGGCCTGTGCACGCGAGGGCAGCTAAGTAGGTAGCTACTGCATAGGCTGCTCTATCACCAAATGTTCTGCCAGTTGCATAAGCCTCGCTAGCAGTAGCATGAGGGAGTAAGCTAGTGGTAGAGAACAAGCCTAGCCTGAGCCTCCTAACAGAATAAAACCTTGACTTAGCTGTGGGGGCAGAGGTTCTGCTAGCTGTGCGAGCTACGGGAGCTAGGCTAACCACAGGGGCCTTGCCGGCCGACGAGGCGGTCCCAGCATCGGAGGCGTTGTTAGCTATGGGGCCCGTGTCTGTTGAGAGAGCTAAGGGGGTAGCTGCCAAAGCTACATTGGCTACAGGGGCTAAGCTAACCACAGGGGCCTTGCCGGCCGACGGGGCGGTCCCAGCATCAGAGGCTTTGTTAGCTATGGGGCCCGTGTCTGTTGAGAGAGCTAAGGGGGTAGCTGCCAAAGCTACATTATCTACAGGGGCTAAGCTAACCACAGGGGCCTTGCCGGCCGACGGGGCGGTCCCAGCATCAGAGGCCTTGTTAGCTATAGGGCCTGAGCTGGCTGTCTGGGCAGTGTTAACAGCCTGGGCAGTGAGGGCCGCGGGGCCTATGCTAGTAAGACTAGCTGTGGTGCTAACTGCTACAGGGGCCGTACTAGCTACTGGGCTTGTGCTAGCAGCCAGGACAGTGAGGGCCGCAGGGCCTATGCTAGTAAGACTAGCTGAGGTGCTAACTGCTACAGGGGCCGTACTAGCTACTGGGCTTGTGCTAGCTGCCGGGGCAGTGAGGACCGAGGGGCCTATGCTAGTGGGACTAGCTGAGGTGCTAACTGCTACCGGGACAGTACTAGCTACTGGGCTTGTGCTAGCTGCCGGGGCAGTGAGGACCGCGGGGCCTATGCTAGTGGGACTAGCTGAGGTGCTAACTGCTACCGGAACAGTACTAGCTACTGGGCTTGTGCTAGCTGCCGGGGCAGTGAGGACCGCGGGGCCTATGCTTGTAGGACTAGCTGAGGTGCTAACCACCGGTGGTCTGGCAGGTAGGGCTAAGCTAGACTTTCTAGCACTACCAGCTCTCCGAGACCTACGCACCTGGAAGAAGCGCTCCATGGTGAGCAATAAGTCGTTCGCTTGATCCCATAACACGCGTTGTGTCTTCTTGGTTCGGCAGCGCCTCAGTGAACAATCTCCCGTGGAGTTTCTCAGAGTTCCGCTCGGGTCAGTCCATTATTTCACATCCCAAGGGGGGTGTTTCATGACCATATATGGATAATCATGCACGAGCATTGACGGTAGAACAAAGAGGTATTTATCAACACAGAGGAGCATAGGACCTGTGTACGCACGGTTGATAAATCCCAATATTTCTGTGCGTGCACGCATTCTAAATTCTGTGCTTACGTGTGGAAATAGAAAATTTTCTACGTCACGTTGATGAATGAGGGCCCTGGTACGCACGGTCAGAGCTAGCTGAGGTGCTAACCACCGGTGGTCTGGCAGGTAGGGCTAAGCTAGCCTTTCTAGCACTACCAGCTCTCCGAGACCTACGCACAGCGCGAGCTACGCTAGCAGCACTAGCTGTGGAAGCTAGGCTAACGGCTGTGCTAGAAGCATGGACTGGGTTAACGGAGCCGGGGTTAGCAGTACCAGCTGGGGAGGCTAACGGCTATGCTAACGGCTGGGCTAACGGCCTGGGCAGTGAAGGCTGCGGGACCAACGCTAACTGCTGCGGTGGCAGTAGAGACCTTACTTGTGGAGGAAGGCATGCTGGTAGCCATGGCTTCGTTGGGAGCAGGGGACCAGAGCGCACGAATAACCATTCCCAGCAGGCGGTCGTATTCCGCGAGCAGTGGAGCCTGCTCTGCGCCACACGTCTTGCTTGCACCGGAGAGCAGCGCGTGTAGTAGCTGCATCCTCTCCCACGTGGATGAAGAGCAGAAATCTCCCTGGAAGAAGCGCTCCATGGTGAGCAATAAGTCGTTCGCTTGGTCTCTCCCGTAGTCCACTGAATCCAGGTCTGGTTGTGTCATTCTGAGGTAGAGACGGCGCTGGCCGCGGCGGTCGCGCTGGAAGTGGGGCCGGTGGAGGGGGTTGTGCCGGTTCTCCCTCGTCCTGCTTGCTGGGTCCAATTTATGGTCGGTTTGTTCTGTAAGAATCTGGTTGTTGGTGTGTGGACCCAGGCGCAATACAGGAATGAGAGAGAGGCAGGACACAAGCGGGGTGTAGTTGAGAAGAGGCTTTACTTCACTTCTTTGGAGTACAACTACAACAACAAAACAATAAAGACGAGTACCACAGCCTAAGCTGGCAGATAATGATTATATAACAAAGGGTACGAATTAGAGACAACACGGAAGGGTGCTGAATCACAACCACAATGGTATAATAATGTTCTGACAACAACGGAAGACACAAGATACGTTTACAAACCGACAGGGAAGTAACAGGACAGCACAGAATATATAGGAGGACTAATCACACTGATTACTAAACAAGAACAGCTGGGGAAGAGAGGAACATGAATATGGATACACACAGGAACATGAATACACAGAGGGGACCAGACTAGACACTAACAATAACAGGGATAATAGGGACACATAATACAATGAATACAAGGACACTACACTAATAGGCAGACATCTGCACATACTGGGGAACACACAGGACCGATAACAAATACAAGGGGAACACATTAATACACACATTCAATAATCTCCAGAGTAGGCACTCCTGCAATACCGCAAACAGAGCGCCAGAGGGTGGAGTATTGTCTGTGTCCAGATAGTTCAGATTATGACACTGTCGCTATTTCACAATGAACTATAATGAATTACAGGGGTCATACAGAACACGTCAGTCAAACTAATGAACAAAAGCTTATTTCCGCGTTGAAACTAATGCATGAAACTGATGAAAGCATATGCCGTCCGTCTGCAGTATCCATATTCTACCGCTGGGCACCAGGGCCCTCATTTATCAACTTGACGTACGCACAGATATGTGCTTAAGCCGTGCGTACGATCGTTTCTAAGCAAAGTGTGGGATTTATCAATTTGAACTTGTGCTTGACTTTGTGCGTATATTTAAGCACAGGTCGGACCATGCGTACCTGGCGCCCGTTGGTAGAATATATTATTACAACAAGGAAATGAGCTTCTGTGCATTCATTTCAACACTGGCATGTTCTGTATGAACCGTAATTCATTATAGTTCATTGTAAAATAGCAACAGTAGTGTAATTATGGTCAAAACCCTATAAATAGCATTTGGAATAATAGATCTTTCTCTCAGAATGAATGCAGCATGGTTTATATAGCGTTATCGGAATATACGGGGTGTACTGACTGACTGCGCTCCGCGTAGCTCAACTCGTTATTATTTTGCGCACAGACCGCAGAAACACAGGAACGTTTTGATTATATTTAAAAGGCTTTACGTTAAACGAAACAAGTGGAATTTCGAAGCTGTAAGCAGAATACAAGTCATATGAACACCCACGATATAGTGTTCTTCCCCCTTTTTACTATATAAGAAAGAATAAAAATGCATTGCAATGAGACCAGGGTGTATGTGTATTACAAAACCCTTGCAATAATGTGTCTTAAATGAATGAAAAGCATACATGCTCTGGACACAGAGCCTATATCGTGTGGGTGATATGACTTGTATTATGCTTACAGAATTCCACGTATTTAGTTTTACAATGTCAAAGCCTTTTAATATAAATCAAGCATAGGACCTGTGTACGCACGGTTGATAAATCCCAATATTTCTGTGCGTGCACGCATTCTAAATTCTGTGCTTACGTGTGGAAATAGAACATTTTCTACGTCACGTTGATGAATGAGGGCCCTGGTACGCACGGTCAGAGCTGAGCGTAGATATATACACAAAGTCAAGCACACGTTCAAATTGATAAGTCCCACACTTTGCTTAGAAATGATCGTACGCACGGGTTACGCACATATCTGTGCGTACGCAACGTTGATAAATGAGGGCCCTGGGCCCTCATTCATCAACGTGGACGTAGAACTTGACCTACTTCCACACGTAAGCACGGAATGTAGAACTAGCGTACGCACAGGGAAGTCGGCATTCATCACACGTGCGTACGCAGGCTCTATGGTCCTCCGTGTTGATGAATACCACTTTGTTCTACCGTCAATGCTCGTGCATGATTATCCATATATGGTCATGAAAATGAGGAAACACCCCCCATGGGATGTGAAATAATGGACGGACCCGAGCGGAACCCTGAGAAACTCCACGAAGATTGTTCACTGCTGTCGAACCAAGAAGACACTATCGCGTATTGTGGGATAAATAAAAGGCGGACTCGTAAACGGTGATGTCAGATATCAACGGCTCCCTAAGACCATTGCTGCAATTCTGCCTGGACAGCTCAAAATACTAATAAAGACCGTTCGTTGACCACTGTTTGGCGTTGGTTGTGTGTCATTATAACCGTGCTGTAATATGAATGCCTTTATTAGTTGTGTTCGATTGGCTATATGATTTTTAGATGCATCTATTTTGCATCTATTTTGGCCTATGTTCTTAACATAGATATTTCTCAAATCTTCTAAAAAATGTCAAATGAAAAGAAATTGTTACTTAATTATGTATAGAATGTATCATGCAAATATTGGGACCGCCCCTGATCACCAGGTGGGGCTGATAATCAATTTAGTTCACTTCCTGTATAAAAAGATGTCAGTATTGTGTTGTCTTCATGCTTGAAGAAGACCAGAAGGGTCGAAACGTCGCATCTGCCTTTTTTTGTCAAATAAAACACCTTGGAACTACCAATGAGTTGCGAGCCCTGCTTTATCCTATGTTCTATTAGGACATGATCTGTGACGACAAATGTTCTAGAATGTTTGATTAAGATATCATACTCTGACAGCATGCCTATGAGCAACAAAAACGCGAACTTGAATCCCATCATATACATAGTCTGTCCACTATAGTGTCATTGCAATGCGTTTTCTATTCTTTCTTATACAGTAAAAAGGGGGAAGAACACTATATTCATATGACTTGTATTCTGCTTACAGCTTCGAAGTTCCACTTGTTTCGTTTAACGTAAAGCCTTTTAAATATAATCAAAACGTTCCCGTGTTTCTGCGGTCTGCGCAGAATAATAACGAGTTGAGCTTTATGATTTATGATGAATTGAAAATGGGGGACCCTGATGTAAACAAGACGAAAGTTGGTCTGCATCCCCAATTAACAATTGTATGTACTGAGCTGTACTGTACTGTACCCATTCTGCAATCTGTTAATAAACTTTTCAATCAATCAATCAATCAAGCTACGCGGAGCGCAGTCAGTCAGTAGCCTACACCCCGTATATTCCGATAACGCTATATAAACCATGCTGCATTCATTCTGAGAGAAAGATCTATTATTCCAAATGCTATTTATAGGGTTTTGACCATAATTACACTACTGTTGCTATTTTACAATGAACTATAATGAACTACGGTTCGTACAGAACGTGCCAGTGTTATTATGCACAGAAGCTCATTTCCTTGTTGTAATAATATATTCTACCACTGGGCGCTAGGTACGCCAGGTCTGAACTGTGCGTAGATGTAAGCACGAAGTCAAGTTCAAATCGAAATTGATGAATCCCACTCTTTGCTTAGAAATGATCGTACGCACAGGGTAAGCACAGATCTGTGCGTAGAACACGTTGATGAATGAGGGCCCTGGACTCCAGTACTACAACACTGCTAGTCATATTGAGCTGCTCCCATTGGAGGATATTTCCCCCAGTCTTCCTTGCACTGGCTCCCATTCTGATATGGAATCCTGTTGTGTGTCTATAAAGCGCTGCATATTTGTGTGCCTGCGTATATTTCTGATTTATTGTGCCTTACTGTAAACATGTCCCTTAGGTCTTCCGATCTGAGGCATGGTGTCAGACACAACTCCATCGTGTCTGTTGAATGCTGCCTGTGGTGTTATGGGCCATGTAATACATTTGTAGTGTGTAATTCCATAGTACAAGTAATTATAGACCTTCTTACTGTCCTTTACTATTATTTACTTTTATCAAAAAGTCTAGCCACTAAGTTTTATTTTATTCTCAGAAATAACTCTTCTCCAACACTCACAGCTTTGATTTGATTTTTATTTGTCTCGACTCGAACATAGAAACATAAAACAAGTTTAAAAAACAAAAAGGTAAATAGTCAAAGACTATTTCCATACAATAAGTGTTCGAGAAGGAACAGGGGGAAGTAAAAAACGTATCAAGCCCAGCCCCTTCCTTACAATATTTACATTATAATTTAATACAAATAAAAATAATATAACAAATAATGAAAAATTAAATAAAAGTACAGTTTTTTATATATCCAAATGAGAAAAATATGTATTAGCCAGTCATATTACTGCTCAAGCTCCTCTCTTGTGCTTGTTTATATCTACATTTAAATTGATTGATAGTATTGCTTAATTTTATACTCACATCCAGACCATTCCAGAGTGATACCCCACAAACTGCACATACTTTTAAGAGTTGTACGTACCGTAGGTTGACACAATACAAGATAAGAACGCATCACCAGATCAATCTCACATGCACTCATTCCAGTACCGGCGTACAAAAATAATTATGGACTAAGATCATTTTTCCACACATACACCAACATTTGGAACGAGATCCCGTTCCACATCAGAGCAATAACCTCCATCTCACACTTCAAACAGGCCTACAAACAGCTCTAACCCTAACCCTACAAACAACATCTGATCCTAGAAAACACCTGTAATCACTGATCCGACTCTTCAGGTTTTAATTTAGTTGATGCTGTCGATTGTATTGACAGTGTTCGATTTTGACCACAATCAGCCAGTATCACTTCTTCATCTGTTGGCTCGTATAGTTTCTGCGTTGTGTTTATCTCTTGTCCTTCTCATACCGGCTGTACATCGTGGTCATTCCCCTTTAACACTTTCAGTGCCGGGCCGTGTTTTCCTTTTTACCCCGTTGATGCCACGGTCCACGGCCCATGTAACGTTAATATCGCCTAATCTATGTTTTAAATTATGCATTGTGTCTAATCTGCCCATCGCTTATCAAAGAATCATTTTCCAGTCAACATTGGCAAAGCAGATTGTGTTTTTATCGCTTCATTTCCTTTTTATAGCATTTTGAAAACCACTCGGTTTCTAAGAAAAAACAACACATTTCATGATAATCGCCTTTTACTGGAATATTCCAGAACGTTATCATTTGTCGGTCTATTTATGAATAGTTTTCAAATAAACGCTAGATGGTCGATAGTATATGTGTGCGCACGCACGCTCGTGCCGTGCGCTGATAATTGCTGCTATTATTTCCTCATGGCTTTTACAGTGAAACAGCCATATCACATATAGTGGAAACGCTTATATCTCCATGAAAACGAGTCTGATTATCCTAACACTGATAACATAGATTCCTTACCTGACATCAGATGGTATCCAAATGGTATATTCCAATTCCTGATCACCATTCGAAAAAATCGATAAGTCCTATATTGATCCAACGTTTGTACAGTATAACCCATGATCGCCGCGGCTCAGAGGCTCCAGAATTAACTCTGGTTTCAAGTTTCTTTAATAGTTGTCATACAGAAGTACAGAATACTTTCATACAAAATGCTTCTTACTGTTACGCTCCAGAGACTGTGCTAGACAAGATAGTATCAAATAACATAGTATAGCATGTAGTTTAGAAGAAGAAAATGAGGTCACAGTGTTCGGTATAGACATATGTACAATGTTCTGAGTTACCATATAATATACAATACTATGCAGTGTACTAATGTACAGTACTATATAGTGCAAAGCAGAAATGGGATGAGGTACAATTTAGGTACAATTTACAGTAAGGTGTACGAGTTGTAGTGCAATCCTTCATCAATAAATATAAAGTGTGGGGAGTGGGTGCTACAGTGTGTTTGTTTAAAGTGGGTGTGTGCTATAAAGTGTGTGGAGTGGGTGCTACAGTGTGTTTGTTTAAAGTGAGTGTGTGCGTGTGGATGTGTGTGCTATGTGCTTTTGGTGGTTGTTGTTGTGTAGGGGAGGGTCTATGGTGGTTGTTGTTGTGTAGTGTTCATTCATTGTTCGTTTAGCAGCCTGATGGCCTGGGGATAGAAGCTTCTTCTGAGTCTTTCTGTGCTCGCCTTGAGACTCCGGTATCGCTTGCCTGACCGCAGCAGTTCAAAGAGGCAGTTGTTCGGGTGACTGGAGTCTTTAATGATTCTCTTAGCCTTGCCCTTGCAACGCTTGTGGTAACTCCGGCTGCATCAGTGGACTGGAAAATGTGGACTGGAATATATTTTTTTTCCATCCATTTTCATTGAGTCCATTCCAAAAGGGTGATTTGCCATCTGGGAGACGATAGGGGGCGCTTTTTTCACATCTGATCGCCGGCGGCCCCTGGATCTCCAACGGTAGGCTCGCGTGATGCAATATGATTTCAGATCGCTAAAAAAAGAAAAAAAAAATCCAGAGAAAAGCCGTGACGTGGCTTTCAACGTCACAATCGTAAACCCGAGATTAGCCGTGAGTGGCGCTCAAAGTGTTAATGCAATCCGTAATCATAAGAATTCACCACCGTCAGACGTGTTACCTTTCTTGGAAAACATTCTTTATTACATAAACAAAGCATCTGTAATCAGATGGAAATCAATTCTGTAATTGTCCTTGAAAAGTCTTTGAAAGGAAAACGAAATTCATTATTCTATCGTCTCTTCTGCTTTTAGTCCAATGGTGGTTGAGGCCTCGTCGTTAGCCAAAACCCTTCTTTGTTAGCCAAAGCTAGCCTCCTCGAGGCCCCTCCCACCACCCTCTAGTTAGTGCTCTGTCACTCTGTCCACGTCTGCTCCTATCAGCCTTGCGTCCTGTTCTAACTTACACCTGAAAGGAACTCCACATTATAATATTCTCGGCATAGCAACGACAGGCCCGGCCTCTCTTCTCGTTGCTATGTGGCACGCTGTCTTTTGACCCAAATCCCTATGGCAGCTGCAATGTTGATATTATCTCAGTGCAATGTTTTGATTATGGACCTGCTGAACGACCCTGGGCATGCACACACACCCTTCTTGCTGCTACCACACTGACTCTCTCTGACGGCCTCCTCCACCACATCTACCTCTCTGACCTGGCTATAAATAGATGCTGTCATCCACCAATATTTAACACTATATACACCTTGTAAAACCTATATTTCCTTCAACTGTTATGATTACATGATTGTCCTTACTGTCCACAATGTAATGTTTTTGTCAGGATTGTTGTTAGGGATCGGTGTTGTGTAGGACCCAATAGCAGACAGGACGAGGAGAGAGCAGGCAGGACGAGACGGAGTGAGAATCAAAAATAGAGCTTTACTTAAAACAAGGAAGAAATGCAACAAACAAAAGTACTTTCCAAAACGTGAACAAAAACCTCAGCAATGCTGGCAGAGAACAAAGTACAAAAAACGAACACAGGGAAAAATCTGACAATGACCATGACAAGAACAAAAGACAGGATAGATAGGGAAAACAGGATAATGCACCGACACAGGGAAGGGGGCAGAGAAGACTGATATACCCAGACTAAGGTCGCTTTCACACAGGGGCTGTTTGGTCCGGACTTTCGGACCAGAATTCGATAGTCCGGTTTTTCGGGTTTGTGTGAATGCGTGTCGAACTCGGTTCGCGGACCAAACAGGCGAACTCTGGTCCGCCTGAAAACGTAGGTCTCGGTTCGGCTTCATCGAACCAAACGCGAACCAAATATAGGAAGTGATTATTATTACCACTGCTCGCAGCACTCACTGCAAAACAAGCACATAACGTGTATTTTCACTGATTCTATTATCTAAAGTCTCCGGATCGTATAGTGGATCTCTATAGTATCTCTGCTGTTGTACTCACACGTTCTGTTCAATTGTCTTATAAATGATTTGGAGTCGGAGCCAGGCGCTAAAGGTACAAAGACAGTCTGGCCGTCGTTTATTGGAAGATCCACACAGCTTAAAGTTCTCGCCAACTTTTCTATTGTCTAAAAGCATCTGCAGCACGTCTCGATGGGATAGGTTTTCAGCGTAGGTTTTGGGGGTCGTCTCAAGATGATGCTCTCCGTGCGTCGACGTGGTCTGCTGGTCTCCGTGCGTTCTTTTCCATGTCTCAGATCTGTGGTAAATATAGGAATCACCCAAACCCCGCCCAGTGGTCGAGTCTCTGCCCCGTGATGTCACAGAACGGAGACTCCTGTACCTGTTCTAATTGGCTTAACACGAAAGAACTGGGTTCCCTGACCAATAAGGAAGTGACATGACTATTTTCGGCTCGTTACAAGGTGACCTTACAGAGGGGATGTGAACTAGTTTCCTTTTCGAATGATTTACCCAAGTGTCCCTGAATTCGACCCTCATACAGATGGAAATATAGTACCCACTCAACCTAACAGTGGGTATTCCAGAAAGGTCTGTTTGGACTGCTTAGCTAAAGTAAACAGAACTCTGGTGCCGGCCTTCAGGCCTGACTTAAAGTTAAGTATTGGGCCCTCCATCCCACTTTGTTGTGTGGGGAAAGAGGTTTCATTTGTTTGCCATTTGATCTGTTCTTATTTTTATGGTACTCTGGGCTTTTTCCTATAGCTGCTAGGTGAAGGGTGAAAGGTTGCACTGTTAGCCTTTGACTGAATTCTCCTATGGCCTTTTCCAGAAACCGCTAGATGATTTTGATCCCTCCTGTAATGCTTATACGGGTCATTTTGATCAATTTAATTTACGACAATCCCTTCTCTGAGGGGTCTACCCTCATTATGTAACCAGTAAATTTCAAAATCAAAATGATATAATATTTCCATAAAATATAAACAATTTCTAAAAATTTCCAAAAATTTAAAAAATCCAAAATTTCACTTACCTCTTCTTCTTGCACAGTTATACACATTTATCAGTTATTATTATGACTTCAGACTAAGAAAGCTGTTCCTGTTTTTACAAGGAAACACTCTTTCAATAACAGCTTTTTTGTTTAGACTATTTTATCCATGTAATTAACCAAATGTCTATTTTGTGTAATGGACTCTGCAAGAAAAGATTATTACCTCACACCAATATAAGACTAACAGTTCTAATAAACACGAAGGAGACTTAAACCATAAACATATAAACACTGAATTTCTCCTTCGCAAAAGACCTTCTGAGGTCTATTTCCTCTTAGCTGCAATTCTACCAGTTATCCTCACTGAAACCTCTGAGGTCTATTGATAACCCTTTTTGGCCATGTCTCTTTCGTTGCAGTTGCGCTAATCGCTCTCTCCTCCAGCGTCCTTGGTTCCGCTGTTGGTACTCCGCCAAAATCCACAGAGGAAAAATCATCATTTTCCAATTCCAATTCATGATCTCCTCTGTCTGGCTCCTGCAAAAATCCTTCATTTCCCCTAGAGGGACCATCATGTTCGCCTCTGTCTGGTTCCCCATAATCGTCTTCATTTTCCCCTTCGTCGTGCCTTTCCTCCTGTTCTTGATCAATGAACAGGGGTTCGGATTCCAATTCTTGCCCATCTTGCAGGGCTTTTACGCAATGCGAAAGGTGAAACCACATTGAAGATCCTTTTACCTGTAGCGCTCTTTCCGTAGCTCTTACGACCTCGTACGGTCCTTCCCGCCGCGCTCCATACCACTTGCGTCTGAACACTTTAACATAAACGTAGTCCCCTGGTACTATCTGGGGAACATTCCGCCTATCCTCCTCCTCCTCTGTCTCTCGTTTACTAGAGACATAATCATAGATTGCCCCGTGGAGCTTTGACATGTACTTCACGTACTCACGCATCTCGTGGTCTAGAATATCCAAACTCGGACCTTTTCCTGCTGCGCGCAATCCGGGCACAACCATACATCGGCCAAACAACATTTCGTGCGGAGTTAAACGCAGGCCCCGGATCTCGCTAGATCTACAAGCCATCAATGCTAACGGTAACGCGCTCAGCCAGCTTAGACCGGTGTGTTGACAGATCTTAACCAATTTGTTCTTAAGCACCCCGTTCATGCGTTCCACAGCCCCCTGGCTCTGAGGGTGGTAAACGGACCCGAAACGCTGTTTTATCCCCATCTGTTGGAGTACTAAACGTACAGTTTTGTCCACAAATTCTTTTCCATTATCACTGCAGATGTTATCTGGAATTCCGTAACGGCTTACTACCTCACGGCATAAGAACTTAGCCACTGAGGCAGCATCCTTATGTTTAGTCGCGCAAGCCTCCACCCACTTTGAAAATCGACACACCACGACAAGAATGTACCTTTTTTGGTTAATCGGTTTTATCATGTCTACATAGTCAATCACAAGTTCTCTCATTGGGCCATTTGGGGTGGGGATGTGTCCCGGAGACACAACGATCCCTCTGCGTGCATTGTTCTTCAAGCAAATTGCACATCTACTTATTACACAATCAATCTGCCGTAGCAGGTTTGGTGCCCAAAACCCATACTCCTCAATTTTCCTACTCACCTCTCTCCGGTGTGCATGACAGAACTCATGCGCAGTTTGGATCAGCAGTCCGACCAGGCCAGTTGGTCCGACCAGGCCAGTTGGTGCAACCACAAGTCCTTCACAAGTCCTTCACTGATATTCTGTGCGTAGCTACTATCCGTGTAGATATTACAGCTCTTGCCTTCTGCCATTTTGCACGCTTCAGTCAGAGCGACTAGTTCCGCCAGCTGAGCTGAACAGGGTTGTGTCAAGGCTTCGGCCTTTGCTACGACAAACCCATCACCTTGTGATTTTACTACAGAGTAACCTGCTTTTAGGTCCTCTCCAACTCTGTAACATGAGCCGTCTGTCCATAGTTCCAAATCAGGACTGCTAAACGGGAAAGCCTGCAAGTCAGCTCTAAGTCTGGAGTACCTCTCAGCGGCCTCCACACAGTCGTGAGGTTCTCCATCCTCAGGCTTAGGAAGGGTCTGCGCTGGGTTCACTATGGAACACCTAGTCAAAGTAACATCCTCCTGTTCCAAAATCCTGTAATAATTTTTCAGACGGGGTATCGTTAGTGCAGATTTACCAGATTCCAACAAATTTTGGATCGCATGTCCTACCATAATATTGACTGGATACCCCATCATGATACTTGCAGCTTTCTCGTACATCAGGAAGACTCCGGCGCAATCTCGGTAGCACGGAGGCATTCCCATTTCCACCTCTGAATAGGCGATGGAGTAGTATCCTATTGGTTGTGGATGGATCCCCACTCCGGTGTTTTGTGCCAGTACTGCGCATGCATACCTCTGATCTGAAGAGGAAGAGACATATAGTA
The DNA here is from genome assembly GCF_963971535.1 of Notolepis coatsorum. NCBI lineage: Eukaryota > Metazoa > Chordata > Actinopteri > Aulopiformes > Paralepididae > Notolepis > Notolepis coatsorum. The sequence continues at coordinate 83,049,673 of NC_140168.1, forward strand.
TGAACTGCTTGGTATAATCAGGCAAAGTCAAGGCCGGGGCAGCTAACATACGGGTCTTTATGGTCTCAAATGCCCTCAGGCCCTCCTCAGTCCAGGTTACTTTAGCACTCAACTTATCATTTCCGCAAACTTTTATCATAGCTCTTAAAGGCCCTACTAGTTCTGTATAATTCTCCACCCAAGTGGAACTATACCCGACGATTCCCAAAAACATCATCATCTGTCTTACAGTCACTGGCTTTGGAGCTTTCTTAATAGCCACCAAATGTTCCTCTGTAATAGCTCGATGGCCTTTTGAAATCGTTTGACCTAGATATGCTACTTTAGGTTGACAGTACTGCAATTTTTTCAAAGACACCTTGTGTCCCTTCTCTGCTAGTAGTTGCAATAGTTCGATAGATTCCTTGTGACATGTTGTCTGATCGTCGGCACACAAGATAATATCGTCCATATACTGAATGACTCTGGATTTTAATCTCAGGTCCAACCCGTCCAGATCCTCTCTCAAGATCTTGTTAAAGATGTGTGGGGAATGCTTTAATCCCTGTGGGAGCCTAGTGTACTCATAATGCTCATTCTTATAGGTAAAACCAAAAAAATGCTGGCACTTTTTGCTCAAAGGTACGCTAAAATAGGCGCTACACAAATCTATAACCGTAAAATACTCAGCTTGCGGCGGGATGAATGTCAGTAGTGTGTGGGGATCTGGGACATCGGCGGGATAGTCAATTAAAACCTCATTGACGGCCCTCAAGTCGTGTACCAGACGGTACAAGGTGTCAGGTTTCTCCACTGGCAGCAACGGCGTGTTGCTCTTGGGGCTCTTTGTCTTTCGTAGTACTCCGGCTTCTAGAAGTCTTTTGATTTGTGGCTCAATTCCGGCCACCGCTTTTTCCTTCAGTGGGTACTGACTTTTCCAGGGCAGGGTTGCTCCTGGTCTAAGCTCCACCCTCACTGGTTGAGCAGATTTGATCAGTCCAATGTCGGTGCTATGTTTTGACCACAGCACTTCCGGTATGGCCCCCATCATCTCCTCCTGGAGGCTCAATTTCTGGGGGGTTTCTTCTACTGTCTCCTGTGACAGCTGCACCGTCTGGGGACGTCCCATCCCTGTGCCTTGAATCATTATCTTGATGAACCGTTTGTCCGGGCTTATCCATATGAGTCGGTTCTCCGTCGTCTGTTCGAACTTTATTCCTTCTGCCTCTTTCATCATCCTTCCGATGTGTTGTTGGTCGCACGAGTCGGTCACTTTTAGCGTCACGTGGGGAACGCTGTCTGTGATCTCGTGTTCCTTTTGCAGATAGTTGCTCCGTGCAAGCCGTATTGCTGCTCCTTGGGGACCCATCACTATGCTGGTGGCGTTGAGCTGCACCTCCTCTGGTTGATTTCTCATCCACTCCTCGGCTTGTCTTTCATCCGCATCTTTATAGTATTGTAGGGTGCAATGGTATGGTGTCTCTGGGTTCTTTGCCGCTGGCATATTGGCGGTGATGAAGGTCTCCCATTCCAACGCTGGTCCGAGCAATTCCTGGCTTAGGTTCCCCAACCAGTATACTTCCGGGGGTCGGGGGTCTGTTCTTTGCATCATTTCATAATATTGGTCTTCTGGGACGTCGATCACACAACCATCAGGCGTGCATAGAATGTTCATCCCCAACATACCAAGGCCGTCTCTGCCCAGTAAGCCAATGGGTGCGGTGTCGGAGACCAAGATGGAAACCGTCGCCTCTTTGCCTCTGTACTTCAGGGTGACAGGCTCTGTCACTGGAATCAGCTTCTTTATCCCTTCAAATCCAATGGTCCGTACATATCGACTGGACATGGGCAGGTGTGTCGCATCTTTAGGTTGGACCACAGTGTACGCCGCCCCGGTGTCTGCCATCATCCTGACAGATTTATTATTCACCGCTACGTGCACTATCGGTTCCTCCCTTAAGTGTGACAATGACAGCTGGCACCCCCCCATTGAACTCTCTGGGCCTCGTCAGAACTCCTGTTCCGGCCCTCTGGACGGATTCACTGGGCCCCTGTTCTGTTGCTGGTTCTGGTCTTGCATCTGGTCTTGGTCTTGGTTCTGGTATTGGTTGGGTCCGTACCACTGCTCCTGGGATCGGCCATAACCTCTTCGGCCACCTCCTCTGTTATTTCCTCGACCCCTGCTGCTGGGTCCTTGGCTTCGCCATCCTTTTTCACAGTTCCGGGCGAAATGTCCGATTTCTCCACAATGCCAACACTCCGCTGACGCTGGCCATTCCAGGGGTCCGCTTCTTTGCTGTCCATTTCCTCGTCGTGACTGCCCGTTTGATCCCCTCTGATTTTGTTGTTGAGTGGGTGCCGGTGCTTCCTGTTTGGTGGGCTGTGCTGTTTCCTGGTTGTTCAGTTGTCCACTATTCCCCGTCTCGGCTCTGGGTGGTGTGGCTTGTACCAGGGCTTGAAGGTACTCTACCATCTTGACTGCCTCGACCGGCTGTTGGTACATGAGCTTTCGCTGACTTGCCGTTTCTTTGTCTTTGGCCTGTTGTTCCTTCTTCCTGTGCAGCTCCACTTGATGGCTCACGTTCTCCAGGTATGCATCTAACGGAAGGCTTCCCAGGCACACCACTTCGTTCAGTTTTTGTCTCACCTCATTGGAGAGGCCCTTCTGTATTTTCTCTCTTAGCATCGCCTCTCCCATTGGATTTTGTGCAGGGTCTTGGCCGGTCATGTCTCTCCAGGTGGCGTAGGCTTGTGCCACATACTCTCTGGGGGGGGTATCAGGTCCCAACGAACCAATGTGGATCTTATCTGGATGCATCAGGGTGTGATAGGTCTCCCGCAGGACCCGCCACAGTGCTCCTCGGTGAGCGGCGAAGAGGTCCTGGTCGTGGGCTCCAGACACTACATACCGCACCATGGCAGCCTTGGTTAGTAGCTCTTCCATGCCAGCGACTCCTACTTTGTGAGAGAGTAGTCGCTTGACATCGCCGATAGCCAGCTGTTGGCCTACCATTATTTCCTCCAGCTTGGCAATCCATGGAAAAGCCCCATTCTGGAGGGAGGGCAACTTCTCCGATATTTGGGACATGTCTGAAGCATTCCATGGCTGGTACTCCAATCCCTGATGTCTTATCATCAAGGGTTGTATGTTGACCGTAGGCTCTCGGGTACTGGATCTGGTCACTCTTTTTTCTTCCGACCTTTTCAACGCTTTGATTTCATCCTTTGCTTTTGTCATTTGTTCTTCCAATTCTTGTCGTGCTGTGGTGCCCCTTCTCCAGCGTTCGGCGCTTGCTTTGTATCCCTCGGACTCAGTGTCTTGGTCATCGTGGTAGGACTGTATCTGTGCTTCCATCTCTCGGTTTTCCTTACTCATTCCATGATGTCGTCGCTTTAATTCCTCCATGGTAGCCGTCAGTTTCTGCAGCTGGTCTCTTTCTTCGAGGGTAGGTGCGGGCACGGAGAGTGGTGTAGTGAATTTTGGAGCAGGTAACCTCTTCGGCGTCACTTCTCTGAGGGGTCTGTTCTTTCTCTCCTCTTCCTCTCGTTCTCTGTCTTTCTCCTGGTACCTGTTCGGGGGCTCCCATGTCTGTTCCTCGTCCCCTGTGTCTTCCCCGTATTTGCGGGTTGCGGGGGGGGAGAGCCGACGCCGGATGGGAGCTTGTCTTGACTTTCCCTGGGGATAGTCTCTTCTGGGGCTGAGATCTCTATCGTATAGACTTTCTATTTGGTCATCCCAAGCCCTGATGTCGTCGCTTCGGCGTCCCTCTCCTTCCGCCCAGAGTATGTCTTTCTGTGCGGCAGTGAGCGGTACATGTATGCATCGATGTCTCTCTTCGTCTTGATATCTCTTCGCCGCCCTGGGATAAGGAATACTGTGGGACTGAACGTCTCGCTCCCTTCTTCTCTCCCCCTCTGTTTCGTCTGCTTCAGGCGTTAGGGTGATTGTTGTCACTGCCCGTCCCATCTCTGTTCTACGGCCACTATTGTTGGTTATCTCGTATTGGCTATCCATGTCTATCATAGGCAGGATAGGGTAGATTGGTTCCTTATTCCTGCTGGCATAAGGTGGAGGTGCTATATTTACCTCAGTTGCTCTTTGGGAGGTGACTATTGTCCTTTTAGGGGCCTGGGGAGTGATCAGGATGGGAGCTAGCTCCTCTGTCGGCAGGGCCTCCTTATTGACAGTCGAACTGTCCTCAACCATACTCTTCCTTCTCTCAGCTTCCCGAGCGAATTTTGATAAGGCGTCCATTTCTTGCATGCGTTTTTTCCCTCTGATTGTCATCTTTCCCACGTTTTCCTCCCCCGTTCTATATGTCCTAATTAGAGCATGCAGATCTGATATTATTTCTAAATCAAAAGAGCCCTCAATAGGCCAGGGTTTTGTGATTTTTGGCCATCTTTTATTCCATTTGGTTGATAATTCAATAAGTCTTTCCACATAGTAAGGATTGTCCTCTGTGTAAGGATTATTTTTAGCAAGCACTTGTATCGGGGTATCCTCCATCCAACCAATTGGTGTACTCACATCTTTATTCGCCTCTTTTGTCATTTTTCTATATGCGTTTCTTCTTCTCATGTACTAGAGGTTTTTAATTCCTCTTTCTGTGTCCTATTTAATTTTTTTTAAATGGCAGCATGCAAGAGTGATCTTTGTATTCCCTGTCTAAGTGTAGGTGTCTATGCTTTTGTGACTATCTCCTACTCGAACAACCGCTAACGGTACTTGTAGCCCTGTCTATTCTCTTCTTTCCCTTCTCACTGGTGATCTGTAGTCTTACCTGACTTGCGGTGCCCTTGTTGCCTGGCAGAACTGCTGAAAAAATAGAGCACAAAATACAACAGTTCTTTTTAATTTTTCAACTGGAATTTCACTTTACTCCGTTTTTTCAGTATGAATATATCTTCTATCTAATATTCATACCACATCTAATTTTTGAGAGATTTCTTATCAACAGTATGAATAATCCTTTACTTAATTCATACAATTCTTTCAAATTTTTGAGAGATGTTGTGATTGACAGTGGTGTTTGCGTTTCCGGTGTCTACTCCCTTATTTCCGCTTCTATGTTGATCCCTCTTTCGTTGATTTTCCGCTTTCCGATGTTTTCCCTGTGGTCCCGCTCCAATATTCTGTTTCACCTCGAAAATCACAAAATTCTTTGATTAGTGTCACCATCTTGATTACACATTTCATTCAATCATCTTGTTTCCATTTCTCAATACTACTTCCCCCCAGTGGACATTTGTCCTCCTCAGACACGTGTCCACTAACATTTGTTTTTACGCACCTTCCGACATCACTCCCTGCACGCCGCGAGGCCCCACCCTCTGTTTTCCGAAGCGTCCATTACAGACTCCCCACAGAGGACAGGATAACCTCACCACAGGTACAAGGTAGTTAACGCCCAGGCACCCCACCTTGTCACTAACCCCAGGAAGCCCAGTGCCCTGCTAAACGGTCATGCATAACCGTACAGACTCAGCACCAGACCCCAGGGACCTAACAACTCTCAACCCATTCCTTCTCCGTGTACCTACTTATGGAAACAAAACTCATTCACAAAAACAACATTACTTTTATAATATCCCCAGGCACGTCCCCCCAGCACCATACCCCCCTGCACACCCCATCCCCCACCCATCGACCCAGACTGTCCAGCGCTACACAAATCTATAACCGTAAAATACTCAGCTTGCGGCGGGATGAATGTCAGTAGTGTGTGGGGATCTGGGACATCGGCGGGATAGTCAATTAAAACCTCATTGACGGCCCTCAAGTCGTGTACCAGACGGTACAAGGTGTCAGGTTTCTCCACTGGCAGCAACGGCGTGTTGCTCTTGGGGCTCTTTGTCTTTCGTAGTACTCCGGCTTCTAGAAGTCCTTTGATTTGTGGCTCAATTCCGGCCACCGCTTTTTCCTTCAGTGGGTACTGACTTTTCCAGGGCAGGGTTGCTCCTGGTCTAAGCTCCACCCTCACTGGTTGAGCAGATTTGATCAGTCCAATGTCGGTGCTATGTTTTGACCACAGCACTTCCGGTATGGCCCCCATCATCTCCTCCTGGAGGCTCAATTTCTGGGGGGTTTCTTCTACTGTCTCCTGTGACAGCTGCACCGTCTGGGGACGTCCCATCCCTGTGCCTTGAATCATTATCTTGATGAACCGTTTGTCCGGGCTTATCCATATGAGTCGGTTCTCCGTCGTCTGTTCGAACTTTATTCCTTCTGCCTCTTTCATCATCCTTCCGATGTGTTGTTGGTCGCACGAGTCGGTCACTTTTAGCGTCACGTGGGGAACGCTGTCTGTGATCTCGTGTTCCTTTTGCAGATAGTTGCTCCGTGCAAGCCGTATTGCTGCTCCTTGGGGACCCATCACTATGCTGGTGGCGTTGAGCTGCACCTCCTCTGGTTGATTTCTCATCCACTCCTCGGCTTGTCTTTCATCCGCATCTTTATAGTATTGTAGGGTGCAATGGTATGGTGTCTCTGGGTTCTTTGCCGCTGGCATATTGGCGGTGATGAAGGTCTCCCATTCCAACGCTGGTCCGAGCAATTCCTGGCTTAGGTTCCCCAACCAGTATACTTCCGGGGGTCGGGGGTCTGTTCTTTGCATCATTTCATAATATTGGTCTTCTGGGACGTCGATCACACAACCATCAGGCGTGCATAGAATGTTCATCCCCAACATACCAAGGCCGTCTCTGCCCAGTAAGCCAATGGGTGCGGTGTCGGAGACCAAGATGGAAACCGTCGCCTCTTTGCCTCTGTACTTCAGGGTGACAGGCTCTGTCACTGGAATCAGCTTCTTTATCCCTTCAAATCCAATGGTCCGTACATATCGACTGGACATGGGCAGGTGTGTCGCATCTTTAGGTTGGACCACAGTGTACGCCGCCCCGGTGTCTGCCATCATCCTGACAGATTTATTATTCACCGCTACGTGCACTATCGGTTCCTCCCTTAAGTGTGACAATGACAGCTGGCACCCCCCCATTGAACTCTCTGGGCCTCGTCAGAACTCCTGTTCCGGCCCTCTGGACGGATTCACTGGGCCCCTGTTCTGTTGCTGGTTCTGGTCTTGCATCTGGTCTTGGTCTTGGTTCTGGTATTGGTTGGGTCCGTACCACTGCTCCTGGGATCGGCCATAACCTCTTCGGCCACCTCCTCTGTTATTTCCTCGACCCCTGCTGCTGGGTCCTTGGCTTCGCCATCCTTTTTCACAGTTCCGGGCGAAATGTCCGATTTCTCCACAATGCCAACACTCCGCTGACGCTGGCCATTCCAGGGGTCCGCTTCTTTGCTGTCCATTTCCTCGTCGTGACTGCCCGTTTGATCCCCTCTGATTTTGTTGTTGAGTGGGTGCCGGTGCTTCCTGTTTGGTGGGCTGTGCTGTTTCCTGGTTGTTCAGTTGTCCACTATTCCCCGTCTCGGCTCTGGGTGGTGTGGCTTGTACCAGGGCTTGAAGGTACTCTACCATCTTGACTGCCTCGACCGGCTGTTGGTACATGAGCTTTCGCTGACTTGCCGTTTCTTTGTCTTTGGCCTGTTGTTCCTTCTTCCTGTGCAGCTCCACTTGATGGCTCACTATTGTTGGTTATCTCGTATTGGCTATCCATGTCTATCATAGGCAGGATAGGGTAGATTGGTTCCTTATTCCTGCTGGCATAAGGTGGAGGTGCTATATTTACCTCAGTTGCTCTTTGGGAGGTGACTATTGTCCTTTTAGGGGCCTGGGGAGTGATCAGGATGGGAGCTAGCTCCTCTGTCGGCAGGGCCTCCTTATTGACAGTCGAACTGTCCTCAACCATACTCTTCCTTCTCTCAGCTTCCCGAGCGAATTTTGATAAGGCGTCCATTTCTTGCATGCGTTTTTTCCCTCTGATTGTCATCTTTCCCACGTTTTCCTCCCCCGTTCTATATGTCCTAATTAGAGCATGCAGATCTGATATTATTTCTAAATCAAAAGAGCCCTCAATAGGCCAGGGTTTTGTGATTTTTGGCCATCTTTTATTCCATTTGGTTGATAATTCAATAAGTCTTTCCACATAGTAAGGATTGTCCTCTGTGTAAGGATTATTTTTAGCAAGCACTTGTATCTGGGTATCCTCCATCCAACCAATTGGTGTACTCACATCTTTATTCGCCTCTTTTGTCATTTTTCTATATGCGTTTCTTCTTCTCATGTACTAGAGGTTTTTAATTCCTCTTTCTGTGTCCTATTTTATTTTTTTTAAATGGCAGCATGCAAGAGTGATCTTTGTATTCCCTGTCTAAGTGTAGGTGTCTATGCTTTTGTGACTATCTCCTACTCGAACAACCGCTAACGGTACTTGTAGCCCTGTCTATTCTCTTCTTTCCCTTCTCACTGGTGATCTGTAGTCTTACCTGACTTGCGGTGCCCTTGTTGCCTGGCAGAACTGCTGAAAAAATAGAGCACAAAATACAACAGTTCTTTTTAATTTTTCAACTGGAATTTCACTTTACTCCGTTTTTTCAGTATGAATATATCTTCTATCTAATATTCATACCACATCTAATTTTTGAGAGATTTCTTATCAACAGTATGAATAATCCTTTACTTAATTCATACAATTCTTTCAAATTTTTGAGAGATGTTGTGATTGACAGTGGTGTTTGCGTTTCCGGTGTCTACTCCCTTATTTCCGCTTCTATGTTGATCCCTCCTTCGTTGATTTTCCGCTTTCCGATGTTTTCCCTGTGGTCCCGCTCCAATATTCTGTTTCACCTCGAAAATCACAAAATTCTTTGATTAGTGTCACCATCTTGATTACACATTTCATTCAATCATCTTGTTTCCATTTCTCAATACTACTTCCCCCCAGTGGACATTTGTCCTCCTCAGACACGTGTCCACTAACATTTGTTTTTACGCACCTTCCGACATCACTCCCTGCACGCCGCGAGGCCCCACCCTCTGTTTTCCGAAGCGTCCATTACAGACTCCCCACAGAGGACAGGATAACCTCACCACAGGTACAAGGTAGTTAACGCCCAGGCACCCCACCTTGTCACTAACCCCAGGAAGCCCAGTGCCCTGCTAAACGGTCATGCATAACCGTACAGACTCAGCACCAGACCCCAGGGACCTAACAACTCTCAACCCATTCCTTCTCCGTGTACCTACTTATGGAAACAAAACTCATTCACAAAAACAACATTACTTTTATAATATCCCCAGGCACGTCCCCCCAGCACCATACCCCCCTGCACACCCCATCCCCCACCCATCGACCCAGACTGTCCAGCAGTCCAGATCAAAAAATGACAGACAGGGCGTACTCATGGTACCTTGGCACCAACGGAACGCCCACCTCCGCTCGGCCCCCTTCGTCATCCTCCTCTACCGCCATTATCTTAGTCATATCAGGTGCAGCCGAGCGGAGTGACTTCTCCACCGCCGGACCGGCTGCGCAGAGAGTCCTAATCAGATACCCAAAGCATGCTCTAATCACCGACACACACACAACCAATATCACAAATATCACCACTGCATAGAGAACGTATTTAACTATCACCCAACCTATATACCCCAACTGCTCCTGACCCCAATCCTCCCACGAACTCACCCGAGAGTCATGGATATCCCTCGTAATGTTCCTCAAATGTGCTATCACGTCCGGCATCCCTATCTCATCATTTTCGGGCACATATGTGCAGCATTCCTGACCAATCAACGCACACGTACCCCCCGAAGCTGCCAACAAAAAATCCATAGCCGCCCTTGTCTGCATCTCCATTAACCTCAACGACCGCATCTCCTCATTTTCTAGGCTAAACCCCTTTGTTGTTGTGGCCGCCATGTCCTCAAATAATGCAGCCAAACGAAAAATCTCCCTCATATTAGCATACGTCCCATACGCAGGAAGCGCCACCCTGAAAAAACGATCCGCATGAGTCGCAGCCCGCGTCTTCCTCGCCCCAGGGTGCGTCGGCAAGACATCCGTTACCCTCATTGCCGGCACCAGATACCCCAACGCACATCTTCCTTTCCAACCCGCCGGCAACGCTGCATACGCATTCTCACCACAAATCCAATACGTACCTGGGGGAGCCCGTGCAGCCACCTTTGCAGCCCCCAGGCTCACCCCCCCTACACAATTCCCCAGCGTGCCCACATACACACCATTCTCGCCGTCCTCACATCTTGTAAACTCCTCCGGCCTAACTGCCACCGGAATAGGCCTAACATCCAAACTAGCCTGCCCCGTCTCACCCCCTAGCAACCGCCCCGTCTTATGATACGCCTCCATCCTCCCCTCACTTACTCCCTTACATAGGAAAGGCAAATTAAATCCCCTCAACACAGAGTTATGACACTCAGTGACTGGGTGGGCCATAAGCGGTAAACCGGCTGCAGCAGACTCCGGTGCTAGGCCGCACACATAACAATCAGACTTATTCGCACTTTTCGCCACTTCCCTTGCTATTTTCATAAACACATTCGTGTGAGGCTCACGCAATTCCCGCTTGTCCACATCTATATTTATAAGCTCCGGCCCCTGGGGCGAAAAATAATACAAAACTCCTGCCGTAAATAACAAGAACACCGTCACCAGAGTGCCCAACACCAACACGCACTCCGCACGCCTAGACAAACCAACCATCCTTTTACCGGCCCGCTCTCCTCCGCGTTATCCCTGCTTCCCTCCTCCTGCTGCGCGTTTTCCCACTCTCCCTGCAACGCCCCACAGACAACAGCCAACAACATCCCTCATTACAAACTGTTCACCATACAACATATAACCCCGTTCTATTCTCCCCCTAACCAACCCTCCAATATATCCCTAACAGGAGAGTGGAAGAGAGGGGGTGGGAAGGCGCCCCCGGGCCGGGGATGGGGACACACACTGGGAAAGGCCCGGGAGGGAGGGAGCACACCCAATTTCCCAGAGGAGAGGAGACCCGGCAAGACCAGAGTACGTCATGCTAGACAGGAAAGGAGGGAACATCCCGTGAGGGAGTATACCACAAGGGAGGGAGTGACGTACCTAGGAAAGGAGCTCGGACAGGAAACAGCGTGTGGGGGGGGGGGGGGGGCAAAAAAGCGCACTATTTCCGCACGGGGTCTCACACCACTTCATGGAGAGAACTGATATCTCAATCCTACAGCGGGGCGGGGGGCATATACCATAGTATAAACGGGAATGAGGGAACGAGACACTAGGAAGGGAGGGGAGGGAGGCACCTAGGGAAAGGGGGGGAGGGTGCATCACTGTAGGGAGGGGGGTACTCCTGGGGAAGGAAGGGAAAGGGAGGGAGGAAGGAAGGGAGGGAGGAGAGGAGAGGAGAGGGAGGGAGAGGGAGGGAGAGGAAAGGAGTGGGAGGGAGAGGGGGGGAGAGGGAAGGAGGGAGGGAGGAGGGGGGGGAGGGAGGAAGGAGTAGGGAGGGGGGGGTACTCCTAGAAGGGAGGGGAGGGGGGTTCAAGGGAGAGGGAGGGAGGAAGGGAGGGAGGGAGGAAAGGAGGGAGGGGAGAGGAGAGGAGAGAGGGGGGAGAGGGAAGGAGGGAGGGAGAGGAGAGGAGAGGGGGGAGAGGGAAGGAGGGAGGGAGAGGAGAGGAGAGGAGGGGCACGTAGGGAGGGGAGGGGGGTTCACACTAAACTTCCAGCATCACCACACCTCTGCTGCTGTGCACACTGCACCACACAGGAAGAGAAAGAGACGTGAGTGTGACTGTAAGGGAGGAAAGGAGAGGAGGGAGGGGAGAGGAGAGGAGAGGGGGGGAGAGGGAAGGAGGGAGGGAGAGGAGAGGAGAGGGGGGGAGGGTAGGAGGGAGGGAGGGGAGAGGCGGGGAGAGGAGGGGAGAGGAGAGGAGAGGAGAGGAGAGGAGGGGAGGAGAGGGGGGGAAGGGGGAAGGAGGGAGGAAGGAGGGAGGAAAGGAGAGGGAGGGAGGGAGGGAGGGAGGAAAGGAGGGAGGGGAGAGGAGAGGAGAGAGGGGGGAGAGGGAAGGAGGGAGGGAGAGGAGAGGAGAGGGGGGGAGAGGGAAGGAGGGAGGGAGAGGAGAGGAGAGGAGAGGAGAGGAGGGGAGAGGAGAGGAGGGGAGAGGAGAGGAGAGGAGAGGAGAGGGGGGGAAGGGGGAAGGAGGGAGGGAGAGGAGAGGAGAGGAGAGGGAGGGGGGGTTTCTTGAGGGAGCACACCAGGGCAACAGATTTGAAAGCACCCCGCACATTTATACCAGGGGGCCTGTGGGAACAATAGGCTATATTTATTCCTAAGACAATATCGCCCCCTGCTGCCCTTTTTCGCACATCACCCCTATTGCACCACAGTACCCCCAAACATCCTGCAGGAGGCGCCCCCAACCTTCTAACAATACGTGCGTCATTACGCAGCCACACCTCCACAACGCCAGCCCACGTGCCCACTCAATTTTAACCCCAATTCCCAGAATTCCCTGTACCGAATCGTAGTCCGCCATTAAGGATGGCTTCCCGCGAGACGTCGCCACATGCTTACGTCACGTTTACACACACAAGGTCTCGCTGTCAGCCAAAATAGTATCACGCGATATTCCCCGAGACTCCCAGCATGCAACATTGTTAGCACAGGTAGCTTTAGCATGTTAGCATAGTTAGCTTAGCATTTTTAGCATAGTTTGCTGTCCACTGCTAACACCATTAGCTTAATACCGTTTGCCCCATTAGCTTAGCTCAATGTTGCTATCGCTCGATCAGCCTAGCACGGCTAGTTAGCTTAGCCTAGCCCCTTACAATAGCGTTTCCTATACGGCCCACTATTCTGTTGATTTGAGCAGCACAACACATCGCGACGTTTTGCACAACCCAGTCATACTTTATAACATAATTTTAAATTTATTAAGCATTCGTTCATAAACCTTACAGTATCATTTTCTCGTTTGCACGCCCGTCCGGCCCCGGCCGGCTCCGTATTTTCAATCTAACGCTCCCGATCCAGCCCCGTATTTCAAATCTAGCGCACCCCCTCTAGGCCCCCACCAAGCAGATGCTCCTAGTGACGTCATCAGTGGTGGCCGCGATCTGCCATTTATTCCTCGAAGCAGAAGAAGAACCCTGCTTTCTTTGATCTTTACCACATTAAACCATGACCTCATTACCACTGATTTAAAAAAAATTCAAATAACGTGACACATCCTTTTGGTTCCATCTCACTCGCCATTCACTCAATTCATTCGATATCGCAACGCAGCGTCCATACGGTATGTACGACGTTCTTGCGGACAGTGCTATGGTGTCCCCGCGGCCGTACCCGTCCCTAGAGTTATCATAATGATACAAAAATACCGGCATCCACTCCATAACCTCTAGCAGACTCATTCACACACATCCTCTCTCATCCACACAGTTACACTCATACTTCCATTCAGCAACATAATCATTCTTAGCACTGGTTAACCTTGTACATCATGCAGCATCATTTGGTAGCCTTTCAGCCACCATGGATGAAGCTATAAGTTCCGTCAATCCAACACATCAGTCGTACTAAACATTATTAGCCCCAAGCATTCCCCGTTAGCTTGCAACGTAGCTTAGCATGTATTAGCCCTGCTTTGTATAGCAGTAGCTTCCCGGGTATATAACGGCTTTATTCCGTATTGGTTGTAATATAGTAATCCGCGACGTTTAGCGTTATGATGACGTACGTTTGATTATAGCCATGATACCATGCATGTGTCATCCTATTTCATCTAAACAACATATATACATTGTTACATACCAAAGTCCTTATATAATGCCTCATCGCTTCTAAGTGCAGTTTTTTAGTTCGAACATAAGCGCAGATCTTTATAACCCCCCAGTGCACAAGTGCTTTATATCAAGGGTTACTTTTCTCCCCCATCACCCCTCTTCTCAACCCCTCAATCTTCACATCCAGCGCCGTTTTTAATCGACCGAATGCCTCCTTAAGAATTCGCACTAATAGGCGAATTCTATAAGCAGATTGCGTCGGGCCACCATACAACAGATCTGTGTCAAAACGTCTTTTTAAACTCGTCCGTTATACGTGCCGATTCTAAGAGTGAAGTCCGCAAATGATGGCACGGAAAAAGCAACAACCTCTTTGACGACGCGGCCGAACGAACACAATCTAGTCTATTACATTTATGATTGCGTCCTGTTCCAACTGCCCGCGTCTTCTCCTCTGTCCCCAGCGTTTAACTCTTCATCACAACGGCCGATACCAGTCCAGTCTTGTGAGAACTGGAACCAAATCTCGGCCGCTCTGATGTCATTATTCGCTCCGTTACAACCCACGATTCACAGCTGCCCAAATTCCACCCTCCTAAATTCATCTCCCTTGGTGCAACTTACCGTTATTCTCCGCCGTCGTTTGGATGTCCGTAGAGTGTAGACAGTCGTTGAAAACGTTGTTGCTCTGCTCACCGAGAGATCTTGTCTTCGAAGGATGGTATAGTGGATTTTCCAGCTCGGGAAAACGGCTCCAGATTAACGTGTATTTTCACTGATTCTATTATCTAAAGTCTCCGGATCGTATAGTGGATCTCTATAGTATCTGTAACTGAGGGGTACAATTCCCTGACTGTATTACTAGATATGATACTTACTACCACTACCTTTGTACTTAATATTCGGCCACCCAGTACACGGCATAAATATATTATCATAAACACTCTCACGTAGATGAAACGGATCCAACACAAATGTACGAAGTCGAAGTATGCGTTTATTACTACACAGCAATGGTGTGTAGAGCAAGCACTTAATCACTTAATTACATTTATGAATTGAAATAGTATGCACTTTTATGGCAAAGAGTATTCGTCTGTATATCAATAGAGAAGGTCCAATCTCTGATGGCGCAGGTGGTAAATATACGACCTGGAATAGTTAAGGAATAACAGCAATGATACTTTAATGATTATATATTAGATACACTAAGGGGGGGTTAATCCGGTCGCTTGTAAGCCGACAGGAGTAGGAGGGGGGGGGGGGGGGTAGAATCCGGCTGCCTCGTCCGGCCAAGGGTATCCCAGGTGAACCCACTGTAGTGCCGTTCAATGCGCCGGCGATCCTTGGACCACAGATGAAAGCAGGTGGACTCTTTGTGGGCCGGCTCTCTCCGGTCCACGGGGGAGAGACGTGAAGCGACCTCGTCTTGCAGAGCGTCTCCTCACCTTGCGTCCTCTCCAGGGGGGGGGGTTCCAACACACGGCAGTGTCGGGGGTCTTTATCCATGGAATAATCAAAGTATACAAAGCATAATCCGTGCCTGGGAAGGCGGGCTGTCGTCGGTAGAATAATCCGGTATACAGGTCCACTCGCTCGTCGGCTCTGGGGCTCCTCGGGTGCAGCTTCACATGGGGTCAACCACCCTGGGTAAGCAGCCAGTTCTCTGCCCGAAACGATGGGGTACTGACCACGGTAGTATTCTCACCGCACGAAGCACTATATATTAACAGACTATTATTAGCTTAATAGACTACGTCCAACTCGACGATATAGTGCCAAATATGACTATTCAAATATTAATATACACAATGTCTCAATACCGATGGTAGGCGAACTTGGCCTTACTCCCACACGTGGCGTCGCGGGGAGGCTTTACGTCTGTGACTCTATTGGAGGGTAAGAAACTGGACTGAAAAGAAAGTCCTACTTTAGTAGCGCAGTATATATACGCACTATGAACAAATAGTCCCATTAGTGGTGCGGTAGCCAGATTCCTACGCGGAACTAGGACTTGTTCGTACATGTGGAGCGGTACGTTTGAACTGGGTCTGAGGGGTATGGCAGCCTGGCACCAAGGTCTCGACCAATAGTAGAATGGAGACTATTATGGGATGTTCAGTAGGCTAGAATGGATATTCAATGCATATTGTACAAGGAATATACAAGGGATATCAGGGAATATTAGAGAATATACAAATACAATTAAATATATATATATAAATAAATATATATATTCGGTTTAATCTGGCCCTTCACAACAGCCACCCCCTGAATAGGTCCCAGACCTAATCAGTTAAACAGAGACAGATTAATCGCGTTGTCTATTTACACATAAGGGTTTGCTGTAGGGGTCAGTCAACTTCACAAAGTCATAGGGTTGTAGGGTCATGGTCATCATCGATTGTGTCTGGGAGTCGAGGCAGTTCTATGAGCCTCGCCACGGGACGGGTGTAAGTGCGACCCTGGACGAGCACTTCAGCTGCTCGGACCTTGCCGTCGGCACCGGTGATCACTTTGCTTACGCGGCCGGCCGGCCACATAGCTCTGGGCAGTGATTGATCAATAATCATGACGACTGTTCCTTCTGTCAAATTGTCTCTCTCCTTTACCCACTTCTGGCGGGTCTGTAGAGACGGTAGGTAGTGCAGTAGGAAACTGTTCCAAAACTTGTTGGCTAATACTTGGCTGTACCTCCACATTCGTCGGCCGTTCGCTTCTTCAGGCCGGTACATTGTCTGGGGTAATGCAGGATCTAGCCGCCCCATCAGGAGTGTGTTGGGGGTAACTGGGTCGATATCCGCCACATCACTGGAGACATATCCGAGGGGCTTCGAGTTAAGTACTCCCTCAATCTCCGTGAGGACTGTCATTAGGACTTCTTCCGCCACAGTCTGGGCCCCAAGTACTGCGTACAGGGCTGTCTTTATGGAGCGCACTTCTCGTTCCCAAGTGCCACCGAAGTGGGGTGCGTTTGGGGGGTTGAATTGGAAATCAACCTGTGCTGGAGCGAGGTGGGTCTTAAGTTCTGGGCCCATAGCTTGGAAGCTCTCTCTCAGCTCTCTTTCGCCGCCTTAGAAGTTTGTCCCATGATCGGACAATAGGGTAGACGGTCTTCCTTTCCGTGATGTGAATCTTCGGAAGGCCATAAGGAATGAGTCTGTGCTCATGGTCGGGAGAAGCTCGATGTGTGTCGCTCTGGTGGTCATGCATTTGAATACAATACCCCACCGCTTCTCGGTTCCTCTTCCTTTCTTTATGTGCAGCGGGCCAAAGCAGTCCATACCCGTTGAGTGGAATGGCTTGTCACCGATTCGGAGGCGACATGGAGGAAGGTCAGCCATCCTTGGTATGCTGGGCTGCGCGCGCCACTTGCGGCAGTCTAGACATGTTCGCTGGAAGCGTCGTACCGCCTCTCTTCCTTGTAGGATCCAGTAACGACGTCTGATTTCCGCGAAGACTCTTTCTGCTCCTGCGTGATGTACATCCTCATCGTATTTCTTTATAATCAGCTCTGTGACCTTGTGTCGGCTGTTCAATACGATCGGGTATTTAATGTCATCCGGTAGATTGGGGGCTCTGCGTAGGCGACCACCCACTCTGATGAGGGTATGAGCGTCGCTCTCGGGGGCCAGATGAATTAATCTGCTGTCGGATGGGACGGGCTTTCCTCCCTGTAGACAGGCCAATTCATCGGGGAACGAGTCTCTCTGGGCTCGCTGCAGTAGAAGCAATTCTGCTTCCTCGTAGTTAGCTGCTGACATATCAGCGGGGGACTTGCACTCCGGGTGGTACCGCAGGAATGTTCTTTGTTGTGCACTCTCTATGGACGTGCAATCGTCTATGTTAGGGTCGGTGGAGGCTACGGTGCTCAATCCACAGAACACAGACTTCTTATTTTCCACCTCCTCTGGACTTGCTTCCCTCGGGATAGGCATGGGCCACTGTCCTTCCGGGAGTCTTAGGAATGCGGGGCCGTCACTGTAGACATTGCGACGGGTGAGGTCATCCAGGGGCATCCCCCGGGTGATGACGTCAGCTGGGTTCTGTTTTGTATCAACGTAGCGCCACTCTGTTTCTCCGGTTAACTCTTCGGTTAAGTCTTGAATCTCGGTGACTCTGACTCCCACGAAGACTTTGTACTTGCATGAGTCCGATTTGATCCAGGCGAGTACCGTCGTGGAATCTGACCACAGGATTGTTCTAGACACCGGTATGGTGAGCTCACGTTGGATGAGCGTGGCTAGGTGCGCTCCGGCTAGGGCTGCGCAGAGCTCTAGACGTGGGATAGATTGTTGCTTGCGTGGGGCTATTCTCGAGCGGTGTAGATCTCTCCCCCCTGGTCTTGGGCCCGCAAGTAGGCTACTGATCCGTATGCGACCTCTGAGGCGTCACTGAAGATGTGTAAGTCCATTTTACATGTCTCTGGCCTCACCGTGGGTGGGAAGTAGCTTCGGCGCATATTAACGCCTGGGAGTGAGTGGAGCTCCATCTCCCACTCTCTCCAGGTGGATGCAAGGTGTGCGGGAATGGGGTCGTCCCAGCCCTGGTCCTTGTCCCACAATGCTCGTACAATCATTTTTGCCCTGGTGGTGTACGGTAGAATACATCCTAGCGGGTCATATTGTCGGGCGAGTGTTGTGTACACACTCCGTCTGGTGGTCGGCGCCGCCGCCGGCCTTCCCTGCTCCGTAGTCAGGGGCTTGTGTCTGTAGTGAAGCGAATCTGTTTTGAATCGCCACACCAATCCCAGGGTCATCTCCTGGGCTTCTCCCGGGATTGTAGCCATCCAGGTCTCGCTGCTGGCTGCCTTGTCCTCGGAGGAGAGGCTGCGCAGTACTTGCGGATCGCTGCTGGTCCACTGCCTGAGATCAAAGCCACCTTTGATCAATGAGGCGCGGAGTTTAATCAGGAGAGCCTCGGCTTCTTCCTGGGTTGAAAGGCTTTGTAGACAGTTGTCTACGTAGAAGCTGTTCTTTACGCTGTGTCGGACCTCTTCATCCGCTGCTGGGTCCTCTGCTACATGTTTCTGTAGTGCAAATGTAGCACAGCAGGGGCTGCACGTCGTTCCGAAGGGGAGGACTTCCCATTGGTAGATGGCTGGGTGCTCATCTCCTGGTTTCTCTCTCCATAGGAACCGTAACAGGGGCTTGTCCGCCTCTACTAATCTCACCTGCAGGAACATTCCTTTAATGTCCCCGCTGATGGCCACCTTTTCCTGGCGGAAGCGGAGTAGAACGCCGAGTAGGGAGGGGCCGAGTGTGGGACCGGGCAGTAACTCTTTATTCAGATTTTGGGATCCGATCTGGTAGCTGCAGTTAAATACTATGCGGTCTTTACCGTTGTGATGGACCTTGTGGTGGGGCACGTACCACGATTCAGTGGTCTGGTCAGCCTCTTTAATGTCCATCTTTGTGACGTGTCCCGCTGTGATGAGCTTCTCAATCTCAGCGCGGTATACACTCTCTTGGGCGGGGTTCTTGGCTAAGCGCCGCTCCGTGTTCAGCAGGTACCGTTCTGTGGCGTCTGTCTTGGCGTGGAAAGTAGGCATTCCTTCTCGCCGCAGTAGTGGCGTGGCGTATCTCAACACGCCGTTGACCGGGACTCTCTTGGTCCCTGTCTCGAGGAGGTGAATGGCGTAAATGTCATCTTTAGAGCGAATGTCTTTCTTTCCGTTCTTAAAGGGCATTTGTTCCAAGGTCCATAGCCGCTCTACGTGTTGCAGGAGTGCGGTTTCTCCCTCTGTGACTCGGGAGTGGAGACATCTAGTGGCTGTACTTCGGTTGAGAGATTTGGCGAGCGGGCCTTGGAGAGTCCATCCCAAACGGGTCTCGACTGCTGCAGGACAGCCTCGGGGTCCGGTATGAACCCGGTCTATCGGGACAATGAGGTCTGCATGGTCGGAGCCTATCAACAGGGTCGGCATAGCATTGTCTATGAGCGGGATCGGTAACTTGCGCAGATGTGCATATTTCTCCATCAGCTTGGCGACGGGGTATGTGTACCGCGACAGTCCTATTTCTTGGCTGGTGAAAGCGTCTGTAATCTGGTACCGTCGCTCAGGCTGGCCGCTTGCTGCGATAGAGAATGAGACATTCTCGCCCTTTATCGTCTTCAAATCTCGTCTTATTGTCCGAATTGTCATTTGGGTTTCGCTTCCCCGCAGCCCTAGCTGGGCCGCAGCGGAGGCGAGCAGCAGGGTCTTCTCTGACCCGTCATCGAGGACGGTGTAAGTGTCCAGGACTTTATTCTGGTAGCTTAGTGTCACACGCACTACTTTTAGGAGTACTCGGGCTCCACTGCTGCTGGCGGGATCGATGTACATGACGCTCGCTTTGCGGCTGGATGGTGCAGGTGAAGGGCGCCGTCTGTTACTGTCGTGAAGTATGTCCAGATGGGCTCCATCGCACTTGGTGCACCTTTTCTTTAAGCGGCATTCGGCTGCCATGTGTGAGCGCGCACAGCGAAAACAGCGCTTGTTGGACTTTATCCATTGACCTGCTTCCTCCGCGTTCAGCTTGGGGAAGGAGTCACATTGCGCTAGCCAGTGTTCTTTCTCACAGTAGGGGCACACTATCTTCCACTTCTCCGTTCTGGAGGGGGTACTGTGGCTCCTGCTGCTCGGTACTGACTCCGATTGGTGCATCACAGTCACCGATCTTCTTCCATCATTTAGTCGTCTGGTTCCTTCTCTGGAGCCAGGGGTGCTCCGTCCGAATGTATCTAGCCGTAGGCTGCTGACTTCTCTCGCCAGGAAGTCTGCTAGATCGAGGAGGTTCGGTTCAGGGCCATTCGGGTCTCTGTGGTCCCTCTGCCGCCTAAAGCGCTCCTGACGAGCGGGCGGCAGCTTCTCCAGAATCCTTTCCACATTTGAGTTGGCGTAAAGTTCATGCCTCCCCTTCTCTCTTTGCGCTCCCAACATCCCTACCAGGGACTGCACTCTGATGGACAGGTCGTCCAGTGCTCGATTGTCTATTGCTGGGGGTAAGCGGTCGATGTGTCGGATCTCCTGGATCACGTAATCCCATATGCGCCCATACCTCTGGTCCAATGCTACCAGCGCTGCTGTGTATGGGGTGGTGGAAGTCGCGTAGGCGAGCGCTATATTATGTGCGCGGGGTACCTTTAAGTGCTTCAGTAGGATGGCGTATTTGTGGCGTTCATCCAATACATCCACCAACATGGTCTCCAGACACATGCGGAGTTCTGTATACTGGGCCCGGTTCTCTTGGGTGAAGTCGGGTACCATAGGCGTGCCAATGTATGACGCTGACTGTGGATACATCGGCGAGCGTTGGGGGAGAGGCCTCCTAGGCGAGTCTCCTCCCGCTCCTTGGTATGGGCTGGTACCGGCAGTGTACCATGGCCCGCTTGTCCAGGTGCTGTTCCTCGGTGCGGGTCGTGCGTCGTGCTCACCCGTGTATAGAGTCGGGGGTCTGTAGCGCAGCTCCGCGGGAGTATAGCCTGGGCTGTACCGGACCTCCTGGTCCGGTAGAGTACTGTGCTGTCTTCGGGCGTGGTTCTCCTCCTCTTCCTCTTCGTCTTCAGTTAGGTCATCCAGTGCTTGTAGTCTCTGGTTTAGCCTCTCCACAGGATATGCTGCTCCTTCCCGGTTGCTAGGTCTCGCTTGGACCGGTGGGGGGAGGTGGTCTGTGGGGGGTATAGACCTCGTCTGTTGGTCAAGTTCAGGGTTGTTTACTCGGCTAGGGGATGCCGCCCTGGAGGTGTGTCTAGACGAGTTCCTGGAGCCTCTGGCGGAGGGAGAGGGTGTTGTCCGTCTGATCAGCTGTTCTATTAGTTGCGCTTGCTGTCTGTCGCACGCTGCGTCCCGTTGAGCACCGGCTCGTTCTCGGGCCACATTCTCTTCCATCTGAATGCGTCTTATTTCTAGACGTATCTGCTCGTGTTCGCTTCGCTGCTGGATCTGCAGTCGGTCGCGTTCAGCAGCGGCGTTCAGGCTGATGAGGAAGGCCTGCTGTAGGGTCCTCTCTGCCTCGCTGGGAGAAGGCGGTTGTATAGGGCAGGGGTTCCCAAACTTTTCAGGCCAGGGCCCAGAAAATAAGGCGTCAGAGAGCCGCGGCCCAATGCACATCGTCAGGCTTTTTTTTTTTTTTTTTTTGCCAGGCGACCGATTTTTTTAGCCAAATATCACTTCAATCCTATTAAGTTAGTTCAAGTTAGTTATTCATTTATATGTGCTATTTATGAGAGGGCTAACTTGTTGCAAAATAATAATGATAATAATCATAGCCTCATTAAAATACTATTGTTGCTTCGGTTGTTTTCAGCGTTTTATGTGCATAATCTGTTATTTAGTTTGAAATGTTCGTTGAAATAAGTAGATTTTTCGTTTTTGTTTATTTATTAAGTTAATATAAAACCATATAGTCACATTTTAGAATACAATAGAATATAATTTTAGAATACAACTAGAAACACTGTCCTGGCCTGCTTCTAAGTTCAGTGGCCTAAAAAAAAAAAAAAAAAAAAAAAAAAAAATGTTTTTTTTTATTTTTTTTATTTTTTTTTTATTTTTTTTTAATCATCTCGCGGCCCACCCGTGGCTGCTCGCGGCCCACCTTTGGGTCGCGACCCCGACTTTGGGAACCACTGGTATAGGGGAGCCTTCCCTCGGGGTACTCCTTGCGGAGCCTTGGAGCTCTATCTCCACGGTGCTCTCCCCGTCTTCTTCCGTGCCGAGTTCTCTCTCGGTAGCGTTGTATTCCTCCCGGGACTCATCGGGGACTACTTCTTCAGTACTGGCGGGGTGTGAAGTCATGTCTGGTTCCCACTGGTCCCCACCGTGAACTTGGTCAGTTACATTAGAGCCCGTAGGGGCCTCTATGGTCGGGGTAGTCTGGGCGTTGGGGTTAGACATACTTTTACTTTCTAGTTTTACCGCGTTTACTGTTAGTAGAAGACTAGGTTGTTGACTGACAGCGTAAGCCTCTAAGTACTGAGGGAGCCGTCGTTCGCGCTGCGGGCGTTGGTTAGGAGGATCGTTTCGTGGAGTGTTCATCATAGGCCATTTCAATATTAATAACACTATATTAATATTACACTAATTACCATCCGGCTCGAAGGACCAATTGTAACTGAGGGGTACAATTCCCTGACTGTATTACTAGATATGATACTTACTACCACTACCTTTGTACTTAATATTCGGCCACCCAGTACACGGCATAAATATATTATCATAAACACTCTCACGTAGATGAAACGGATCCAACACAAATGTACGAAGTCGAAGTATGCGTTTATTACTACACAGCAATGGTGTGTAGAGCAAGCACTTAATCACTTAATTACATTTATGAATTGAAATAGTATGCACTTTTATGGCAAAGAGTATTCGTCGGTATATCAATAGAGAAGGTCCAATCTCTGATGGCGCAGGTGGTAAATATACGACCTGGAATAGTTAAGGAATAACAGCAATGATACTTTAATGATTATATATTAGATACACTAAGGGGGGGTTAATCCGGTCGCTTGTAAGCCGACAGGAGTAGGAGGGGGGGGGGGGTAGAATCCGGCTGCCTCGTCCGGCCAAGGGTATCCCAGGTGAACCCACTGTAGTGCCGTTCAATGCGCCGGCGATCCTTGGACCACAGATGAAAGCAGGTGGACTCTTTGTGGGCCGGCTCTCTCCGGTCCACGGGGGAGAGACGTGAAGCGACCTCGTCTTGCAGAGCGTCTCCTCACCTTGCGTCCTCTCCAGGGGGGGGGGTTCCAACACACGGCAGTGTCGGGGGTCTTTATCCATGGAATAATCAAAGTATACAAAGCATAATCCGTGCCTGGGAAGGCGGGCTGTCGTCGGTAGAATAATCCGGTATACAGGTCCACTCGCTCGTCGGCTCTGGGGCTCCTCGGGTGCAGCTTCACATGGGGTCAACCACCCTGGGTAAGCAGCCAGTTCTCTGCCCGAAACGATGGGGTACTGACCACGGTAGTATTCTCACCGCACGAAGCACTATATATTAACAGACTATTATTAGCTTAATAGACTACGTCCAACTCGACGATATAGTGCCAAATATGACTATTCAAATATTAATATACACGATGTCTCAATACCGATGGTAGGCGAACTTGGCCTTACTCCCACACGTGGCGTCGCGGGGAGGCTTTACGTCTGTGACTCTATTGGAGGGTAAGAAACTGGACTGAAAAGAAAGTCCTACTTTAGTAGCGCAGTATATATACGCACTATGAACAAATAGTCCCATTAGTGGTGCGGTAGCCAGATTCCTACGCGGAACTAGGACTTGTTCGTACATGTGGAGCGGTACGTTTGAACTGGGTCTGAGGGGTATGGCAGCCTGGCACCAAGGTCTCGACCAATAGTAGAATGGAGACTATTATGGGATGTTCAGTAGGCTAGAATGGATATTCAATGCATATTGTACAAGGAATATACAAGGGATATCAGGGAATATTAGAGAATATACAAATACAATTAAATATATATATATAAATAAATATATATATTCGGTTTAATCTGGCCCTTCACAACAGTATCTCTGCTGTTGTACTCACACGTTCTGTTCAATTGTCTTATAAATGATTTGGAGTCGGAGCCAGGCGCTAAAGGTACAAAGACAGTCTGGCCGTCGTTTATTGGAAGATCCACACAGCTTAAAGTTCTCGCCAACTTTTCTATTGTCTAAAAGCATCTGCAGCACGTCTCGATGGGATAGGTTTTCAGCGTAGGTTTTGGGGGTCGTCTCAAGATGATGCTCTCCGTGCGTCGACGTGGTCTGCTGGTCTCCGTGCGTTCTTTTCCATGTCTCAGATCTGTGGTAAATATAGGAATCACCCAAACCCCGCCCAGTGGTCGAGTCTCTGCCCCGTGATGTCACAGAACGGAGACTCCTGTACCTGTTCTAATTGGCTTAACACGAAAGAACTGGGTTCCCTGACCAATAAGGAAGTGACATGACTATTTTCGGCTCGTTACAAGGTGACCTTACAGAGGGGATGTGAACTAGTTTCCTTTTCGAATGATTTACCCAAGTGTCCCTGAATTCGACCCTCATACAGATGGAAATATAGTACCCACTCAACCTAACAGTGGGTATTCCAGAAAGGTCTGTTTGGACTGCTTAGCTAAAGTAAACAGAACTCTGGTGCCGGCCTTCAGGCCTGACTTAAAGTTAAGTATTGGGCCCTCCATCCCACTTTGTTGTGTGGGGAAAGAGGTTTCATTTGTTTGCCATTTGATCTGTTCTTATTTTTATGGTACTCTGGGCTTTTTCCTATAGCTGCTAGGTGAAGGGTGAAAGGTTGCACTGTTAGCCTTTGACTGAATTCTCCTATGGCCTTTTCCAGAAACCGCTAGATGATTTTGATCCCTCCTGTAATGCTTATACGGGTCATTTTGATCAATTTAATTTACGACACACACTGCATCTAATCTCTCTATCTATCTATCTATCTATCTATCTATCTATCTATCTATCTATCTATCTATCTATCTATCTATCTATCTATCTATCTATCTATCTATCTATCTATCTATCTATCTATCTATCTATCTATCTATCTATCTATCTATCTATCTATATATCTGTGCATCTTGGGAAGAAGGAAGAAAAAACGCGGCTTATTATATTATTAATAAAACAGCTACTTGTGGGCACTCATAAAAACAACGTGGTCTACAAGTTGTTTAGCGAGAGGATGGTGGTAATGTGCTTCAATAGAACAATGGATCAATGCCATGTCAAAACTTGGCTCCGCTGATCTGGAGGGCTCCGCAGTCCACACACAGACACACAGACACACACACGCGCGCGCTCGCACACACGGGCTCGCAGCCACACACACATTTCCACTGTCCAATAGACAAGCGCCCTTTTCGACCGTGTGACATTGTTCAGAAGGTTCGGTGCGCTGACAGATTTCTGTGTGAACGCAGGCGAACCAAATGAAGAATGCAACAATGTTGCAACTTCACCCCAGAACCGCACCGAGTCCACCAAAACTATATGTGAAAGCGACCTAATTAACAACGAGGCACACATGGGGAGAAACAAGTTGACAGACTAAAGTGACACCAATACACGACAAGACTGAATAACAAATACATACACACACAAGAGACAACACACTAGACCAGGCCAGGAAACACAGTAGGCAACATGGACAACATGACAGAGATTACATTACAGTTTTTCTCAATTGCTTTGGTGCATTTCTCTGATCAGAATTAAAGTTCTCATAACTGTTAGTTCAACCTCCACAACATTTTGTAATTTGTGCACATCATAGTAGCAGTTTCTCATTCCTCCGAACAAATTGCAAATGCTTTTGGACATGCATCAATTGCTTTCATACAATTCTCTGCTGTTTTATAACATTATCATTTGCTTGGGTCATGTCAGTCAAAATGAACTATACTTATGACTGCTGAATAGTCATTCCCTATAAAACTAATAGTCCTCATTTCATTGCTTGAGTCATTACATACAAATATGTTGAACTAGTTGTCAAAATCTGTCAAGCAAATTTTATACATTTCTTTATCATTTTTCCCCTGAATGGAGCTGGATGCCAGGGAATCGCTGCACACATTCATATATGTTGATGAGGCGGGTTTCAATCTGGCAAAAGGTAGAAGGCGTGGAAGGAATCGCATTGGACAGAGAGCAACCACTTATGTCCCAGGCCAACGAGGAGGGAATATTACAATGTGTGCAGCCATCTCAGAAAACGGCGTCCTCACCCATATGCCCCGCATTGGTCCATACAACACACAACATCTGCTGACTTTTTTAGACACTCTTTACAGGGACATAATCCCTGAGAATGAGAGGGGTCTAAATGGCGACCATCTGACCAAGTACGTTGTTGTATGGGATAATGTGCGTTTCACCACGCAATTCTGGTCACACAGTGGTTTGCAGCACATGAAAGGATGCTGGTGGAATATCTCCCTCCCTACTCCCCATTCCTGAATCCAATAGCCAGACAGACAGGAACGTCTGGATGTGAATGAATGATTTACAGTACTGTGTATGTTGTATGTTCCAATTCAGTTCCAATATGTACTGCAATATTGTTTACAGTTGTGCACAGCTCTACCCAAAGGCCAAAGGGTGTTTCTTATGTTTGTTGTAAATTAGTTTGTATTTTTCTTTTGCACAATGCTGTGAACAAATTAAAATTGCAAAGAGCATATGCAGTAAAAATGTGAAACATACGTGTCTTGTACTCATTTACCTCACTAAATACAGCAATGTGTAACTGTAGATTTCAAATGGCTGTGCAAATAGTGTATAGTGCTGTCTTGAGCATTTTCAGAAAGTGTCAACAAGATCTGACTTTTTTTGCATTGGAAAACACTTACTGTCATAACGAAAACATGGCAAAGCCATTTGACTATCTTGTTCATAAACAATGGTGTCAGGACTTTTCATTTTGATGACAGTGACACTTTCATTGACATGAATACTTGCTTTTGAGGAATGAATTATCCATTTTGAGCAAGTGACACGCTTCTGCAGGTTATCACCTAGGTTTTGCAGTTTGTACTAATTGTTTTGAGAAATGCACTAACAGTTATGAGAACTTTAATTCTGATCAGAGAAATGCACCAAAGCAATTGAGAAAAACTGTAATAATGACTAAAGACAGATTGAACATTAGTAAATGCAGTAGTGGCAATAGCAGCGATTGTCCACTAGATGGCGGCACAGGACCATGGATGGGAGCAGGGTGAGAGGAGAGCTGACCAAGAGAGACTGAGGGAAGAAGAGATGCAGGGAAGGGTCTTAGGACAGGTGGACCCTTACAATTGTATGATTGTATGTAGTGAAACTGACTATTTGTTTTGTATATTAATCATTGTTGCATGTGCTGCAGAACAGGAACCTGCTGAAAAGTTTGTAACTGAGTCAGGCCAGTTTAAATGTGAAATGTAATATTTTTGTAACCCTTTCCTGTATAAATAAAGTGAAATGAAAATTTAATGAAATGAAAATAGACTGAATAAGAGCAGTACAATAAAATAGACATACTTTACATTATACATTATAAGATAGACAGAGCAAACTAGTGCAATAGTGCAGTGCAATAAAAATAGTTATCCTCTACAGAACAATCACAGTCTGGATGCATTGAGTCCAAGCAGCAGAGTGTATTTAAAAGGCTACGGTGAAGAGGTATGTTTTTAGCTTACTTTTGTGATCTAGCCTCCCTAATGTCCATAGTTCTTTTTTTGAGAGGTAAGGCACATAGACAGTGTAGTGAAGAAGGCACGGCAGTGCCTCAACTTCCTTAGGCGCCTAAGGAAGTTCAAAGTGAGTCAGAAGATATATATATATTTTTGTATCCACTTTTTCTCCCACATTTTTCTATTTTTCTCCCATCCCAATTTTGTATTTCCAATTCTTCCCTCCCCTGTCTTGAACATTGCTAGACTATACACAGGTTGGGTGACGCCGGTGCGGCGGAAACAGGAAGTATCGGGGGCAGCGTGAGCCTCCCACTGGTCGGCTGTAGTGAGGATAGAAGCCTTGCATCACGTGTCCCCTCCGGTACACGAGGAGGCAGCCTGTCGCATATTTTCACCGCAGCAGCTCGAACTCTCAGTGGCGAGGAGTAACGCGTGGGAGGCTCACGCTGCCCCCGATACTTCCTGTTTCCGCCTCACCGGCGTCACCCGACCTGTAGGAGTCGCTGTCCACAACGTCCAATCCCCACCCACCGGCTTTCCCACCCTCTAACACTGCCAATTGTGTTAGTATGACGGCCGGCCAAGCCGGTAGCAACGCAGAGAGCTGGGCTCGATAATAATAATAATAATAATAATAATAATAATAATAATAATAATAATGATGCATTTTATTTATACGGCGCCTTTCAAGGCACTCAAGGTCGCCGTACAACAATTTAAAAACAGTTAAATTCACAATCACAATCCATTAAAATATAAAATCAGACAAAAAAAATATAATCAGACATACGCCTGCCTAAACAGGTGGGTTTTGAGGTGGGTTTTAAATGGGATGATGGAGTCAATGTTCCTGATGTCGGGGGGGAGGGAGTTCCAGAGGCGGGGGGCAGAGCAGCTGAAGGCTCTTGACCCCATGGTGGACAGACGGGCTGGGGGGACGGTCAGGTTGATGGAGGAGGCAGACCTGAGGGACCGGGTGGGAATGTTGATGTGGAGGAGGTTGGACAGGTATGGAGGGGCGAGGTTGTGGATGGCCTTGAATGTATGGAGGAGGATCTTGTAGTCTATGCGGTGTTTAATGGGAAGCCAGTGTAGTTGGCGTAGGACGGGGGTGATGTGACTGATGACAGGGGTTCTGGTGATTATACGGGCAGCATATCCTGCGTTAGTGGCAAGCAACTTGCCCACTGCGCCACTCAGCCGCCTATGAGTCAGAAGATCTTAAATAACTTCTAATCATGCACAATAGAGAGCATCCTGACTCTTCCTGAGTGGTAACATCACCTCCTGGTTTGGGAATAGCACTGCACACGACCGCAGCAGACCGCAGAGAGTGGCTCGATCAGCCGAACAAGGTAGGCTTCCCACTCTCCAAGTCATTTACACCAGGCAATGCAGGGCCAAGGCTAAGAGAATAGTCAAAACTCTAGCCACCCAAACAACTGCCTCTTTGCACTGCTGCGGTCAGGCAAGCGCTACCGGAGTCTCATGGCCAGTACAGAAAGACTCAAAAGGAGCTCCAGGGCATCAGGATGCTCAATGACTCTATGCAACACTAACATCGATCTACATTCATTGCACACACATCCACATGCACACACTCACTTTAAGCACTCACATTAACATTCCCTTTAGACGGGAAATGGGAAGTAGGAAGGGGATACATGTAAACAACAACATACATTTTGGACCTGCAAATGTTTTTTAAATGATACATTCATAAATCAATAATGTGTTTGGGGGGAAAGCAATACTTTTATTCTTCACCTTTCTAATACAGTAGCTCTGTGGATGTATTCGTATTGATTCTGAATGATTAGTCTACATACTAATCTTTGCTGTCGCAGCCCCTGAACTGTGGAACAGCATCCCCACCTCCATTAGGCTTGCCCCCTCGACAGATGCCTTCAAATCTAGACTCGAAACCCACTTCTACTTATTAGCTTTTCCCGATGTTCACTGACTCATGCCCTGTTTTCCTGTGTGTTTGCTTGTGTGTCCTCCCGTAAAACTGAGATGTGATTGCTTTCTATATGTTGTCTAGATATATCTATGTGTATCTACCCTCTGTACAGCACTTTGGTTGACATGTGTCATGTTTAAATGTGCTCTATAAATAAATCTGATTGATTGATACATATTATCTATAGCATCTTTAATGACTGGTCTTGGAAAATAGGTTATAAAACAACCCTAGATATTAACCTTTACACTCGTCTTAGAAGTAAATATGACTCAACTAATTTCAACAGAGTTATCGGGCCAGCGTGGCAAGGAATGTGACAACAGGAGGAACACGCTGTTGTTGTTGTTGTCGTCATCATCAACAACAACATGACCCTGTCGCAGACAGAGCAAACTGATAAAGGGCACATTCTTCTGTTCAAGAACATTCCTGACTCCTTACGACATTGAGTTCAGAGCTAATCAATGTTGCCATGTTGGGTTTCCTCATGGTGTTGTTGGACAGCCGACCGGTGCTCTGATCGCAACATGGCCTCGTCAGAAAATGTAAAAAGGTACATAATGGTAAATGGCTCCCACATTTTAGTGGGAGACAAAGCTACGTTAGCGGACAACACATACCATAACATTAGTCACTCTTCCTTTGGAACGAGAACCCGTGGAGTTGCTATAGTCGTGAAACGGAAATTGAATATTGAATTGAAGGGAGTATGGTCTGATGCAGATGGTCGGATAATCATAGCTAAAATTATACACAAGAATAGGAAAATAGCGTTGGTAGCGGTATATGCCCCAAATCTATACGAAACTAATTTCTACACTGCACTCACTAGGGAAATGTTAAACCTTCCAGAATACTCATTTATAATTGGTGCGGATTTTAATGCCATTTGGGACCGTGGGTTGGATAAATCATATCCCAACTTTTCCAACTAACAAAAAAAGTCATCTAATGCGTTAAAGGATTGGGCAAAGAATATAGGTGTAAATGATCTATGGCGATCACTCAACCCCACGACCCGGAAGTACTCTTGTCAATCAGCAAGACATAAAACACTCTCCAGAATAGATTATGTTTTCGCAACACCGAGACTATTTGATAACTATGAAGTGGAGATGGTACCCAATGCATTATCAGATCACTGTTATTTACTCCTAAAAGGATCATTTGGTGTACTAACATCCCGAGCCCCAAGATGGCGCTTTAACACAACACTGCTGAATAACAAGGAATTCATTACACAACTCAAAGAAGCTCTTTCAGTATTCCTACCAGAGAATGTGAACTCGGTGCCGGACCCTAGAATATTATGGATGTCGGTAAAGGGAATGATCAAGGATTTCACGGATAGCTTTTCATCCAAAATACGCAAGAATCGATGCTCAAAACTGGCGGAATTAGAAACGCTTTACTCTACATTATTTACTTCTTTACAATATAACGACTCGGCTCGACTGGAATCTCAAGTTAATTTACTAAAAATAGAGATTAACGCCATTTACAGACAACAATCTGAAGTACAAATACGTAGCACAAGACAACAGCATTACTCTCAAGGTTCCAAACCAAGTCACCTACTAGCTACGCGATTAAGAGTTAATGCAAAATTTGCAGATATAACCTCCATTAAAGCACAACAAGGACTTGTAACAGACACCAAAGAAATAAACGCGACATTCAAAGAATTCTACTCCAACTTGTATAAATCAGAAACGACCTTCGATCAAAACAAAATGGACACATATCTTACTCAAATTAACCTCCCCAAACTTTCAGAGGATGATGCTAAACAGTTAGAAACACCAATCACACTAGAGGAACTCAGGAAGGCCATATCCGAAATGCAAAGTGGTAGGGCTCCTGGAAGAGACGGTATCCCACCAGAAATGTACCTCTCATGTTGGGACATAATTGGACCCCTATTACTTAATATGATTTTATACTCAGTCAAGGAGGGGAACTTTCATAAGAACGACAATATTGCACTCATAACAGTCCTCCTTAAAAAAGACAAAGACCCCACCGAGTGCGGTAGTTATAGACCCGTAAGCCTCCTCGGAACCGATATCAAACTGTTCTCTAAGGTATTAGCCATCAGACTTCAAAAGCATATGACGTCTTTAGTTCATCCGGATCAAACTGGCTTCATAAGAAACCGTTTGATCACTGACAACATAAGACGATTACTATACGTACTAGATGCCAGCAAGGACGACACCACACCCAAGGCGATGCTGTCCCTGGATGCAATGAAAGCTTTTGATAGGCTGGAATGGTCGTATCTATGGGCAGTATTAGAAAGGATGGGGTTAGGAAAAGGATTCATTGATATGATTAAAGTATTATACAAAGACCCATTGGCCATGATTACAACAGGTATCACCTCCGGAATATTTCCGGTATCACGCTCTTCTAGACAGGGTTGCCCTCTTAGTCCCGGACTATTCGATTTATCACTAGAAAATTTAGCACAATATATAAGACAATCCCAACTCATAGAACCAATCGTAATCAAGGGCACACAACACAAAATGTGTCTATATGCGGACGACGTAATACTGTTCATGCAAAACCCTAACACCGCAATGCCTCATCTTCTCAAGTTGATTAATGACTTTGGCGACCTATCGGGATTTAAAATAAACTGGCCAAAGTCGGCTTTCCTTCCACTGAACGCCCCTGCAAAGAATACAAGTCTTCCAGAAGAAATACCAATGGTTAAACACTTTAGATGCTTGGGAGTTGAAGTATTCCCTACCATAAGCCAAACGGTGAAACACAATTACATAGAAATCCAAAATAAAATCAAATACGACCTTGACAGGTGGTCAAAACTTAAAAACTCAGTACAGGCACGGGTTTCAATAGTTAAGATGGATGTCTTACCTAGAATCAACTTCATCAGCTCAATGCTTCCGTTACCCCCTCCAGATGGTTACTGGAAAAAATTACACTCTTCCGCATATACATTTATTTGGAATAACAAACCACCACGTATAAAAAGATCCACCGCACAGAGAAGCAAAGCCGACAGAGGGATGGCAATTCCACATTTTTTCCACTATTTTAAGGCGTACACTTTAAGACCACTGACAACCTGGTTTGAACCCCAAGCATCAGTATCCTGGAGAAATTTAGAAGTAAATATAGTAGCACCACAGAGACTGCAGGACATAGTATACACCAAAATATCAATTAAGCAATGTGAACTGAAATTTGGCCCCATAATTACACATGCGATCCGGATATGGCGTGAAACACACAAAAAATATTCTACCCCACATAAATGGCATAATCATACTCCCTTATTCAATAACAATGCACTCCTGATTAGAAAACGACCTATAAGATTCCCTAGATGGGAAAAGCAAGGCATACATACATTAGGAGATGTTTTCAACAAACAGGGTATTTGTAGCTATGATGAAATAGAAAAAAAATTTAATCTCACCGGTTCCACATATCTTTTTTACGCACAATTATTGTTATGTTTGAAGTCTCACAGTGTTCCATTAAGGATACCAATTGCACACCACAGATACCACAATTTTTTCTATGAAAGAGAGACATCGAGAGGTTTTGTATCAGATTTTTATCATCAATTACTAACGGCCTCGTATGAAACCCTCCACCTAGACTCTATTTGGAGGAGGGATATACCAGACCTGGAAATAGATTTTGAGTGGCAAGAAGCCTGGGCAAATGTTCGACTTGCATCAAGGAACCCGGACCATCAACAAATCAATCTTAACTATATCCATAGGACATACTTGACTCCTATAAGACTGAACAGAATGGGTCTTAAACAAGACTCCAAATGCTCCTTATGTACAAATGGGGACGAGGGGACATTTATGCACATGTACTGGGACTGCCCACCAGTTAAGATATTCTGGAAAGAAGTGACCCAGCAATTATCAAATCTCTTAACTCTGAATATACCTGTATGTACACCCCTCTGTATTACTGCTGAATGATGTTTTTGAGTATGCAGTACATCCACAGCTAAAGAGATTGGTTTTATCTGGTATTACAGTGGCTAAAAAACTGATAGCATCACGATGGATTCAACCGGAAAAAATTTGCCGAAAGGTCTGGATTCTTACATATCTCGATGTGATTTATCTAGAAATATCTACAGCAAGAATTTTGGGTCTCAATTAATCCAAATTGACAATGTGGTTAGAAGTGGTGGAGAAAATCAAAGCTAGCATATAATGGTAGTGTCTGGTTAAGAGCGAATGAGAATGGATGGATTATCCATTGGGGGGTCCAGGGTGGGGGGTGCGAGCAAGAGCATATGTGTGTAGGGGAATAGATAACAGGTATTAGGGGCATATCTTGTATAAGACATTTATTTAAACTGTGATTTAATTTGATGTGCACTGTTAACACTTTGAGTGCCGGGACCCGTCTTTAGACGTCTTTGCTGGCCATGCTAAAGTTGCCGGAGAACGCGTTACGTCGTCCTTATATCAATATTTCAAAAATCTGCGATCGGATTCATATGTCCCCTCCGCTGGCCTGAGATCCACCAGCAGGACCCACTGAGCTCTCTGGCGGTTCAGGAGCGCCATCTGGTGGCCGATCGGCGCAATCGCCAAACAGGATGTTGAATAGAGGTTGTCATGACGACCGTAGTACTTCCGGGCGCTCGCTATAGTTCATGGGACTCTGGCTCGTCACGCTACACGGTGATCGATTGGCAATAACTCGATAAACAACATGATTTGGACGTATATACCATTATACAAGCTGGAGATGGACCGGGTAAAAATATATCCCATAATGATAAGATTTCTACTCGACGATGATCGCCCAACGGCGCGCGGAGACAGGGGTGAGTTTCAGCGTGTAACGTTACCGTCTTCGATACTAACTGCTATTATCAACATTTGACCCACATTAGATGATTGGTATAACGCTGCCCACGGAATTATAAACGCCCCCTCGCCCATCCGGTCAACATCAGATGACGTGTAGTAACTTCTAGAAGTACGTCTAGTTGGAATTTTTTATATCGCGCTGATTGCCATCAAACTGTATTTCATCATCAATATAATGCATTTGGGGCTATATATCACGTTCTGGAGAAAGCTGCAGAAAGAGATGAAAACATACTTATACATTAGACCATACTTTACTATGAATATGTGAATGAAAAAGTTTAACGTTGCTACACAATGAACAATACATATAGGACTTTGAATGGGCCCTAATAATGGCAATGTAGCAATAGAATTTAAAAAGTTATAGCCCTGCAAAGAAGGGGACTTTCTCCATAGACAAATAGCGCTGGCAATCTATGGTATATCATGAATTTAACCTTAGGCAGCCAAAGTGTTAACAATGCTTTTATATCTAATCGTGTGTTGTCATGTTTGTTTATGTGTTTGTTTAAAAAAAAAATAAAAAAAAATGGTAAATGGCTGCATTTATATAGCGCTTTTATCCAAAGCACTTTAAAATTTGTTCCTCACCTCATGGTGTTCCATGGGACGTTCCACTAGAGCGTCACCGTTTTCACAAATTATTTTATGACAAGGAGACATCGAGAGGCTTCGTTTCTGACTTTTATCGCCATTTACTTATGTCCTCGTATAAGGACCTCCCCCTGGATACGATTTGGAGGAAGGATGTCCCGGAGTTGGATGTAGATTTTGATTGGGATGCAGTCTGGGAAAATGTTCGGCTGTCCTCACGCAACCCAGATCACCAACAGATTAATAAAAAAAAAATTCACAGGACTTATTTGACCCCGGACGATTGAATCTAATGGGTCTCAGACCTGACTCTCGATGTACCTTATGTCCAAACGGTGCCACCGGAACATTTATGCATATGTACTGGGAATGTCCTCCTGTTGAGCTCTTTTGGGAAAATGTTACCTCCCAGCTATCAGATATTTTCTCTCTGACCATACCTGTTCTGCCTTCTGTATTGTTACATATCAACTGGCCTCGCGTCCCGCTCTGCCTACTGAGATAACCCCTTATCTCCACGCACCTAGCGTGCACAAGAAACTAAAACAAATGCACCCACTTGCACGTGAACACGCCACTCCCATGTTCCCTATATTACACCGGAAGTGGTCACGCCTCACCCTTCCTCATTTCGTTTACACACACGGAAGCAGCTAGATGCACTTCAGAACTGGAGATTGTTATGAAGCAGAAGGTGAAACTACACAATGTTGGGAATTCGCCAGAAGTTCGCCAGCCCCCGGAACCTTCTTGGCACGTCCTGACAGCACAACGGCCCTATCCTGTGTTTTCCGCGTCTCGTGACAGCGGACCGAGGGACGTCACGCGACGGTTAGCAGTCGAGCTAAGTCACGCACAGGTAGGGCCTGCGCTAAGCAGGCATTGGTAATGCATGTGTGATACTGCTTGTTGTCTCGTGAGACGACCGAGTGATGTATTGGCGCAGGGGGCGGATATTTGGGAAAACATGGTCGTCATGACTCTTTTGGATGTTTTTCCAGGTATCCTAGCGCGCAGCTAATGCAAATCTACAATGTTGAGGCGCCGTTCCCCATGTACCCCGCCAAGGGCTGTCTTTACTGTCTTCCCTCCTCTTAACCATTCATGCTGACGGTCAATCTGTGTCTAATGTTGTGGGTTTAGCGGGGGCTTATTTACCCTTTCAGGGCTCAGGGCAGGTGTGCTTTTTGTGAATCTATCAATTGGAAATGGGGGAACCCAATGTGGACAGGACTGGCATTTTCTCTGGTCTGCATCCCCTTAACAGTTGTGTGTATTGGGCTAGCCCATTCTGCAAATATGTTAGAGTTTTCGTTCATTCTTTCATTTATCCCTTCATGGGTGCACACCGCAGTGGAGGTTGTTACATGACTACTAGTGGAGCAGTGCTTCACTAGTAGTAGACTTTGGTCAGCAGCCACCACTGGTGTTCCGTGCTTAGTGAAGCAGGTGGCATCAGTCCTTTGCCCTGACATGGTGGAACGGTGTCCCGCCCGGCCTACGCCATGAGGCGAGTCGCCCTGGCAGGTGGCTGGTGGGCTGATGAAGCCTATACCGCCGCTGTACAGAATTTAGCAGCGACTGGCAAAATGGTGTCGGGTGGTGGGGCCTTAGGGCCAGCCGATGTCAAAACCATCGTGTGAGGTTTTGAGGTTATTCAGCTTTTGACCTAGCCGCAAGCTATAACCGCAGGGAGGGCTAGGATGCTGTCAACGTTTGTTCACAGGCATCTTTGGTTGGAGCAATCTCCCCTTGAGGAGGGGAGGGGTCTCCTCCGCAGGGCTCCCCTCTCCGCGGGTGGACCTTGGTCTGTCCATGGAGGCGCGGGCGGTATTTGTCCTGGGTTCCACGCCGCCCCACACCGCGCAGCCAGAGGTGAGAGCACGGCCTCGCCAGCGGCTGCGGCGAGGCCTCCGGCCAGCGGCCATGTTTCCCCCACCTGAGATACCCTGGACACAAAGAAAACAGGTGGTCACAAGGCCGACAGCCTCGGCGGCCCGAGGGATCGGCTATATTAGATGGGCACGCCCTAAAAAAACGTTGCCATCTAGCTGTGTCTAGCACGCTCTCCGGTTACTCCCCCCCGCTACACTACGGGACACAGGGCTCTGATTTGTTCCCTTTGGCTGCGGGCCGCGTTCTTCCAGTGAAGCACAAGCGGCCCCACATTTTGCTTCTCATGGAGACAGGGGCTGACACCCAGTTGCTAGCTAGGCCTGGGTCTGTCTATGAGAATGCTGTGCTGTCAAGCGGCTCCCACACCACACATCCTGCGTCTGTGTTTGGTGAGCCTGGTGTTGTATCTGTCGACGGAGCAGGGTTCCCTGTATCTAAAGAATGTTTCTTTAATAGTTGTCATACAGAAGTACAGAATACTTTTATACAAAATGCTTGTCAGAGGGGGAACTCTAGGCCCAGAAGGTCGCAGCGTGGGTTCCCCACAGCCCCGCCCTCGCCAGGCCGGGTATTACGTTAGTGCCTCCCCCGTCTGGACTTCCGATCCCACGGTGGTCAGCAGGCACGTGTAATTTGGGTGGTAGTAATATCACTACAGGGCTACGGTGTGTAGAGACCCACCCTATCGGGCAGTGTGAGGATATATCGACAGACAGGGGGGAGTACGCCCGTCTGCACCGGGCAGCGGTCGAGCTCTGGCTATGGGCGTTTCTCAATCTGCGCAGCCTGAGGGCTCTCCACATCCCCGGCAGGGAGAATGTGGGTGCAGATGTGATATCGCGGGGCGGTCCTCACCCGACGGGTGGGGACTATGTTCAGACATAGTCAGACAGGTCTGGGACCGATTCGGGGAGGCCACGGTGGACCTGTTTGCGAGCAGACAGTCCCACCAGTGCCCCTTGTGGTTCTCGGTCAGTCGGAAGGACAACCCCTCTCTGGGGTGGATGCCTTCTCGATGTATCCGTGGCCGCCCGGGATTCTGTACACGTTCCCCCCCATACATCTGATAGCTCAGCTGTTGGTCGCGCCGGGCCGGGGCTCAGCTGTGTGGTTCCCGGCCCTGATTCAGCTCTTGGTGGCCCCGCCGTGGCCTGTTCCATCGTCACCGCGGGCCCTCTCTCAGGCACGCAGGACTCTGTTCTGCCTCCTGTTCTGGGGCAGCCTCTAGGCTTGGCTGCTGAAAGGGTGAATCTGGTGGGGATGCGTCTTGACTCTTCTGTGGTTAACGCCATCCGGAAAGCGCACGCTCCGTCCACTACCACGGCTTACGCTGGGAAGTGGCGTATGGTCGAGAGTGGGGGGCAGAACATTGTTCAGCCACCCTCTCATGGGACGTTCTTGCTTGACGTTCTCTGTCTCCAAGTCGGGACCTCCAACTGTTCTGGAATGGCTGTTGGGGGCCCCGTTTGAGCATCTTGAACAGG
Organism: Notolepis coatsorum; assembly: GCF_963971535.1. Taxonomy (NCBI): domain Eukaryota; kingdom Metazoa; phylum Chordata; class Actinopteri; order Aulopiformes; family Paralepididae; genus Notolepis; species Notolepis coatsorum. The sequence continues at coordinate 83,088,355 of NC_140168.1, forward strand.
CGCCATTGGATCGTCTGTCTTACGACTGCGTTCCTTTTTTGAGCCGGCACCTCCGCTAAATGCGTGGGTGAGCCATGTGCTCTCTCGGTGCGGCCTGAGTGCCTGTCTGTTCGGGCCGATAGCGGAGCGACTCTGAGGCCTAATCCGGTCTTCGTGCCAAAGAATATCCGGAGCTCTTTTCGCTCCAGGGATATTGGGATTCAGGCGTTTCATCCTCCTCCTCACGCTAGTGGGTTGGAGTCGAGCCTTCACCTGTTGTGTCCTGTCCGTACACTAGGGGTTTACCTTAGTCGCACGCAGGGTCTCAGGGCTTACGATCAACTGTTGTTTGTTACGGTGGCCCTCGCGCGGGTGAGGCGCTGTCCTAGCAGCGCCTGTCACATTGGTTGTGCGAGGGCTTTGCCCTTTGCTACACGTTGGCTGGACGGGTTCCCCCCGGGGGCGTCAGGGCGCACTCCATTCGTGGTGTGGTGGCCTCTGCTGCCCTGTTAGGGGGGGCCTCGGTGGAGTACTTTTGTGCTGCGGCCTCCTGGTCCTCCCCGAGTCCTTTGTTAGGTTTTTACCTCATGGACGTGACTGGGGGTTCTGTGAAACTCCCAGGCAGTCCTGAAGTCCGGAACCTCTCCTGCGTCCCGCCATCAGGTGGGCTAGTGGGAGTGTGTGGGTGTGGACCGCGGGGTGCTGTTTCACACGTGGTATCGCTTGCGCTGTGCGTTCAGGGGTGCCTGGTTCCCCCCCTTTTCCGCACTTTGGTGGAGTTGACTGGGATGGGCGGGTGGACAGGACTCCCCTCCTCCCTGGCTGGGGCTTACGGGCCCTCAGGGGGTGCATTTGTCTGGGCCACGTGTCTGCTCTGCCCTTATAGGCAGAGCGGGACGCGAGGGCAGTTGGTATGTAAAGTATGCTTATTCTATAACCCTAGTTACATGACACTGGCTGAGCGTCCCGCTCTTAGCGCCCTGAGGTCCCTTGGATGTTTTTCCGCTTATGGAAATCGAACTGAGGAAGGGTGAGGCGTGACCACTTCTGGTGTAATATAGGGCACATAGGAGTGGCGTTGTCACGTGCAAGTGGGTGCATTTGTTTTTGTTTCTCGTGCACGCTAGGTGCGTGGAGATAAGGGGTTATCTCAGTAAGCAGAGCGGGACGCTCAGCCAGTATCATGTAACTAGGGTTATAGAATAACCATACTGTACGTTATTGAATGATGTTTCTCAATTACCGACCTCTATACATATGAAGAGACTCATTCTAGCCGACCTCACAGCCGCCAAAATATTTATTGGATGGATACACCCAGATAAATTATGCCCGAAGGTTTGGATTCTCACTTATCTTGATGTGATTTATCTGGAGATATCCACTGTACGGGTTATAGGGGTTAATGAGTCGAATATCGCAATCTGGTTGGCAGCTGTTGCAAAGATAACAGAACGCATATAAATTTGGAAATGTTTTATTACTGAATAGTGCATTGGGTATGTGGCTCAGATTCCATGTATATCGTTTTTTTCTTTTTTGGTGTCTTGTATAACTGGTTATGTATGTGTTCTGGGCCCCTTGGCTTGGGTCGGAGGGTCACAGGCTCGGGGTGGGGGGGGGGCCCTTGGTTCGGGGCCTCTGCGAGTCGTGGTGTTAAAGAGGCATGATGCTTTTACTCGCTGGGGTGCCGGACTCTGGGCCCTCGAGGGTTGGGGATTGTGGCTGCGGTGGGTGGTGATGGAGGGGGCTTGGGATGTTAAAGCCCAACCTCCAGGTTAAACCCTACTGATCAATTATGGGTAGTTTACATCATTGGTATATAATTTCATTATTTATTTATTTCTATTTGACACCGGAAATGCCACTCTGAAAGAGTTAAAAAGGTCCACGCACGAATAACATGCACGCGCGAATCAAAAAAGCTTATCAAACGCCGACGTCACTACAGGTGCATATTAATGAGCCGAATCTGAAAGCTTATCAGACGCTAGCACGGCCGTGACGTCACTTCAGGAAATGCCTTGCCCGTCCGGGTCATAGTACTAGTTCAATGGTGGCCCACTCGGTGCATCACAGTTAGCCTATATAGCTCCGCCGTCCCTGCTACAGGCAGTCGGGACCACTACACTGACGTTAGCCTATGGTTCTCTCCTCTTTGTGTGCCCCCGTCCTCGCGGGTGTCCTGCGGAGGAGCTTGTGGACGCGACAACAGCGGCGGCCGTTGTTAGCTCATAGCTATCGTGTTACGTGTACCACTAGCCTTTACGGGCTCGAGCACCCTACAGGCTGCCACCATTGTCGCCGTTGTCGCGTCCATGGGCCCCCCGGCAGGGTACCCGTGGGGACGGGGTGTACAGAGAGGAGAGAACCATTTTGGGTCGGCCGTTCATGCCGGCCAGCGAGCCGGATGTCGGGATATGTTGTTAGCACAATAGCTACTAAGCTAAGCTATGTTAGCTACTAACGTTATAAACACAATATGTGTACAACGACACAATAATTTACATTATTACAAATATGGTAACGTGGTTGTGGCTTTAGAGATGGGTGGCTATAATCACGGAGCAATAGTGTTAGGTGAAACAGATACATTTTCATTCGGCTAGTAGTAGCAAGCATATATCTATGGTAGCAAGGCTCTCTGCCTGCCACTAGCTGTGTGTGACTCTCAGCGCCCCCTGGTGAGCCCCCTGGTGCCCTGCACCTGTTGTGACGATCATTTCGATTACACACGCACGTTATGAACCATTGATTAAAATATCCACGTGCGTGGTGATTGTGTTGGGCAGACAAAATGTTTGATAAAAACGCTAAAACTGGGTCAATTTCAATACTTTTTTTTTCCTTCTTCATGAAACTCACCGTTGGCCTAGTCCACATTGTTTATTGAACAAAAATACAACGTGAAGGTTGGCCTTTAACTGTACGGTCTGTCTCATTTATTGTCTAGTCATTGTTGTGTTAAGTTAATGTCTTGGGATGTCTTTTTATGTATTATTATTATTATTATTATTATTATTATTATTATTATTATTATTATTATTATTATTATTATTATTATTATTATTATTATTATTATTATTATTATTATTATTGTGTTGTGATATGTTTTGTTTCATGTTTGAAAAAAAATAAAATAAAAATTGATAAAAAAAAAAAAAAATCCTCACATTTTACCCTTTTGCTCACACATTCACACACCAACGGCAGAGGCAACCATGCAAGGTGCCAACCTGCTCATCGGGTGCCATTAGGGGTTAAGTGTCTTACTCAAGGACACTTCGATACGCTGCCCGGGGAGGAGCGGGAATTGAACCGGGAAGCTCCGGATTACCAGACGACTGCTCTACCTCCTGAGCTACTGTCACGCACTGTTATGTTATAGCCATAAGTAATATTTATTTACTTATTGTATAAGTAATATATTTACGTTTTGTATCGGCAAAACTCTGTGACTCGAACCAACAATGATGGCCAAGGCTCTCTCACCACTAGACTAAGCCACCCACCCACTCTGATACAAACACAGCAATGCTATGATGATGGTTTCTTTTAATGTTTAACGGTTCTGGTTAAGATATAAGTTAGAGTTTGCTGAATACTGCTCTGCTGATATACATGTTGTCATTTGCAAACTAAAACCCAATAAATATATTGTTAAAAAAAAGATATAAGTTAGGGTTTTGGTTAAGGTTTTGGTTAGTGTTGTTGTGGGGCACACACCCCTGGCGAGCAACCGGGGGGAAAGGTCTGTTTTTATGCGGAACCAACCTGTTGAACTATTGTTTTGATGTTGGGGTTTTTCTTGCGCCACAAAAACAAACCAGTGTGACGGTAACATCAATAAACCAAAAACCAAGTAGAGAAAATACAACAAAGCTTATCTCGCTCTTGGCGATTGTTCTTCCCACATCTGCCGCTTCCTGGTGGTGACCTTTGACCTCTTGATGATACAGTGTAGACGTTCAGTTGTTTTGTTCTTCAACCTACAGTAACACAACCTCCACAGTTGATATTGAACCCTTGCTGTTGTTGATATACTGTACTTAAGGCAAGGTAGCCCTACAGTAGGCCTACATCTATATCTGCCGCAGTCCGTCTTCTTATTTTATGTGAAGCCATTAAAAACCAATTAACCAAAATAATACAACATTTATATTATTATTATATATATATTAACAGGTGGAACAGTTTGTTTTTAAATCAATATACAATAATAAACCCTGCTGAGTGGCAGTGGGCTTCCGGTTTCCGCTCAGGTCGGATGGCTGCTTGATATTTTCAAGCTCAGCGACCACTTCACATTATTCATTATAACGACGTTAATTTCACGCCATACGCGTATAGCTAGGGTGACCAAACGTCCTCTTTTGCCCGGACATGTCCTCTTTTCACGCCCTGTCCGGGGCGTCCGGGGGGGGGTTTATAAATTCGTGAAAATGTCCGGGTTTTATTGTTTTTCAGTTTCAGTTTCAGTTTCACGGCACTTTGCGAGCGTCTGAAGGCTCGGCGCTGCATTTCTCGCCGAACATATAAATGAAAGAATTAAAGCGCTGTTTGTTGCCGTTCGAATGCCATCTCAATCGACAAGATCAGTGCCTCGGCGCGTCAGATTATCACCCCGGACTCCCGAGGCTCCAGAAGTCAATCATCCGACGATTGCGAAAATGATTGGTCAGCATTGTAACTTATAGCAAACGAGTATAGCTTTCCAGTGATATCCCACGTGGATGTGTCCGAATCAGGGATCTAGGTGAAAATTGACAAACGAAGACAGGATCAAGTGATACAAATTCCGAATGAATTTACTTGGATCAGGAAATGGAGAGATGGAGAGCTTTTTACTTGGCACACGGTTTACCCGGATGTCTCTAGATTAAAGACTCATTTCTGAACGGATTTTTATAAAATTTGGGCCTGTAGGCTACTACATAATACTTCAGGCTATGGATTTGCTGTGTTTTCCAGTTTATACAAAAAAATATATATATATTATTTTGGAATATTGCAACTACTACACAAAAACGTGAGTACACAAGTTCAAGTTCAGCCCTATGTTATACTCATTAGCAGTGGTGCGTTATTGAAATCATCTGGGGTTGCACGCACCTAATGGCGCCACGTGCACGCGCGCTCCCGCGAATGCGCATTTAATGTCCCCTCGCTTGAGCACAGACTAAAGACAGTGCCTAATTGCCTCTACGAATGGAATGTAACACATGTCATTCACAACAAGTTAGGTGTGAATGTATCTGAGAACGTATTTAACACACCTGACGACCGGCGCTATTGATATGCAAATAGCGAGTACTTATCTGGGGTTGCACGGCGTGCAACCCCGTCCCATGAAGAACGCATGCCTGCTCATTAGCACTAAAAGTGATTTTTCTTTATTGTGTAAGAAACTTCAGAATGTTATATTTCAAAAGAGACCAGGCTTATTATGCGTGTGCTATAAGAATAACATATAAGCTTTGCAAAAAAAGTATGCAGTCCTCAAGTTCAAGTAAAAAAGATTGCCACTTTTCTGGGCACATGTTATGTGGTTAAATTTGGGATATTGCAACCACTACAGAAAAAGGTGAGAACACAAGTTCAAGTTCAACTCAAGTTCAGACCTACACTGTAAAAACTGGGATTGGGGTTAATTCATATTTATTAAATAAGTATTAGTAACCTATACATAATAAAAAAAGACTATGTGCCATTTTAAATCTAATTTAACTGAATTCAATGAATTTGAACTATTTATGAATAGCATTTTACACAGTTTTGGTTGAATAACATTTGCTGATAGTTTAAAAATGACCAGATGACGCTCAGTTTTTACAGTGTATGCTACTCTATTTCATTAGCACTAAAAGTGATTTTCCTTTTTTGCATTAGTAACTTCAGAATGTTATCTTTCAAAAGAGACCAGGCTTATGCATGTGCTATAGGCAGGTGTAGTCTGACGTCACTTTGGACCGCCCGCACGGTCCACCCATTTAGGGATTTATCATTGGGAAAATGTATTATCGGCTATTGTAATAATTCTGCCTCATGAACATTGGCAAGCTTTCCATTTTTGCACAAAATTTGTTCCCTTCTATCACTAACATTATTGTTTAAGCTTTTTTGGTTGAAATAAAATTCAACGTAATTAATTGTTTCATTTGAGCTATAGATTGTGGATGAATACACACAGAAAGGTACACCATGCCAATGTTCATGCTTTATTTGTTTTAAACGAGACGATTTACAAATGTGTCCATTGGAAATACATTGCAATTTCAAGCGAGGTGGACCGGCCGGAAACAACAATGACGTAACCACTACACCTCCCTATAAGCATAAAGTATAAAGATAAGCTTTGCAAAAAAAGTATGCAGTCCTCAAGTTCAAGTAAAAAAAGATTGCCACTTTTCTGGGCACATGTTATCTTGTATGTACTTTACCATCTTCTCTTTGCATAAGTCCTTTTCATATTTACATTTACTTGTATTGTGTGTGTCACATGTATACCAGTCTAATGTGTATTGTGCCGGTTCATGTCCCTCGTCGCTCCCGCACGTCGTTGTACACCTTGATGCCCTCTTTCCAATGGACCTTCAGCGTGGTCATTGGTAATTGAAATCTGATTCCTTTCTCTTTCAAAGTATTTTTTATCTGAACATAGCTCGGACATTTTACAGCCACCTCTGTTGAATAGTCGTGGTCGAAGGTTATCCTCTGCCCCTCCACCTCCATCTTCTTCTGCCAGGCTGCTCTGAGAATGTTTTCTTTGACTTCGAATTTCAAGAAATTAACTATAACTGCTCTTGGTGGTCTGTTTATCTGTGGCTTCGGCGCTAGGGCCCTGTGTGCCCTTTGAATCTCTGTCTCGTCGAGGTCTGACATTTCCAATTCTCCTCGAATTAGGTTGTCTACATATTTGGTCATCGAGTCTCCTTATATCCCTTCTCTCAGTCCCCATATTCGTATATTATTTCTCCTTGACCTCCCCTCCAAGTCCGTTAGCTTTCCTCTCAAAATGTTTTGTTGTCCGAGCGTCGCCATTAGAATTTCTTGTATTTCTGTATTCCATTCCTCCGTTTCAGCTGTCCTGTCTTCTAACATCCTTATGTCTTTCTCTTGTTCCTGTAGTTTTCCATCAATTGTCTCGAGTCTCTTATTTATTTCTTCTCTGAGCTCGTCCTGACCCTTCTTTAATTCTTCCTTGAGTCTGTCGATGTTGTTCTGGATGTTCTGTGTGTTAGCTTGGATGCTAGTCTGTATGCTAGCTTGTAGCTCCACTACCCAAGTGGGCACCTCTGCTCTGTCGCCCTGCGTCATGCTAGCTTGAATTACCTCCTGCGTCACCTCCTCGTGTCGATAACTTTCCTCCGGTGTTTGTACTTATTCTGGGGTCGCTTTTCTTTCGCTTTTTCTCGTGTTCATCCTTCCTTTTCTCTTATATCCTTGAATTGTCACTTTTTATTTTGTTTTAGATAATTTTACTTCCTTTTTTCGATATTCTTTGACCGGGAGCTCTTTTCTATAGCCGCTTACCCGAACATCTCAAACCGGAAGTCCGTATTATTATTATTAGTATTTGTTAACAGAACTCACTTCAGGGCGTCAATAATGTGGTCAAGAGGCATGGTTTCTATCTTGTGCCTGAACTGGCGTGGCTTCTTTTATTCACACATAAGCAGTAGTTGTACAACACTCTTCTATGGTATTGAATGCTGAGCTGTAGTCGATGAACAGCATTCTCACATAGTTCCCCTGCCTCTTGTCCAGGTGTGATGCTGCTGTGTGCAGCACATGGGCTATGGCTTCCTCCGTGGACCTGTTGGGGCGATATGCAAATTGCAGGGGGTCCAGGTTGATGGGGAGGGAGGAACAGATGTAGCCCTTCACTAGCTTCTCAAAGCACTTCATGGCTATGGAGGTGAGGGCTACAGGGCGGTAGTCGTTGAGGCAAGCGGGCGTAGATTTTTTGGGTACAGGGATGATGGTGGACTTCTTCAGACAGGTGGGGATGACAGCCTGTTCCAAGGACAGGTTAAAGATGTCAGTGAATACCGGGGCCAGTTGGTCGGCACAGACTTTTAGGACGTGGCCGGGGATGCCGTCCGGTCCTGCTGCCTTCCTGATATTCACCTTTTTAAAGATCCGTCTCACCTCATGCTCTGTTACCCTGAACACTGAGTCTCCATCAGCAGACCCCCCCCCCCCCATTGCCGTGGTTTGTAGGCTGGTGTTGTAATTCACAGCCTCAAACCTCGCATAGAAGGAATTGAGATCATTTGCTAAGGAGATGTCACTGTTCAGTTTGAGGGAGGTGCCTTTGTAATCTGTCATTGTTCTGAGGCCCTGCCACATACCTCTAGAGTCAGCCTGTTCAAACTGAAGTTCAACTTTATCCCTGTAACGCCGTTTTGCCTCTATTACTGCTCTCCTGACGTTGTGTCTTGCCGTCTTGTGTTCTTCCACGTTGCCTGTCACCAGCCCGGTGTTGTAGGCTGATGTGCGCACTTTCAGAGCCTCACGGACGGATTTATCTACCCAGGGCTTTTGATTTGGGTAGATTCTAATTGTGGTAGAGGGGATTGTTTCTTCTACCAGAGTACAGACAAAGTCAAGCACCGTTTCAGTGTATTCGTTAATATTGGCTGTGTTATCACGGAATACCCTCCAGTCTGTGCATTCAAGCGCAGCTTGGAGTGTCTCCTCTGACGTCACGATCCAACGCTTAACCTCTCGCGATACTACAGGCGTTCGCTTGAGACTTTGTCTATACTTTGGCAAAAGAAAAATGGCGGCGTGATCGGACTTACCGAATGGGCTAAGAGCCTGTGACTTGTACCCATTCTTAAATTGCGAGTATACATGGTCTAATATGTTCTCGCCTCTGGTGGGACAGGTCACATGCTGATAGAAATTCGGCAACACCTTTTTTTTTTTTTAAACTTTGACCAGTCAGCTGGTTCTTTTTAGCGTTTATCGCTTTTTCGTCGCATTCATACTTGGTCAAGTTCGACCGACAGAAGCAGGCTGAAAAGGGTTCAGATGGGGGGAAAGACACTCTGGGAAAGGCACGGCTGCCGTCCGGGATTCGAACGCGCTCAGCCCCAGATCCGCGCGAGCGCGGTTGTCCACGGCGCTGAAATAGCACTCGCGGTACGTGGTGAGCTACTGGAGCTCCCCCTGGCACGCGCTGTTGAAATCGCCCAGAACCAAAATGGCAGCGTCAACGCTAGCTATCTGGAGTTTATTTACCTCGTCGTGTAACTTTGAAAGTGCGGTCCCCGTATTTGCTTGTGGTGGAATGTACACTCCGATGAGGATGATGGACGTTAACTCCCTCGGAAGAAAGAAGGGTCGACATTTGATCGTGATAAACTCCAGGTCTGGGGAGCAGTGGTTAGACAATTCCTTTGCGTTGCCTATATCGCACCACTCCTTGTTTATCATGAAGGCAATGCCGCCTCCTTTCGTCTTTAGTGACTCTGCCGTCCGGTCCTTGCGGAGAACGAAGAAGTGGTCTGCCGGTTCTATTGCATGATTCGGGACATCTGGAGACAGCCAAGTTTCTGTGAAACAGAGGACATTACAGTCCCGAATGTCCCTCTGGAATTGGATCCGTGCTCTGATGTCGTCCAGTTTATTTCCTATCGATTGCACATTGGCCAACAATATGCTGGGCAATGTGGTTCTGTGTCGTTTGGACCTCAGTCTGTTTCGGACCCCGGCTCTTCTTCCACGTCGTCGCGGCTTCTCCTGGCCTTGGCCACGGCCACAACAAAGGATCTCGGCAGGCCACTGCTGCTGTTCAGCAATCCGATCCAGAGAGCAATCCAATCGGTAAGTTTTCCTTAATCCAATGTCAATGATTGACTGACGGTCATACACATATAATGCACCAACAGTTGGTGCAAATAAAACTCTTAATACTATAAAAATTTACAAAAGAAAGCACAGTCTCGACGGAGCGATCAGAAAGGCAGCCGTTCGGTGCAGCGCCATTCTCGAGGTCGTAGTCGTAGAAGCAGTAGTTGTACAACACTCTTCTCTCTTTGAGAGACATTGGAGGAGAGAACGATAGGGGCGGGCACCACCTCTTTTATAGTCGCCCTAAGGTAGAATACCTGAGTGGCTACGCCCAGAACGCCCTCCAGTGGGGACAGATATATATGCACCAAGGCAATCACTGATGGAGACAATTTGTCTATACAGGTAAACAGTTACTAGTGTAAACAGTCATATGTACAGTTGGACATGTAACAATCCCATACAGAGTCTCTTATCTCAACATTATTGTTGCTGTGTCTGTCCGGTGATGTTTTGTTTGTTATTGTGGTGACTGGAATGTGCTGTGTTTTGTTTCATGTAAAAAAGGAAAAGAAAAAAGATTAAAAAAATTTAAAAATAAAAAATTCTGTGGCCTTCCATTGTCTTATGCTTGTGTGTGTGTGTGTGTGTGTGTGTGTGTGTGTGTGTGTGTGTGTGTGTGTGTGTGTGTGTGTGTGTGTGTGTGTGTGTGTGTGTGTGTGTGTGTGTGTGTGTGTGTGTGTGTGTGTGTGTGTGTGTGCAGGTGTGTGTCTCTGTGAGTGTGTGTGTGTGTGTGTTCAATGTGCATGTTGTGTCTGTGTGTGTGCATGTTTGTGAGTGTGTATGCATGTTTGTGTCTGTGTGTGTGTGCCTGTTTGTGTCTGTGCATGTTTATGTCAGTGTGTGTGTGCATGTTTGTAAGATAAGATAAGATGATCCTTTATTAATCCCCTTGGGGAAATTCAGGTGTCAAAGCAGCATGGGGGGGGGGTACAGGGGGGGCTGATACAGATCTTCACAGTCCTATACACTGTGTGTGTACGTGTGTGTGTGTGTGTGTGTGTGTGCATGTTTGTGTCTGTGTGTGTGTGCATGTTTGTGTCTGTGTGTGTGTATGTGTGTGTGTGGGAGACGCTGCTATTATCTCCATGACGTTTTTTTTGTTTTTGTCTGTTACCGTTTCACCTGCTGCTGTTATTTTCATCATGTGTGTTATTATCCTGTTTGTGTGCAACAATGTGGTGCCAATCAGACACTTTTGTAACTACAGTAACTGTTACGTGTGGGGGTGTGTTTGTGCCCTGATCAGGTGTTCCCAGTGTGTTATGTCTAGTTGTAGTTCCCTGTCCTGGTCTTGTAGTCCTTATCGTTTCCCTCCCAGGTGTATCCATTTGCAATCAACCCAGGTGTGTCTTGTCTCGTCATTCCCTCATGTATAACTGTTCTGTTCTTCCCTGTGTGAGATGCTGATCCTGTTTTTACAGTTCTGTGTTTTGTTTGTCGTTATTTTATCTTACCCTTTCTTTACAAAACCATGGTAAATATAAATTAAATATCTTTTGTTGGTTACTTTGGCTACTGTCTCCTCATTATGTTACATTGACAAAGACAGTGGTAACGTAATACTAACTGTCTCTCAATATCCAATTGCATTATTAGTGTTTATGCCCTTGACATACTTGTATTTATGTGGATATAAATAAGTAATTCAAATGATGATGTGAACAAGAGGTACAAAAAGCTACAACGTATTGGAGCGTGTAACAATAGATAGATTGTCTTTTAATATACTTGTGCTGTTCCAAGTTGGTCATGAGCAGTAAAACTCCTGTTTTTATACATAATCAGATTGTTTTTAGTAATACTGTGCACAAGCATTACACTAGAGGTTCCAGTAGTGGTCAGCTTGGATTGCCAGGTCCTAGAACCATGCGCTTTGGGGAGATCTTTTATTTTTAGAGCATTAACTCTTTGGAATGGCCTGCCTCGGAGCCTCTGCTGCATTTACAGTAGATTCACTTTTTAAAATCTTAAATTGTTTTTTTGTTTTACACTAATGTAATTTTAGCTATCTTAATTGTTACAGTAGTTTCATTATGCATTGTGTGTACTGACTTTTAATCATTTTGTTTTTGCAATAGTGATTGTTTTTGTATGTTTTTCTTGTGTGTGGACCCCGTGTGGACCCCAGGGCCCCGTTCCCCGTACCTGGTTCAACTAAGTCGATCAAGATGTCATTATCCAGATTCAGTTAACCCGATGTTTGAAGCCGGGATTTTCCTGTTCCTCGAAGGTGGATTCAGTCTCGTTAACTCAAGCCAGACTTGAGACCCAGGATAAGTGCGCGTGCCCGCCTCAGCCGAGAAGGCAGCAAGTGTCGAGAGCAGAGATCCTGATTCTCTAGCGGCATTGATTGATTAATTGATTTAAAACTTTAGTAACATATTGCAGTACGGCTGAATCGCCTCGCCGACAAGTTAAATGCGTTATCTATAGGCTAATTTTAAGTCCCTCATTACCTCAATCAATCAGATTATATTTCTTTAAACTTGCCTGCTGGATTGAATAATCAAATGAGATCTTGCTAGCGAGAATAATTAGTTGAACTGTTATACAGAATAACGATACGGCTCTCTTCCCATTGATTGATGTATGGTCGATCTTTTACTTATCTCCACTGTGGTCTAACGGGTTCTTCTTTTGACTTTCACGCAGACGACCGGGGTTCGAAACCCGGTCTTTTCCTTCTTTTTGCGATGTAGGAATAATTTAATTTGGTGCACGTTGAGAGCTATATAAAGAATGACATCCTCAATGCATGTAGATTTATAATATTTTAACTTACAACTAGGCTACTTTGGCGTATAATCATTAATATTATATTCCAAAAAATTATATTGGAAACACGGGGATTCAAACACCAGTCGCTGGGTTGGCAGGATTGAGCACTACCGCTGCGCCACTGTGCCAGATGGGATAAATTCATTGTTTATACATTAATGAACGAGAGACCCGTGTTTGGAATATTCTTTATTTTGAATGAAGTTTTCTCTCTTTATCCTCATTCATTAATGTGACGTCAACGGCTCATTCAATTTCTCAAATCCGTCAAACAGCGCATCTCATCAGACATCTTAATCCCAGTTACAATTAAAATAACCACATAATGTGTACATCGCACCGAGCGAGCGCCACGGTATATATAACGTGCATTATTTAGGACAAAGTGAATTTAGTATCAGCATTTTGGGTCTATTTTACATTTCAAAAGCCCCCTCTGGAAGAATGGAGCACAAAAACGTAATTCAGAATGGTATAAAGCAGATCCTAGACTGTGGGAATAATTTCAGGAAACGCGCTGTCACTTTCTTTGCGGGGGCGTGGCTGTGCTTCATCCGGCTAACTTGAACTTAAACCCTGCTTTCGACCAGGCTCAAACTTTTGGATCTGTTGTCATGGTGATTTGGACAATCCAGGTACGGGGAGCCGGAAAGTCCGGCTTAAGTCAGACTTAACCGAAAGTTATCCGGCTAACTCAGTTATCCAGGTACGGGGAACGGGGCCCAGGAAGACAATCTGGTTACTATCGCACCAGCTAATGGGGATCCCTAATAAAATCAAATCAAATCAAACAGTCACAAATGTGCCTACAATAATTGTTATTATTTGATGCAGTAAGTGGTGCTCCTAGTTTTTACTTGATTTAGCAACAGGTTTAATTTGATTTAACTTGAGCCAGTGACTCACTTCACTTCCTGTTTATCCACTGTCCATCCAGCACAGTACTGTATGTTAACTTAACTCCAGTAACAATTTGGCTCATGTCTGTAATAAATAAAAAATAAATAAACGGGTACATCGGAAACAGTGAAATTCTTCATGCTAAGCTATCTTGGTGATTCAAATTAACGTCATCACACAGTCGGACACTTTACAAGCGCTAGCTAGCGATTAGGCTACCTCGCAAAAATGGTACATCTCCCTCATGTTTGACATCATTTGGCGCTCTTGTGACCTAAGTGCAACGCATCAACCACAATTTGCTTTTGCCATTAGCTAGCAGTAGCTCAAACTTAAACTACCAAATTAATTGTCCCTCAAATGTATATTCCCACCTCACTACAGCAATGCAAATGGCTAAACACATGTACTGTACAGTATATCATCATATCCAAAACACAACTATTTTAAATTGAGATGCCACCATGTTAAAAAGTACACTGGAAGGAATCTAACATCTAAAAAAAAAAAAAAAAATTAAATACATAAAGTTCTTTATTTCAATGGGTGAATTTATTTTCTATTCGTGTCGAGATTATAAAGAATACTCAAACATTTACAATTAGTAACGTCCTCCTTCATAATTCTACTTAAGTAAAATATTTATTATTTATTGATTGTACTCAAGTATCAAAGTATACTTTTTACATATTGTTTGTGTATTCCAGTGCTTGGGATCTTTCAAACGTCGGACCATTGACCTCTAAAGGTAAAAAATCCTGCTCTGATTTCAATTTTGAAAGTACTTAATCTTACTGTACATTTTTCTTCAAAGTAACATTGTAACTGATCGGTTCAGATAAATGTGGAGTAAAAGTACAAAAATGAAAATACGTAAAGGACAAGTACCTTGCATTGTATTTAAGTGCAGTGATTTAGTAAAAAAAAAAAATTTACTTTACAGCACTGCATAAAGAGGACATTGAGCAGACCTGGTGAAATAGTATTTGTAAATAATGTGTATCGCCCTCCTCCCTCCCCCTTCTGGCCCCTTGGTTTTTAAACTAATCCTTGATCCAATAGACCTGTTCGCTGTTTACAATTATACAATGGCATGCACATTTCTTGATTCTGATTGGCTGAAACACTTCTTTCCGACCTTGTTATTTCTCATAACACACTCCACGTGATCCCAGAACCCGTCCACAACCGAATGACTTTTTTTCCGAATCACTCCGCCGTTCGTGTTTTTATGAATGACACCAAGATGGCGGACAATAATCTTTATGAATGGAGTATTGATATCGTCATAACGACTCATTCAAAAACAAAGTCACGTGGAATGTGTTAGTTGCCTACACAATGTTGGATTATGTAATTGGTTGGTCATGACTCATTGTGAAACAAAATATAAATCGCGGGAAGTGTGTTGTTAGATGGCATTTGTTGTAGAACCTCCCTCTCCTGTTAATAAAATGTTCAATCAATCAAATAACAACCACTAACTTCACTGTTAGATGGCATGCTTTGTAGCAACCTATGTATAGATGTAGCATTGTCTATATGATGCATTGAAAATGGGGGACCCTGATGTAAACAAGACAAAAGTCTTTCTCTGGTCTGCATCCCCTTAACAATTGTGTGTATTGAGCCGTACTGTATTGTACCCATTCTGCAATCTGTTAATAAAATGTTCAATCAAATAACAACCGGTAACTTCACTGTTAGATGGCATGCTTTGTAGCAACCTGCCTCTGCAAAAGGACACTGTCGCACAAAGCGATTTCACTGGATGTCCCGGACACAATGGAAGTATGGATATATTCGTAACGAATAATTTAAAAAAGATACCGTTAACTGAGGGTGGCTGATTAGCGCAGTGGGCAAGGCGCTCGACACTAACGCAGGAGACGCTGGGTTCGAGCCCAGTTCTCGGCGTTGCTAGAGGGTGGGAAAGCCGGTGGGTGGGGATTTGACGTTGTGGACAGCGACTCCTATAGGTCGGTTTGGTGACGCCGGTGCGACGGAAGCAGGAAGTGACGGGGGCAGCGTGACCCTCCCACGCCACTGAGTTCGAGCTGCTGCTGTGAAAAGATGCGACAGGCTGCCTCCTCGTGTACCGGAGGGGACACGTGATGCAAGGCTTCTGTCCTCACTACAACCGACCTGTGGGAGGCATAGTCTAGCAACGTTCAAGACAGGGGAGGGAAGGGCGGCTAGGTGGCGCAGTGGGCAAGGCGCTCGCCACCAACGCAGGAGATGCTGGGTTCGAGCCCAGCTCTCGGCGTTGCTACCAGCTTGGCTGGTCGTTCATACTAATACAATTGGCAGTATTGGGGGTGGGAAGCTGGTGGGTGGTGATCGGACGTTGTGGACAGCGACTCCTACAGTTCGGTTGGTGCGCCTGTGCAGTAGAATCAGGAAGCAACGGGGGCGGCGTGTCCCTCCCACGCAGACCCTCGCCGCTGAGAGATCGCGCTGTGCAGGTGAAAAGATGCGACGGCTGCCTCCTCGAGTACTGGAGGGGACACGTGATGCAAGGCTTCGTCCACATTGCAGCTGGCTTGTGGGAGGCATGGCCTAACAGCGTTCCTGACAGGGGAGGGTAGAATTGGACAATACAAAATTGGGGAAGAGAGAAAAATAGAAAATGGGGAGAAAAAGTAGATAAAAAAAAAGACGGGGGAGGGAAGAATTGGATACATGAAATTGGGATGGGAGAAACATTTTAAATGGGGAGAAAAAGTGGATAAAAATAATAATAAAAGATACCGTTAACTGGAATATGTTAGTTGTTTACACAATGTTGGATTATGTAATTGGTTTGTCATGACCCATTGTCAAAACAATAATACATTGTGGGATTTATATGAAGTTTGTTGTTAGATGGCATGCTTTGAAGCACCGCACCTGCTTCTAGACACGGAGGCCATTTTTTTTTACTTACTTTTTCTGCGGATGGTTTTGTGAATAAATCTCCATTATGCTTCAATTACTGTGTGTTTATTGTATAGCAACAACCACCTCTAGGCATGATCTAATTCGTATAACACACTCCTGCGCATGATGTAATGCTTAAACATACCATGTTCAAGCCAATCAGCAATACCAACTGAGTCACATGACTAAGTTACCCCCGACTTGATGGGGCTCTATGGAGAAACCATGGCACTCCCCTGACTAAAAGTTGTTTCAAATGAAAATGGCTGGATTTCATTTAGCCAAATCAGCATGGCTGTGACCTGTGAGTGAGTCTTTCACCTTTTACATAATCTAGTTTTGGCATAGATTGATTGTTTAGATCTCTAGCATGGCTAACAAATGCAAATACTTTGTAGTCTGCCCCGTTGTTCTGACCAGGATTATGTTCCTTTCAACTTCGGGTCTGCTCGCGCATATTTGTCATGGCGTCGTCTGCAAACATCAACAATATTATATCAAGTCTATATCAACAAATTAATTAAACAATCAAAGATCTCTTGATTATCCATGTTTCACTGAGGAACCTATTTTTTTTTTTTTTTAACTTTTTTTTTCTATTTCCCCCACTTTGTTTGGGGACCTTTAGGGAGGCGGGGCACAGTGTTCCAGGGCGGGGCTTATAGACCTGGGGAGTAAGGTTCCAGCTGTGATTTCCCCCCATTGTAGCCAAACCGTGTTGTGTAGGTTCATAATCTTTGACAGTGGTATATATTATTCAATTATTATACTGTTACAACCAATAAAGGTAAATGTTTTAACTTAATATTTGAGAAAATGTGTTTTTATATTGTAATCTTAACTTGTTTCCATTACATTTCCATTTCCATTTAGTCATTTAGTTGACGCTTTTATCCAAAGCGACTTACAAGTTCTGTATGACAAGTCATCAGGAAGGGCACAACTCTATCAGCTGAGTAACAATGTTCATCAAAGTGTTGAGTGTAGTTAGTTTATTAGGACAAGTGCATGACAGTAATTACTACTACAGTACCCATATGCCTTGGCTTGCCTCATAAATCTTCGACCAATCACAAGAGCACAACAACTCCAACATGACATCCCTTGACATTGCTGTTGGTTATCGTGGCATTTGTCACCATCTCTGTTTTCATTTTAGACATCAATAAAACGTTAACATGAAAACTAGGGTGTTTAGAAACAAACAAGTCAGGTAATCATGAGTATATAATCCCCATAGTGTATTATATCTGTATTAACCCTTTCCTGAAATATGTAGTTTTGCATTAGGTACACAGTCTTGTATCCATGACTTTTCCCCTGCTGTTCTCAAATGTAAAAACACAGATCTCATCTACGCAGCGGCGTGGCTCTGAATGGAAATCTCCACTGTTTTGTCCATGCCCTCGTTTTTTCTCTCTGTCCGTTAGAGCATTAATGATCCTCCTTGCCCAGTCATCTCTCTTCGTGTGGTCTGACCTCCCAGCCTCCCACAAGCTGCCTAGCAACAAGGCCCAGGGGGCTGTGTTCCATTTCTAAACTCTTCTCTCCACATCCGTCCTCATCCACTTGACTCTCACAGGCTTGAGGTACGAGCTCTTCTCTAGTTAACAAACGTTTAAAAGGGAGCTACGCCCAATTAAGAATTCATGTTATTCCTATTGTCTAAAAGATTATAATAATTTCTATTCTCCTTTGGTTCATTACAATTTACTCAAGCATAGTAACAGACACACTATTTCGGACACTGTGAATACATTCCCTGGGGTCCATAGATGTCCCTAGATACCAAGAACATGCAAATGGGCCTTGTGCAATTAAGAATGAATAATTCATACATGTTATTCCTATGGTCTAAGACAGTCCAAAAATTATTCTTGCGACTCTCTCCCTAATCCAAAAACTAGAGCGCTAAAGCTCAAACGTGTGACGTCATCAAGTATAAAGTCTGAAGCTGCTCCATAGACAATGAATTGGGTAAGATGGTAAAGGTGACACAGATCATCTGTGAATGTTCTATGTATACGGGTCTATTTTATGTTTCAGAACTCGGAATACTGCTGGAGAATAAAGCTAATTTGGGTATAAAAACTCAACAAACATTGTGTGGGTACACAAAATCCACAGTCTCCCATCCATTGTCTATGGAGCAGCTCCAGACTTAATACTTGATCACAAGTTTGAGTCTTACTTCTTATCTATCTGGCTATCTGGCTTTATGAGACTGACCTCCCTGTAAATAACATGTTCGAATTCTTAATTCAGGTGGTGTTCCCCTTTAAGGGACACATGTCATGACCTAACACACATATTCGTGCTAAGATCTGAGCTAAGTGATAAAGATAGAGGAAGAGGTTTGTTGTGGTAGTAAAGTTTTTCCTGATCTTTCATCGAGAGTTATAGGTCAACGGGTGTTGTTCCATTTTGGGTTTGTGAAGCTCATTGAGACACATAATGTGATTTTGGGCTCTACAAATAAACTTTACTTTACTTGACGGGGAAGAAGAAGAAGAAGAAGAAGAAGAAGAAGAAGAAGAAGAAGAAGAAGAAGAAGAAGAAGAAGAAGAAGAAGAGAGAAGAAGAAGAAGAAGAAGAAGAAGAAGAAGAAGAAGAAGAAGAAGAAGAAAGAAGAAGAAGAAGAAGAAGAAGAAGAAGAAGAAGAAGAAGAAGAAGAAGAAGAAGAAGAAGAAGAAGAAGACGACGACATTGGACCTCATGCTCGAACAGACTTACGAGAAAGTTACGAACATATTTCTCCAACGGTTTCTTTCCAGGAATTTGTTTGTAGCTAAGAACAGTCGTAGATAGAACATTGGTGATTGCGTTCACGTCGATTCTATAGATATCCTTGGATTGAAATAACACTAATTGTCCGTGGGATTATTATTTTTTGACCTACTTTTTCTCCTCCTTTTTCTGTGATTTTTCTCCCATCCCAATTTACTCTCGTGCCAATTCTCCCTCCCCTGTCCTGATCGTTGCTCGCATGTGCCCCCCCAACTGGCCGGTCGTAGGGAGGGTAGAAGCCCATCACACGTCCCCTCCGATACATGTGGAGGCAGCCAGCCACTTCATTTCACCTGCCAGCGCGGACTCTCATTGGCGAGGTGTAACGTGTGGGAGGCTCACACTGCCCCCGCCATCTCCTGTCTTTGCTGTGCAGGCGCCCTGACCGACCTGTAGGAGTCGCCTGTTTTACAATGACCAGATTACCACCCATCAACTTCCCTCTCCCGCTGACTGCGCAATTGAGTCGTCAGTATGATGGCCGGCCCGCGAGCCGGAAGGCAACGCTGACAGCCGGATTCGATACCGGTGGTGTCTCTTGCATTGGTGACGAGCGCAATGTCCGCTGCGCCACCCCAGCCGCCCCATTTTCTGTGGGATTTTTATAAACTTTGGACCTGTATGACTACAGTATAAGACTTCAGGCTATGGCACCGTTATGTTTTCCAGCTCCTACCTCTCAGCTGGAACTTAAAAACAGGCATCTGGCAAACATCTGGCAACACAGAAATGTGAGTACACAAAACTTTTACTTCAGTGTGTTCAAACCTCTGTTACTCTATTTCATTAGCACTCAAATTGATTTTTCGTTATTGTGTAAGAAACTCCAGAATGTTACTGTACCCTTTCAAAAGAGACCAGACTCATGCATGTGCTATAAAGTATAAAGTATAATACATCGCAAATTACTTTGGGCATGCAATCGTAAAAAATTAAATAAAGAAATAGCCCAATTTTTGCTCGATTGTGGTTTTTAAAAATACCTTAATTTTTTTTTTTCATATCCACCAATTTCAATAGAATCAGAGTGGCGCGCCGGCACACACTGACTCATTCTCGATTGTTTCCGCCAAGTAATTTTTTTTCCCCTCACGTCAGAATGTTGCCCCCCCTGTTCGCAGAGGCTGAAATCGCCTATAGTGGGGAGGGTTATCGGGTCCAGCTGGCATGTAGTGGGACGGTTCGACGTTACCAGTGTCGGCACTTCAGTGTCTGTAATGGGGAAGAAAGATGAAAGAGAAAAAGACTGAGGTTCTTGATTCCAGCATTTTGGAATGGGTGGGGGTTGGGACAAGCTAAGAACTAAGAAGAAGTTAGTGAGAAGGATAAGAAGAAGTTAGTGAGAAGGATATAAAGAAGTGTCTGATATATGAAGGGGAGTTACCATGGTGTTAATTATGCTGGACTGGAGTCATGGAGAATATGAGATCCAAGGAGCTGCCAGCTTTGTGAGTGGGAGGCATGACAGTCAAAGGATTGTAGGAGAGAGACAACTGTGTCTGACTGAGATGAGTCAGGCAGGATGAAGTCACCCATTAGGAGAAGGGGGGTGCCATCTTCTGGAAAGGCACTTGGAAGCATGTCCAGCTCGTCTGGGAAGTGTTCGAGGGGACCTGAAGGGCAATAGAGAGTAACAATGGTGAGATTGAATGGGCTAGAGACAGATACTGCATGATATCCGAGAGAGTAGAGTGACATAGCAGGTAGTGATATTAAATGTGTAGTCCATGAGGGAGAGGTCAGAAGACCAGTGCCTCCACCATGTCTGGAAGGTTGTGGTGTGTGAGTGAAGGTGTATGCTGTAGATGTAGATGAAGCTGCAGGTGTCGTTGAGTTATCTGGCGTTATCCAGGTCTCGGTAAGTAATGAAGTAATCAAGTCTGCTTTCCTGACGGCTGATTGACAATTCCATAAGCCTCCACATGGTGACAAGTGGCGAGTAGTGGAGGTTGGCAGGCTTGCTTCTAAACTGGTGTGGATGGCCTGAAATTGGTCTGAAGGAGGGGAGGGTAGGGATAGGTGCTGTAGGAAGCACATGGTTGACATTGTTGTAGGAGGAAAGGTGAGGTTCTCAGTTGAAGAGGGGAGGAAGAAAGGCAGAGAATTGCAGAACAGTAAGGAAAAGGAAAAAAATCCAGAGTAGAGTAATTAATAGGATACATAATGGTCCACTTAGCACTCTGATGGGTTGGTCGGTTTCTTGGAGAACTCCCTGTTTTTGTTCATCTTCATTCGCAGGCACTCCGCTGTTGTTGTTGTTGTTGTTGTTGTTGCGGGGGGGGGGGTAAGCATAGATAAGTGTATATGTATAGAGGCTCAACAAGGGGATAAAGACAGGGACACGTCCCCTTCTACACTCTGCCTTCTTCCTTCCCTCCCTTCCTCCTCCCTCCTACCTAAGGTTCAATTTGTTTGTACAAATGGGTTTAATAATTAGCTTACACACCGGATCACTGCTTCGCCTGCAGGTTGCCGGACACACACACATACACGCATGCACGTACGCACGCACACATACACGTCTAGCGGTATCTGACAAGCTCACAGAGTAGACCAACAAAGTCAGCTGGCTAACTGACTGGCTGGCTGGCTGGCCGATTGATTGACCGACGACTGATTGATTGATTGATTGATTGATTGACTGACTGACTGACTGACTGACAGACACACAGACTGAGAAACAGATAAAGGAGAGCACCTGGTTAAGCGTCTGACTTCACCACAGCGGTGAGATACTGTCCCTGGATTGCAGCTTGGTGGAGGTGAAGCTTCGGGTGGAGGCGCACACAGGAACGATGGGACCTCTCACTGCAGGTACGTTCTCCTCATCGCACCGTATCCCTGCCACGGTCTGACAGCCTCCGGACAACAGCCGTGACCACTTGTTGCTTGTTTGTTATTTGAATTAAAAGTGTACCCAGTCTTCTACATGCTGATCACGTTTCTTGGTACCAGGAGCTCTAGAAAAGCCATTCAAACACATGAGATAATATCCAAATCGCAGGGCTCATCTATCTGAGAATGAAGTTGTTTATCTTCTTTGACAAAAGACTTCTAAGAGTTATAATGTTCTTTATGCAATAGCAGTAGTATGCATTCAATATGTAGCTACTCTGCTTTGTTAGTTGAGTGAGTATGAATGTTTTTTAAATGATACATAAGTTATAAGATAAGATAAGATATTCCTTCATTGATTCTGGATTTATTGTAGCCAAGTGTATGAAAATCAGTTTTAGAAGCTATATCATATTTGAATGATTGATAATATCACAGATGACAAAATATATTTGCCTATCTATATCATACTTGGATAAGAACATATTGTAGAATGAGAATAGACATTTTCTTTAGACCACATATTGATGAAATACATAGAAATACCTGTAAAGCTAATAGAAAATACAAATCATACATGCATACTGTATTATGTATTATGTGTCATATTCACATGACTTGAAGTGAGATTAGGGGGAATTCAAGGGGTTCTACCTTTTTATGACTAATAAAAAAAAATATGTCATGCATCTTCATTGTTTAAACAATAGATTTGTAAAGAAAAAGTGAGGGAAATGAGAAGTAGTGAGGGGAGACATGCACGCATATAAACAAGGACATTAATTAATAATAATTAATTAATAATATTTTTTTGGGGGGGGGGCAATGCCTTTATTCCACACTATTCTAAAGCTATGTGGATGTTTATTATAATACTTTTTTGAATGACTACTATGCATACAATTGCACCATTGACCAATTCAAACCAACTATTGACCCAAACCCATTAGTAAAAGCAGCAATGTCCTGATGGAATAGTTAAAAGGAGGAATTATCTCATTTAAAGATATTCTCAAGTAAAAGTATTTTTTATAGCACTTGACATTAAATGTCCTCGAGTATCAAAAGTACAAGCAACTGCTCCAGAGGTGCTGGATAGTCACAATAGAACCTTAATGACCTCATATCAACTGAAGATTGACTCAGTGTTGTAGACTGTTGTTGGGAAACACCTATTAGCTCTGTATTCCTTCCTCTGTGGACACTAGTGGGAGCTAAATCAGGTCGGTTCTTATTCAGTGACAGATGTATCTTTCACTCTGTTATTGAAACGGGACTGCAACAGCCATATCTTATCTCCTCCATTTAACAGCTGATTGTGTGAAGCGTGTTGTGGGTGAGGCGTTATCTCCACCATGTTTGATCAGGAAAGGGTGCTATTGTGTCTCTCTCTCTCTCTCTCTCTCTCTCTCTCTCTCTCTCTCTCTCTCTCTCTCTCTCTCTCTCTCTCTCTCTCTCTCTCTCTCTCTCTCTCTCTCTCTTCTCCTCTCTCTCTCTCTCCTCTCTCTCTCTCTCTCTCTCTCTCTCTCCTCTGTCTCTCTGTCTCTCTCTCTCTCTCTCTCCAGTAGGGCCGGGAGGTGTATACTGATTATGTAACCTATCGTAAACAATTAATTCAAACCTTTATTTATTCTCGAAAAGGACAATTGAGGTCACCCTCATTTTCAATGTCGTCGAGACTTACAGACATTTCAATGCATCATTTTTTTATTTTATAATATAATAATAATATAAATAATAACAAGCACCCTTCACACCCTTGCCGTACAGCAAGTAGCACAAAATGAACATAGGCGTAAAAAACAGCATACAAAAAAAAACAATGTATAAAATGCAGACATAAGAATAGGTATAAAAGACAATAAAAGTAGTGCAACGTAGAACGTGCAGACATAAGAATAGGCATAAAATAAGTACAATAAGTACAGTGTTGCTCGAAGGCATGTGTGAACCCCCCCGGAACAGCCAGTCCCCAAACACCCCACACATCAATCCCCACCACATCCCCATCCAAGACCCCCCCCCCGATAAAGCATGTCATGACCGAAGGAAAACACAAACAGCCTGCGTGCCACTCACACCGCCATGCACGGCGACGGGGATGCCACCCCCGCAGGGCCGCGCCATCTCCCCTGGTCCTGGTGACCTCGCCACGACGAGGAAACCAGCGAACCCCACCCCCAAACTCCACATGCTGTATATGTTTTTAAAGGTGCTATAGATAACATTTTTATGTAGAGTAATACTTAATTTTTTTTTAATATATATATAAATAATACATCCACAGAGCTTTTAGAAAGGTGCAGAATAAAAGTTTTGTCCCCCCCCCCCCCTCCAATTTCTTTTATTAATTTAATGAATGAATAAAAAAAAGAAATAGCAAATTATGAATTGAAAATGGGGGACCCTGATGTAAATAAGACGAAAGTCTTTCTCTGGTCTGCATCCCCTTAATACATTGAGTGCCACGCCCCTTCCGGGAAGTCACCACTTCCGTGCCGCCCATTAACCCCATGTAAACGTAGTTGTAGTTTGTAGAACTAAACCTATATTTTATAGTATCGCTATGTCTAATAATGCCCTCGAGTCTCATTGAGCTGCTTCTGGTCAACGTGCAAAGAACTGATTCTTTTTTCATCTGTACATTTCCGTTTTATACCGTTTTGAATATGAACATAGTCCGGCCGCTTCTGAGCAATTCCAGGGAAAAGCCACGAAAACAGCGTTTTTGTGTAATTCAATAAACACGTTGTCATTTTTCGCCTGATTATCGGATCTTCCAAAAAAATCAACGATAGATCATCAAGTTCAAGTTCAAGTTCTTTAATAGTTGTCATGCTTCTTACTGTTACGCTCCAGAGACTGTGCTAGACAAGATAGTATCAAATAACATAATAACATAATATAGCATGAATTTAGAAGAAGAAAATGAGGTCACAGTGTTCGGTATAGACATATGTACAATGTTCTGAGTTACCATATAATATACAATACACAATACTATGCAGTGTACTAATGTACAGTACTATCTAGTGCAAAGCAGAAATGGGATGAGGTACAATTTTAGGTACAATTTACAGTAAGGTGTACGAGTTGTAGTGCAATCCTTCATCCATAAATATAAAGTGTGGGGAGTGGGTGCTACAGTGTGTTTGTTTAAAGTGGGTGTGTGCTATAAGTGTGTGGAGTGGGTGCTACAGTGTGTTTGTTTAAAGTCACTTTAATCACTATTATCCTTTGTCGTAAATATCAGATCAACGCAAGCTTTCATATATGGTGTCCTTACCTGGTCTCTGAAGTAATGAAAAAAAAAGAATCCAATAATCTCATCGCCATTCCAGTTATCCACAGCGATTGTGCCTCCGACGTTATTGGGCATTGCTCTTCAACGGGCGGGCGGGGTCAGTTGTCCAAGCCATCCCTAGAAGCGTGTGTTTTGCAGGAGTGTTTAGGACCCGCCCCCACACCGCAGCTCGGTATAGAAAATAAACGAACCCGTTTCTAACCGGGTGCATTACTGGCCGAAGGTGTTAGAGGGCGGTATAATACCGTCTGCCAGCTCAGCCACACTCAGAACAGTATGCACAAGGTGCCCCGCTGAATTATGAATGGATATAGATAATAAAAGAAATACCGTGACAGAAACGTAGATCTACGTTTCCGGCACTCAACGATCGGGCGACAGAAACGTATATCTACGTGAACGGCAGTCAATGTGTTAACAATTGTGTGTATTGAGCTGTACTGTATTGTACCCATTCTGCAATCTGTTAATAAAATGTTCAATCAATCAATCAATCAATCACCCTCTCTCTCTCTGTTTCTCTCCCTCCCTCTCTCTTTCACACACACACACACACACACACACACACACACACACACACACACACACACACACACACACACACACACACACCTCTCTCTCTCTATTTCACACACACACATCCTCTCTCTCGCTCCCTCTCTCTCTTTCATACACACACACACACTCTCTCTCTTTCACACACACACACACACACACACACACACACACACACACACACACACACACACACACACACACACACACACACACACACACACACACACACACACACACACACCCTCTTTCTCTCCCCCCCCCCCCCCCCCTCCTCTCTCTCCCCCTCTCTCTCTCCCCCTCTCTATCCCTCTCTCTCTCTCCCCCTCTCTATCCCTCTCTCTCTCTCTCCACAGTGGCTGCCTCTAAGGAGGTGCAGGGAGGAGGAGGTGCAGGAGGAGCAGGCCGGATCAGGAGCAGCAGTGACGGCAGTAGATACTGCAGGAGAGGAAGACCCGACTCCTCTTCCTCCCCGCTGCTCTCCAACCCCAAGTCAGGTCAGAGACGTTGACCTTTCACCCCTCCCCATTCAACATTTTAGGTACATTTCATTGATCTGTAATGAACACGCATTGGAACCACATTATTGCCAAACGTATTTATAATAAAAACACAATATACTTACTTAACACATTGTGCGTCAATAACGGCGTAAATCGTTATTGCCCGCCATGCGTTGAACGCCAACAACGGCGTATCGCGTGTTTGGGATCAATATTTAATTTTTTCGCCATGGCATTCATAATTCATCCAGCCTCCCTCCGGATCGCAGCCGGACCCTGTTCTGATATTGCAACGCCTCAATACCGCCGCCTGGTGGATGGTCGGGCGAGTTACACTCACGCCAAACCGGAAGTGGCGATCGGTGCATCAAGGAAATTCCTCCGCCAGAGATATATTGTGGCGTGGATCAATATACACACTCGAGTGCATTTGGATCGCTTTCAAAACGCAATAATCAATATGATTTCGGCGTTTATTGCGTCATACAAACCGGAAATGGATCTAGCAGATCGATGTCAAATAATTGGGATCTTTTTCCTCCAGTCTCATCGGCGAACGGTAAGAGGACACTAACGTTACTTTCAGCTTGATTGTCCATTTCTTTGTTTGCAATCAGTCTGATCAATATATCAACCCATACTAAATAAAGCCGTTACTGACGATCAAGGAATTATAAACGACCCCCCCCCCCCCCTTTCCTTCACGCATGATGAAGCATAATGTATACCGATCATATACATTTACATTTTTTCATATAGCGTGTATAGGAAATAAATGCCAATCGATAATCTATCATATGCTTCAGGGCCTATAACTAGCGTTTTTGGAATTACAGCAGAAAAGCTTAAAAACATACTTATATTCTCGACTGTATTAACACAACAATGTATGAATGAAAAAATATAACATTTCCACATCCGAAACGATAGATACCCGATGTTGAATGGGCCATAGTAATGCAGATATAGCTATAATATTAAAAAAGTTATAGCCCTGCAAAGAAGGTAAACATCTCCATAGGCTTACAGCGGTGGCAGAGAGGGCATAATGATGGGCACAATGCATGGCGCCCAATGTGTTAATGATAAGGATAAGCGATCAATGAAGAAACCCACTCCTGTTGCCAAAAGAAAGTCTTACTGTATCATGTCTATAAATACTAAATACAAATACATGACGTGGCCCATAATGGCCCCTGAGCAACATCGGCAGCTTTCACCTCCCATTAAATATGTTTAGGTGCAGGTCTAGGTAACTGTAGACTACCCCCCCACCAAGACAAGACCAAGACCCATCATGGACAAGACCAAGATTCATCCCACACTAGATCAAGATCAAGACTCATCTCATCTCAGACAAGACCAAGACCAAGACTCATCTCAGACAAGACCAAGACTCATCTCAGACAAGACCAAGACTCATCTCAGACAAGACCAAGACTCATCTCAGACAAGACCAGGACTCATCTCAGACAAGACCAAGACTCATCTCAGACAAGACCAGGGCCCTCATTCATCAACGTGTTCTACGCACAGATTTGTGCTTACCCTGTGCGTACGATCATTTCTAAGCAAAGAGTGGGATTCATCAATTTCAACTTGAACTTGACTCCGTGCTTACGTCTACGCACAGGTCAGAGCACACTTAGCTGACGCCCAGTGGTAGAATATCGTTACTACGCATAAGCACTCCTCAGTTCTGCATTAGTTTCAAGGCGGAAATAAGCTTCCGTGCATTAGTGTTCAACTTCTGTATGACCCGTAATTCATTATAGTTCATTGTAAAATAGCGACAGTAGTGTAATTATAACGGGCTCACACGCGAACAAGAGGTTGGCCTGCTTGTTTGGCACGGGGGGGCAGACGCAAAACACCAACCTCCAAACGCGATTAGATATTGTTTCAAATAAAAAGCAAATTATTTTGTGTCATGTTTCCAAATAAGATTGGTCACGAAATGCTTTCTACTTCAATTTGTTGGTTAGAATAGATGACCTCCTAGAATAGGCAAAGCCATCCTACAAGGACCTAGGAGGTCAGGTGGACTTGCGCTCCACAATTTCATGCACTATTACTGGTCTGCCAACATCCATCAAATTATTCTTTGGTTGAAAACCCCAGAAACTGACTGGTGTAGCTTAGAAGCGCAATTGTGCCATTCATCCTCCCTGACAGCTCTGGTCTACTCTTCTTTCCCTCTCTCTTCTTCCCGGCACTCCTCAAACCCTGTTGTTCTGTCCACTTTAAAGATTTGAATACAGTTTCGTCGCCACTTTAAACTCTGTTCAGCATCAGTCTTGGGGCCTATTAGTAATAACCACCTGTTTGTTCCCTCCACTCTGGACTCGTCTTTTACACGCTGGAACAGACTCGGAATAAATAGTTTCAAGGATCTATATGACGGTGACACTTTCTCCATTTTTAGCTCCTTGTGTCTCCAATTTGGTCTTCCACGCTCCGATCTATTTCGTTATCTTCAGATACGTCATTTTGTACGTGCACAATTTGACTCATTACCTAGCCCCCCTCAACGATCAAATTGGGAGAGACTCTTGGGTCTATCACCAAACCAAAAAGGGCTTATATCTGAGATTTATCAAAATATTATGTGCTTGGCCAAAGACAAAAGCGCTAAGACGAGGTCCAGGTGGGAGGAGGAGCTGGGGGTGGAACTGACAGAGGGGTGGTGGGGGGGAGCACTGGATAGGGTGAATTCCTCCTCCACTTGTGCCCGACTCAGTCTAATACAACTAAAGGTGGTACACAGAGTACACTACAGCAAAGCAAGACTAGCTGAAATCTACCCAGACTCCAATCCCAATTGTGACCGCTGTAATAGTCCACAAGCTGATCTCTCTCACATGTTTTGGTCCTGCCCAGGGCTTAGACCATTATGGTCCTCAATATTTAATGTGCTCTCGATAGTACTAGATACCACAATACAGCCCTGTCCACTGTTGGCCATTTTCGGGGTACCGGCTGAGCCTCTCCCTATTAAGCCAAACGATACTGACATATTGGCTTTTGCCACGCTCTTGGCCAGACGGAGAATACTCCTAGCCTGGAAATTGTCTACACCTTCCCCCTTCTCCGCCTGGCTAAAACATATGGTCTTGTTTCTAAAACTAGAGAAGATTAGGTATGCACTTAGAGGAGTTAACGAAAGATTCTTTAAAAAGTGGCAGCCGTTCATTTCTTACTTTAACAGCCTACCTGTTCTCCCTCTTCCTTCTTTGAGTGATCCTCCCATCTAACCAGGCCCAACAGTACTATGTAATACCACCAGATAACTATGTGTACTCCATAACTGATTAATGTACCATATCTGACTCAGACTATTTTCCTTTTATTTATTATTTTTTATTACATTATAAAAATTGTCTTTGTTATATTTGTATTTTGTATTATTTAATTTACTTGTATTATTGTCAGTAGCAATTATTATTATTGTCTGTATTTTAACCTTTTCTCTTGTTGCATGTTATGTATATAGCCCTACCTGTTGATCCGTGGGGTGGGTGGGTGGGTGGGTTTGGGGGTGGGATGAATGGGGTAGATTATACAAATTAAGGGAAAAAGGGTGAATGAATAATTCTGACTTTGTAATTGTACAAACTTGCTTCACCAATAAAAACGTTTGTTTAAAAAAAATAAAAATAAAAAATAATATTACTTGCATCTCTTCTTTTCTAAATTTCGTCATCACCTTACTCCTTTTGGTTGGATTGTTCATACCATTCACATTCAACAACACCATTTTGATACCTTTAACTTGCGTCATATTTCCTCTCCAAATGCCTTCCTGTCTTACCCATGCCACATACAATTATATTTGCGGTTGTAGCCGCTATCTTTACCTGGTACACATATAAAAATTTAAAAAAAAACATTTACGCTTGATGCTTCCAAGGTATTAGGGAGTTCTATTTTCCTCTCCCTGTCCCTTGCTGGTGGGTGGGGAGTAATGGCTCTCCTGGTGAGAGGGCTCCCCCTAGTGGCTTGGATGCCTCCTGTGTTGGCTCTCCCTTGCTCACTATATAAGTCCAACATTTGTTCTGTAAACTGCCCCAGACCTCCCGGTCAATGCTCTGTATTTATTTTTCATATTGTTCAGAGACATTTATCAGCGAGTCTATTTGTATTGTGTGCCACATGTAATCCCATTATGCCTCCATATCGGTCCAATGTGTAGTGTTCCCTGTGTGTTTATATTTATTTATTCCCTATGTGTTGTAGACTTGTGTCCTTGGTGTGATTGTTCATTTATCTTCCTCTGTTGTAGCTATTCTCACTCCTCCCTTGCATTCCCCATTATCCTCTGTGTATGTGTTTGTATTGGGTAGTCTTCCATGTTTATTATATTTTGTACTTATCCTCCTAGTCTATTTGCCAACACGATGAACCCGGAAATTTTGGAACCACCAAACTTGTATGATAGATATGGATAGTATGGGTCACCAGCACTTAGAAACTGCCGGATGCTAAGTTGTAAATGTTGGGCAACTTTTTTTATTTGCATAATTAGCAAACATTTGCATAATCGCCTAAATGGACAAATCTCAGAAACCACTTGATCAATTTCAACAATGTTGGAGTGGTTTTGGGGGTTATTCTGGATGCTGAATCCATTGGTGATACTCAAGAGTTATGAAATTGCAATATTTAAAAAAGAGAATTAAAATTTCAACTCATTTTGGTGCATTTTCAGTCAATTAGAACGTTTTAGAGGACACTGAAATGATTACATTTTGACAGCACAGACATTATGTATTCACAATATCTCTACTGACCCCAAATAGTTAATATGGTAATGTCATATTGTCATAGTACAGTAGATAGGCAGGTGTATAAAGATCTGCGTTGTCAAGACAAAGACTCAGATGTGAAGGGCATCCGCTCTTTTATTTACTATCTGTAACGTCACAGCAAATTGGAAAAACTAAATTAAAACTGGTACAACATGCAACTGGTGTACAATAACATAGCTTAATAAAACAGAAATAACAAAAGAAAAGTATTTACATTATTCAAGCATATAGGCCACAACATAACAATATGCACTTCCTCCTACTGCATAGTAGTAGATAATTACTTCTCACTCAGAAAGTGGCTACCGTGTTCAGAACTCTGAATCCACATCATCAAACTCCTCATGATCAAACTCCTCCCCACTGTCTTCATCTTCCTCTGAATTTACTTTAATGTCATCTTCTTTTTGCTGCGAGTGTGTCAGTGAGTTGCAACATGTGCTGTCATTGCCTTTACAGAAGCAGTAGTTGGTACAAGCCAGGCCTGCAGCTACGCAGCTGCACTTTGCTTTTAAACATGGCTTCAAACCTGCTTTGCAGTTGCAACTAATCATTTCCAAGAGGGCAGGCGGAGCAACTGGGCTTCCATCCAGGACAGGCATGATGACTTCCTCTCCCTCCTTTTCACCCTCCTTCTTGTTCCATCCAAACTCTGTGATGTCCACAGCTGGTGGGTCTGGGCGGTCTGCTGCTTTCCAAAGCAGCACCTGGAGATGGGCACGTCGTCCATGGAGAAGAGCGTTAAGGTCTGTCGGAGGCAGTGTCTTCAGTGCTGGGGGGATTTTGCGCTTTCGGTAGATTTCATATCTGGCATTGTTGAGAGATGCTGATCTTCTCTGGTTGTACAGAGCCAGGAAGAAACTCTTCACTGTCTCTGTGATTTGTGAATCTGTAGTTCCCTCCTCTCCAATGATGTGAAGCAGATCACCAGATACTGCTGTCATGGCCTTAAGCGCAGATACCTTTCCTTTCCCACATGGATAAGAGGTGGTGTCACATCCGGAGAGAGCATGGATAGCCAGGATGGAGCGACACTGCTCACCAAGGTTTTCTACTGTCAGATTTATGTTGAGGACAGTCCCATCCCATCTCTCCATCTGTAGATGACAGGTGATGTCCCTCTTCCAGCACCAGTAGACCATCAGGACAAACACATCAGTGTCATCGCTGAGAATGCGGACTGTTTTAGCTCCACTGATGGTGGCATCCAGCATGTATGAGATCAGGGAGACATCTGCCTCGTCATGTGTGACAATGCTGTCTGCTCTACTAACCATTGTGATGTGATCTCCTATACTGTGTGTGCACAGAAGCTCACCCAGTCTCCGTTTGTTAGCTTTGTTCTTCATCACTTTTTCGCGACTAGGTAGAGGAGTTGTCACTGAAAGGTGGTACTCTGTGGAGCTCTCCCCAGCTCGTCTCTGCCTCTCATGGTCTTTGGCAGACACTTGCTCATAGCGGTCAAAGATGACACATGTTTGAGTGTTGTAGCGTTTAAGCCGGTGCCCCATGCCAGCTGCGAGGTCAGCAACGGTGCCTGATGATGGCCACACCACGTGGTAGATGAGTTGCGATGCATCAACAAGTACAACATCTGGGACAGAGGGATCAGGCTCAAGGATTCCAAGACGCTGGACAATCACAGACTTGTTCCCCTTCCTGAGGCATCCATACTCATCGATGATGGATGCAGGGACTGGGCTGAGCTCGTAGTTGAAAAGGTCAGACAGCTCCATGCTTCTCTTGCTTCCCACCACTAGTAGCCGAGCAAAGAGAGCCTCTAGGTCACATGTGATATTTTCATTCACCTTCACCCTTTTTGTGGTGAATTCCATTGTTACCACCTTTTTTTTGATGGGTGCATGAAAGCCCTCAGGAAGTGTTGAAGAGAACTCTGTGCTCATGTCCTGTCCTATCTTCAATGCATCCTGCACATTCACCTTTCCATCTGCCACCTGGCCGTTTATGATATGGCGGAGTGTTGCTGTCTCTGTGGTGAGCGGATGTGAGTTTTCCTGAAGTACTTTCAGGATTTCAGCTCGGTCCTTTGTGTCCAACTCCTGCCTTGCTTTACCTTCCTCTTTGTGTTTGTTGGGGTGAATTGTTTTATCTGGTGTGTCAGCGTCATCGTATATCTCATCCATGGATTTGGAGAGATAGGAGCAGATACCAAAAGACTGGATCCAAACAGCAACCTGCTCAGGGTTAGTAGAGAGGCCCTTCAGGCCCCCGACTCCCTTACCTTGCTTGATGCATGTTTGCTCCCCAAACATATCTGCACTCACTGCAGCTGCACCGTCTGAGTGGCGGCACACATGGCTTCCAGCAAGGAGGTCATCCTTGGCAGTAGAAGGAAGGTTCTGCATGTCACGCAGATGCCAGGTGATCCATCTTGCATAGTGGTGATGACCAGCAGCGAAGAAATAGGGGAGCATCTCTTCAAGACAGTGTTGTTGAAGCAGCCAGTCACCCTCTCTTTCTGCTCGCCAGAACCTGAGAGCTATCAGGGTTGGGAGGATGAAACAATCCACCCATAGCTGGCCAGTGGGGTGCTCTCTGGCCTTCACCAGGAATGCTGTCATGTGCTCATGAGTCTTCTCTCCCTCCTCTAGGAAGTCATGAAGAAGAGCAGAAACAACCATGCAGAAGGCTCGCATAGCCTTGGGCCAGGCATTCCCATTGAAGATTGATGTCAGGCCTCCAAATGACGCACCCACAAGCTCCTCCACACCGGTTGACTTCATCAGTTTTCCGATTGAGCCGATGAATGACATGAGTGTGTGCATCATCCCAGGTCTGAGAGTCACTGAAGGCCATCGCTTCGGATCACTCCACTTGATGAGGCAAGCAACCACATATAGCTGCATATCAAATGTTATATGGCTTTGGCTCATACCGAGTTGCTTGAGTGATGTGTCTAAGTAGGCCATGGTACTAAGCACTGTATCAGGGTGCGCAGGTGGGGAGTCAAGTAGTGGTCCAAAGACACTTATGGTCTTCAGTTTTGTAACTCTGTTATCATCACTGCGATCTTGCACAGCATTGTATGCTGACCAGTCCAGGGGAAGAGGGGAAGAGTGGAGCTGCGAGAACCAAGCAGCATCCTTCTTCTGTGCTCTTGACAAACTCTGTGTGATGGCATCTTGGATAGCATCAGTTCTTGGGACTTCTTTCAGAGCTGGTGGTGTCATCTTCTTGGGGCCTGTGTAATGTTCGATCACAAAACTGCTCTTGTGAGCCAGACAGAGTTTCCCAGCGTCAAGCTTTGTCAGACGAGGTAGTTTTAGTGACATGACCCCACCACCAGGAGTGGCTCCTCCAGGGAACAGAATACCTGCAGGATTCTGCACAAACTGAGTGGCCATGGCATGAGTCGTGCGGCGACCGTTCGGTGTGAAGACCACAAGATCAAAATTGTCACCCCAACTATGGATGGGGCCAATCTGCCTCTCCAAGCCAACTGTGCGCAGATACTTCTCTGGGTCCTCTGAAGCATATTTGGCAGCTGACTTCCGGAACCGTATGACTTCATCGTAGGTGGTGACAATGCCATGCTCGTTAAGATTCTTGACCAGCTCTGCGCTACCATATTTATGGTGGAGTCTTACGGCAAGCCCCAGGGTTGTCTGATTCCAGCTCCCACTGATGTGCTGCTGGATGCACTGAGCAAGTGTAAGTGATGGTTTGGTCACTTTTCCTTCCTTTGATACCAGACAGGAGACAAACTTCAAAAGGGATGGACTTGTGGCTTGTATGATCTTGTCATGCTGGAAGCTGCCAAGGTCATATTCACGGTGCAAGGCAATATTCTGCACCTCAGCTTGCACTCTCTTCACAAGCTTGGTGATAACTTCATCAGCGGCAGTGGTTTTTTCTTGTTTGACCAGTTTGAGTGACTTACTCATGGAATGTCTAAAACCAACAATAGTCTGGCACCCTTCTACCCTCATGACAGCTACAGCATCGCCATAAAAGTCACACAAGTTAGATAGCATCTGCTTACTGCAGAGGTGCCCGGAGTTGGCTACATATATATCATGTAACTCTGACACTGTCCAGGTTGATGACTTGTCTGCATTCATGTGGTCAATGACAGCAGCTAAATAGCTATCAAACGGTCTGCATTGGGAACTTGCACTTGAGGAAACTCTCTTGAAGTCATCGTAGCACTTGGTGTGATACTGGGCATCAGCTGCATGCAGGTCCAGGACGGCATTTACCCGTAGAGCCACTTCCTCAGCCCATTGATCCTGGCGCTCATCACATTTAGACAAGATGATGTTTTTGAAGGATTGCATTCCTGGTCTCTCAACAGTCCGGCATTGTTTCACTGGCTTCCATCTATCAGGGTGTTTGGTGTCTTTGGGTTCGCAAATGATACCACAAAACAGACATTGTTTAGAAAAGTCAAAGGCATGAGAACGAGACATACGTTTCCCTAGCTGACCATCAGATGAGCTGAGCTTGCGTTTGGTTGCATTTCTAGACTTAGAGCTATATGAGCTATAACATGATTTGTGACAAACTACAGATGCTGACACACCATGGGTAGCAATGATGTTCGATAAAGTCTCAGTTGTAGCTGAATCGTCAAGCTCTTCACTCCTCTGAAGCAAAGCTGTAATGCCTTTTGATCAAGATGTCTTGAAGTCATTGTCCTTGCCGTCACAGGGCTCGAATAGGCATTTCTTCCTTGACATGTCAATCTGAAATTAACAAAAGAAGAATGCACTATTTGTATCCACCGTCTCTGCACTACCACACACTCTACATTACAGAGCAATATGGATACATTGCCAGAATGTACATTTCGGACGGGCTGTTCACTATTCCAATGAAAACATGTATTTCCCATGTTATTGGTATCTTACATGAACTTGACTGGTATTTGCATTACCTTTTGGGTCTCTCTCTGCCTCAGTGCCTCAGATCTTCTATCACACAATTCTACATTAAGGAGAGCAAAAGTACCATATGAATATTCTATACAATATTTTTAATCAAACTTGATGCTTCTCTGTGTGACAAGGGATAGAGCCTGGTGACGCGAGGCTAGGTAATAATCACACATTCATGTCATTAGGGGTATAACGATTCATCGATGCATCGAAATGCATCGATTCTAATGTGACGATTCAACTGCATCGGTTTGAAAATGTTAGAATCGATTATAATCGGAAAAAAATTTAAATCTTTAAAAAAGATATTTTTTTTTGTGTGTATTGTTTTTGTTGACCTATAGTCCATTCATGCTGAGTGAATCAGTTCCCCCAGCCACATTTGTGTTTTCAACATTTTTGGAGGAATTAACTGAGATTTCATGATGCATTGAATTGTTGCCTGAAGAATCGTAATCGAATCTAATCATTGTGAGGTTGAATCGTTACACCCCTACATGACATACATTGCTAACATAGCTAACTAGCTATGCATTAACATTAGTTACCGTCAGATGGCTAACGTTAACCCTAAGAGCTAGCTTACTGTAGCTTACTGTGTAGAGCTAGCTTACTGTGTAGAGCTAGCTTACTGTAGAGCTAGCTTATTGTAGAGCTAGCTTAAGCTAGCTCTTAGGGTTAACATTAGCCATCTGACAGCTTGTGATCATATTATATTCAGTGTTTGTTATTGGATAGTAATAAAACCACAGTTTGTGTATCTGTTTATATTTTCTCAACTTACTTGCATTGAAACAACAATCCTTGAAAATCAGGGGTCTGTATTTTCTGCAGCTGCAGTTGCTTGTTGCCACAGTAGGAATGAGATCATGGTGCAAATTAGCCACTACTCACTTGGAAGTTTTGCGTTAACGATTAGCACACTGAAGTCTTAGTCAAGGCTAGGAACTGGGGTTCTGAGGAAATTTTATAAGGTCAGTTACATACAAAAATCCAGTAGAATAGTTTCTAGTTGTGGCAACAAACTGCTCTGCTGCCACGTGGACTCATGGCAGAGCTCACCTGCAGCAGTTACCCCAGTAACCAAGCATAAGCGCCTAGAGTACCCCATTAGGCACTCTACAAATGAAAGTTATTATTATTATTATCATTCTGTTTACAATTGAACTTTTCATGAAAATGATCTATAAATTCAGCATCTTCTGAAACATTTATAAACTGAAAATTCATAAAAAATTGCACCAAAATTAGTAGAAATTTGGTAAATTCCAGTAAATATTGCAATTTTGAAATACATTTCTTCTCTTAAGTATCATAAATGGATTCAGCATCCTGAATAACCCCCAAAACAAGTCCAACATTGTTGAAATTGATCAAGTAGTTTCTGAGATTTGTCCATTTAGGCGATTATGCAAATTTTAGCTAATTATGCAAATAAAAAAAGTTGCCCAACATTTACAACTTAGCATCCGGCAGTTTCTGAGTGCTGGGGACCCGTACTATCCATATCCATCATAAAACTTTGGTGGTTCCAAAATTTCCGGGTTCACAATGGGGCTCTATGGGATGGCAAATAGACTATCCCTCGGATCACAGTGGCCCTTCACGTCTCCTCCTCCATGCCCCTTTTCCTGTGTTTCTTTGTCCGTCTTCATTGTTGCTCTGCCTCGAATCGCTTCAGGTCCCCTCCCTTCCCTCTCCCGTCCTCCTCTCCTCGTCCTCGTCTCTCAACTCTGGTCCATCTGCGCGCTCTCTCCATCCTCTGCATTAGCGTCGGTCTCTCTCCTCCTCCTCCCGGCGCCATCCATCCTCTCCGGGCCATGTCCCTCGTCGCCTCTTGTGCGCTGTTGTATAGCTTGGTGCCTTCGTACCAGTGTACCTTCAGCAAGGTCATAGTTGATTGGAACCTGATTTCTTTCTCCTTTAGAATTATTTTTATTTCTGCATAGCTCCGACGCCTCACAGCCACCTCTGTTGAATAGTCGTGATCAAAAGTCACTTGCCTTCCTTCTACTTCTATCTTCGCCTGCCAGGCTGCTCTGAGAATACTTTCTTTCATTTCGAATCTCAAGAAGTTTACAATAACTGCTCTCTGAGGTTGGTGATCTGGTTGTGGTTTCGGGGCCAGTGCCCTGTGGGCTCTTTGAATCTCCATCTTGTCGAGTTCTGGCTTTTCCAACTCTTTTCGGATTAGATTGCCCACATACCTGGTCATCGAGTCTCCCTCTATCCCTTCTTTCAGTCCCCATATGCGTATATTGTTCCTCCTTGATCTCCATGTCAGTTATCTTTTCTTGCATTCTCTCTTGTTGTTTGATAGTGGCTATCAGGATCTCCTGTACTTCTGTGCTCCATTCATCTACCTCGGCTGTTCTTTCTTCTATCACTTCTATGTCTTTTTCTTGCTTCTGTATCTTTCCGTTAACTGTCTCGAGTCTCGTATTCACTTCTTCTTTGAGCTCATCCTGTCCTCGCTTCAATTCTTCCCTGAGCTTCTCAATATTCCGTTGTATGTCACGCATAGCTTCTAGCCCAATCTGTGTGTTAGCCTGGTTCGCCTCTATATTGGCTTGGATACTAGCCTGTAGCTGCACTGCCCAGCTGGGTATCCCTGCGCTGTCGGCTAGCGTCTCGCTAGCTTGATTTGCCTGGTGCGTCATCTCCTCGTGTTGGTTTCTTTTCATCTGTGTACTTTCTTCATCTGGGGCCGTTCTTCTCTCACTCATCCTCGTGTTCATTGTTTCTTCCTTGTTTAGTCCTTGAATCTTCACTTTTTATTTTGTTTTGAATCGTTTTCCTTCCTTTTTTGGTATTTATTGACCGGGAGCTCTTTCCTGTGGCTTCTTACCTGTTCATCGCAAACCGGAAGTCTCAATATGCTTACTACATATATCTATTCTATTCATATATATGCTTACCACTTGAATCTATTGCTATGTCCGCCCATCACAATCACACAAACTCTCTAATGCCTGTCCCGTCTCCCTGTCTCCGGCTGTCTCGTAGTGATGACCGGAGTGTTGGACGTCCCGTGATGATGACCGGGAGGATGCAACCCTCTCTGCGCTGCCCCCTTGCCTCAAATAGATCTGCCATCAGCTCTATTTTTATCTTTCAAAATGTTCAGTTGCTATCGCATGCACTTATTTGTGTTTCATTACGCATATGAGTGAATACTTACCAACTGTTTTGCCTGTTTTATTGCAACACTACTATCACCGACATCTAAGAAGGGAGATCCCCCCTTGAACGGCCCTTCTAAGGTTTCTCTCCTCCACATTGCCTGTGGTGCATTTTTTCATATTGCTAGGTTTTAGTGAGTTTTTCCTTACCTTCGCATGGGGTATGTCTGGGAGTGTTGCATTTATTTAATTTATTAATTTTTTTTTGGACTTTATGGTGTTTTTGTGTTGATTTATTGTGATGTTTCTTCTCTCCCAATGCCGTATCCTGGGAACACATTTGCACCGACACATTCACAATGACTAACAACACTAACCTTCAATTAATCCAATATGAGGTGTTACACAGAGTACATATCACACAGCACAGGATGTTTCAAATGGGATTTGCAAGCACAGATGTATGCTCCCATTGCACCCTCAACACCCCAGACAACTATTTCCATGCCACCTGGCTCTGCCCACCTGTTCAAGACTTCTGGAATTCCATCATCAATACACTATCCCGGGTCATGAGCTGCAGCGTTCCTCTCTCACCCTCCCTCTGTCTACTCTGGGATACTACTACTGCTATCCATTTAACAGTTCAGAACACCAAACCCCTGCTCATTTCCCTAGCTGTCGCCAAGAAAACTATCCTCTTAAACTGGAAGACAAATGTTGAATACTGGGCAATGGTTGGGCCTTCTCTCAAATTACATATCACAGGAAACAATCTCAACCGTGGATCACATCGAAGTCTCACAATTTAATAGCATCTGGGAATTGCTTGTGGATAATCTAGGCTCCTAATCACAGGAGGTTGACCCGTGAGCCATCCACTCCACAACCACCCTTCTCTCAACCCCCCTCCTCACCCCCTGCTTTACTTACTCCCCTCTCTGCCCCCCCCCCCTTTCCCTTGTCATGTGTATTCGTTGTTTTCCTTCATTGTCCTTAGTTGTCATTTGTTTGTCAATGTCTAGGCAGAGTTCCCCCCCCCCCCCGAGAGGGCAATGAAATGTCACTATTTTTCTTATTTTACTACATTTATTTTATTTTGCACTGTAAATAGTTAAAATGTATAATAAATAATAAAGTTGTCCCCCGAAGAGGGGGGGTGGATGGAGTGTCTAAAAACAAAAAAAAACTAAAATACAAATGTACTTTGCCAGATAACAAGGAAAGCCTCCCAGCGGAAATGGCAGCCTGTGTGGTGTGTTCGCCTCTTGTCTCTCATCCTGCGATGACTTCCTGGCAAGGGAATCACATTGTACTAGCTAACAGTTCTCCCCACTGTACAGGTCTCACGCAAATTGAGTACAAATGCGAGACAACCAAGACCAATACCTGAGAAGATAAGACCAAGACAAATAGACAGAAATGGAGGGAAACGTCTCGATCTCGACAGCCGCAATCGCTCTGAATGTGAATATTACTGACATTATACAAACAGCTTGTTTCCCTTGCAGTCCTGAAGAGACCAGTCAGTACAGAGGAGCTGCAGAAGCCAGGAGGGCCATACATCAGGAGAACATTTACAGTACGTTTGTTTTTAATTTAATTTAATTTAAAGCTACAATCCAAGTCTTTGAATTTGATATTGTATCGCTATACTTTTTTTCTCTCGTATTCATTGTATTCATATGACGTGTTTTGCCAAGCCAATATGGCGCAATGGCCACAGCTCATAGCGAGTGGAGCGAATAGTGGAACCGACAACGCAGGGCCCCAAATTGGATGAGGGCCCTCAGAGGGGGGTGGACTAAAATATCTGTTTTAAAAGTTAAAAAAGATGGGTTTTCCTGTGACTATTGACACTTAAAATGTTTCTCTCATGGCAAAACAAGGGCATTTTTGAATGTGTGGTAATAACAGCCACTTGGTGTTGCCCTTATCAGACAAGAGTATAGTACCAATTTCCTGCATTACTTAGGGAAGCAGGTTAGGAAGATAGCCTAGCTTAAAACTATGGGAGAGGTGTTTTTGGCCAACAGCTAGTGCTAAGCTTAATTCAAGATAGGTTAGCTTGCAGCCGGATAGCGTTCTACTGAATGCACATAGAGGAAATTAGTATCTATTTTCTTGCCTGACTCTGGAGAAGACAATAAGTGCATTTCCCATGAAGTTGGCGTGTACCTTTAATTAAATTAAATGTGTTCTATTGTCCGGAGGTGTGTACAGTACGTACTGTAGGAGTCGTGGATGTGGGCCCAGAGGGGAGGAGGGCCCAGAGGCACATTATGTGCACAGGGCCCAAAATGTGTTGCTTACGCCCCTGTCATCAGCCTGCGGTCGAATGCTATGAACAACCACTGTTCAGCTGTAATTGAATGTCCTAAAAAGCAGGTGAAACGCGTCTCTCTCCAGATCGTAGGGGACGCCGTCGGCTGGGGGTTCGTGGTGAGGGGGAGTAAACCGTGTCACATCCAGGCTGTTGAGCCCAGCGGTCCCGCTGATGCTGCAGGCATGAAGGTGAGAATCATGGGATTTGTAGTTCCTTAAAGGAACACACCAACATTGTGGGGAGATGCACTTACGGGCGGCCGGGTAGCACAGTGGACTAAGCGTCTGTCTACCACCGCAGAGACACTGGTATCGAATCCGGCTGTCAGCGGTGCCTCCGGCTTGGCCGGCCGTCATACTGACACAATTGGCAGTGTCAGCGGGAGGGAAGCCGGTGGGTGGTAATCTGGTCGTTGTAAACAACGACACCTACAGGTCGGTCAGGGCGCCTGTACAGCGAGGGAGGGAAATGGTGAAGGTCCACCCACTTCAATTTGGCTTCCGCGCTCAGCACTCCACTGAGTCGGCAAACTGTGTTTTTATTGAAAAGGTTAAATATATGTTGGACAAAAACCCATATGTAGGTGCTGTGTTCCTGGATCTTAGAAAGGCGTTTTACACTGTCAACCATCAAGTACTTTTGGCAAAGTTGTCTCATTTCAATTTCTCTGCAGATACAATTCAATGGTTTAAGTCTTACCTAACAAACAGAAAACAATGTGTCGTGGTTGATGGTGTCAAATCTCCTTATCTTGACAATCCAGTCGGTGTGCCGCAGGGATCGATCCTTGGGCCATTGCTGTTTTCCCTGTACATCAATGACCTGCCGGACATATGCCCATACTTCCGGACATATGCCCATACTTCAATGTATGCTGACGACGCAGTCATTTTTGTACATGATAAAAAAAACTGGCCTGATCTCATGTAACCTCTCAAATGCAATGAACAAGGTCCAACACTGGTTGCAAAACTCATGCCTACTGCTAAATACAAAAAAACTGTATGCATGATGTTCAGCAAACGACCAGTCAGAATCACAAGATCTAATGTGTTTCTGGGGGGGGGGCAGAACTGGAATTGGTTTCCCATTTCAAGTACCTCTGCATCATCTTGGACTCAAACCTATCCTTTAAGAAACATGTCAAAAAAGTTAAACGCACAATTCATTTTAATTTAGTTAATTTTAGACAAATCCGGCCTTTTTTAACAGTTGATGCTGCAAAAACGTATCTTCATTGCATGATATTCTCACATATTGAATACTGCTTCACAAACTGGTCATTTGCTGGTGTCACTGTCATGAAACACATCGAACAGCTTTATCATAGAGCCATCAAGGTATTTGCCAGGAAACCATTGGCATACCACCATTGCAATATTTTGAAACAATATAGCTTTTTGAGCTTTGAAAATTTCAAAGTCTTAAAAAGCTCTTGTTTCATCTACAAATGCCCAGAAAAAATAGGGGGAGATATAGATAATCTCCTACTGAGGAGAGAAGTATGGTGGATCCATTATCTTGACTTAAAACTATGGCACCAACAGGATCCAATGAAGACTTTGACATTATACCTTATTTATAAATGTAACCTATAGAGGGAGACAGTCAATAGACTTTGTTTTTTCATTTTTGTTTTTGTTTTTGTTTTTGTTTTCAGTGGCTAGGACTTGTACCTTACACACTACTGCCTGTTGCCTATCTGTAAATTATGTCTTAATACTGTGTGTAATATAGATATTTCTCATAAAAAATCTCCTAAAAACAATGTCTAATGAAGAGATACAATTGTTACTTAATCATGTATAAAATGTATCAATCATTCAAGTTTTGGGGCCACCCCTGATCACCAGGTGGGGTTGATTTTTCACTTCCTGTATAAAAATATGTCATTTTGTGTTGTATGCATGCATGCTTGAGGAAGACCGGTGGTCGAAACGTTGCATCTACTGCCTTTTTTATTTATTAAAATCACCTTGGAACTACAAGTGAGTTGCGAGCCCCGCTTTGTTCTCATCTACAAATGCCTACATGGACTAGCTCCCCCTCCTGTACAGGAATTCATCTACAAAAAAAGAAACACTGGACTCTGCACCATGTCAGACACCAGAGGTGACTGCATGGTCCAACGTAGACTGACCACGTTTGGCCAAAACGTCCTGTCCATAAAAGGCAGTCAAACATGGAACAGTCTCCCCATTTCCATACGGGAAAGCCCCACCCTTGTTTCTTTTAGAGGGCAACTAAAAAAAATGGCTAAAGTCCAACCAGTCATGTGAACACATGTGACATGCTGTTATGTATTTGTACATTTTTTTTTACTGTTTTTATGTGTCCTGTTTTTATGTATTTGTAC
The DNA here is from genome assembly GCF_963971535.1 of Notolepis coatsorum. Lineage (NCBI taxonomy): Eukaryota > Metazoa > Chordata > Actinopteri > Aulopiformes > Paralepididae > Notolepis > Notolepis coatsorum. The sequence continues at coordinate 83,132,289 of NC_140168.1, forward strand.
ATGTCTTACTGTTTCTATGAGTCCTGTTTTTATGTTTGGGGACAACGGATGGAAATTAGCCTCGTGCTAAATCCGGCAATTTTTACACTCCACAGTGTTCATTAATTTTGCATTGTCCCGTCCAAATAAATAAAAAAATAAATAAAAAATAAAAAGGGTAGTGTGACCTCCCACGCGTTACACTTCACCAATGAGAGTCCTCGCTGCCAGGTGAAAAGAGGCTGCTGGCTGTCTCCTATGTATCGGAGGAAGCATGTGATAGACTTCATGGCTCCCTAGACCAACCAGTGGGGGGCACATGCGCACAGCGACCAGGAAGGGGAGGGGGGAATTGGCATAACGACTAAATTGGGATGGGAGGAAAAATACAGAGAAATAGGAGGAGAAAAAAGTGGATCAAAAAGCATTTAAACACATCCCAAGGCACTGGCATTAGAACCATAGGGTGCTGGACTATGGTTAACCCTTTCACTACCACACTACAGACGGTTAATTGATTGAATTAATTGATTGATTGAACACTTTATTAACAGATTGCAGAATGGGTACAGTACAGTACAGCTCAATACACACAATTGTTAAGGGGATGCAGACCAGAGAAAGCCTTTCGTCTTGTTTACATCAGGGTCCCCCATATTCAATTCATAATGAAATTTATGACATACAACATACAGATATACAGATATATATCATGACATTTATGACATACATGACATACAGATATACAGTACTGTTACATTTGTAACATACAAGATATGCAAATATACAGTACTGTTAAACAGAGATCCTAACAGAAAATATATACATACCAGGGGGAGGAAACTGTACATTAGGAGGGGGTGGGTGGGTGGGTGGTCGGGGGGGTTCGGACATTTACGGGGGCCAGTTTCAAATTGCGGCCTCCCGTAGGTGCTCTTTGAGAGCGGTTTTGAAGGTGGGTATAGGGATTAACTTTTTTTTTACGGCTGTGGGTAGGGCGTTCCACATTGATGTGGCATAATTGCTAAACGTGTTTAGTCCCTTGTTTGAGCCGTCTGTAGTGTGGTAGTGAAAGGGTTAACCTTCTGTAGTGTGGTTGTAAAAGGGTTAACTCTTTGTCGTGTGGCAGTGAAAGGGTTAAACACTTTGCAGAGCAGATACATCCCTGGTAGATGTAAATGTACTTGGCAAATGAAAAGTTCCTTCTTTTCTTGTCGGTATGTTTTTTTTCTTCTTTTTTTGGATGCTTAAGTTTAGAGAAACAGTACTATGCTGTTACGATCTATGGTTTACAACCATTTCCCCAGTAAAACATAATGATGACACATCTGTGAGTTTCCCGTTTTGGAAAGGGACATAATCATGGTTTTAGAAAAATGCAGAGAGACATTTCCTCAGCGACCCAATGCATGTGCGTGTGTGTGTGCGTGTTCCTGTGTGTCGCCCATCTCGCATGTGTGTGTTATATTTCGTATCTGGCTTATCGCATCCCGCTCTTAAGCCTATTGAGATACCACTTATCTCCTGTACCTACTGTACTCCACCACGAAAACAACTTGTACACCCACACCTGACCGGGTCCCGCCTCTATGGAGGCGTAGCCTATAAGACCATGGCCATGGTCACCAACACACCCTTCCTCTATTTTCGTTCCATCATATTGGATGCAGTGCACCTTATGTAACTAGTAGTATGAAAAAGATTGGAGGAATTGCGTAATGTTGAAAGCTTACCAGAGGTTTGCGTGCCCCTGGCATCTTCGAAGCATGTTTCAGCGACACGACGGGCCTATGTTGATGTTTCCTCGTCTGACGACAGCAGATCGAGGGGCAGCGTACATGGTTTGGCTATCGGGCCGGCTTGTACAACGGTGAGCCCTGTGTCATCAGGCACGGGTATTAGTGTTAGTAATGCTGGGTTGTTTGTTACACAACCATGTTGTGTGTCGGCGCCAGGGGGGGATGGTTTGGTGAACGTTCACTGCAGTGAACGGGTTCCAAACGGTTCTGCAAGCGTGCTGTTAAACAACTAATGCTAGCTACATGCTAATACTAATGCTACATGCTGAACTCTACTGCTACGCTGTTCTAATGTCTCCACCGTGAGATGTTGTCACTTCTCCCTCCTCTTGCCCGGTTCATCAATGAAGGTCAGTCGGTAGCTGTTGTGGGGGTTTTGCTGAGTCCTATTTACCTTTTTACGGGGGAAATGGGTTGACAACAGGGTAGGCCGTGGCTAGGTAGCCTAGCCAGGTACGTTACCTTTGTGTTCCGGCGGGGTCTGTTGAACGGTGTCCCCATCTGGGAGCCGTTGCGTGAGCTCGGCGGTGTAGCAGTAGAGCTATACTACTGCAGGACGGGACTTAACGGCGGGTTAGGGCTCAGCTGGCTAGTTCCTATCCACATTGGCGTCGGGTAGTGGGGCTATGGGTCCAGCCGACGTTATAAACATGTTGCGTGTTTGTGCGCAGGCGGTTGTTGATCTGGGTTCCACATCGCCTCATGCTAGGCTGTAGTAGTGTAGTGGGCTACTGTTTTGTTCTGTCACTCTGCTATGAGAAGGTCTGTCTATGCTACAGCTTTCTCTCCTCTCAACCATTCATGCTGACGGTCAATCGGTGTCTATTGGGGGAGTATGCGGGGGGGGCTTTGTTTACCTTTTTTGGTAAATGGGCTAAGCTAGGGCTGGTGTGCTGTTGTGAATATTTTGAATGAAGGCGGGACTAGTTCGCTCTGGTCCGCCTCCCCTTAACGTTGTGTATATGGGTTTGCTCATTCTACAGTATTTTGTGGTTTAGTTATTTTATTCATTTAACCCTTTCATGGTGCACACCACAGTGGAGGTTGCTGTTTGCAACCACCAATGGTGCTCCATGTTAACATCAGTCCTTTGCTTTTGACATATTGAAACAGTGCCCCGCCCGGCCGACGCCATGGGTGGGTCGGCCTGGCGAGTGGCTGGTGGGCTGCTAAAGCCTGTACCGCCACGGTATGGAATTGGCAGCGACTAGAACTGTGTTAGAATTGCTGTTTTTTCTATCAAAAAAATGGTGTCTGGTGGCGGGGCCTTGAGGGCCAGCCGACGTCGACACATCGCGTGAGGTTGTTGACGTTAGTAGCTTTGACCTAGCCGCAAGCTATAACCGCTCAGGGTTCCCCTCTCCGCAGGGGATTTTGGTCTTCTGCTGGAGCGCGGGCGGTAATGTCCTAGGCCCCACACCGCCTCACACCGCACAGCCAGAAGAAGAGAGAGCACGGCCTCGTCAGCGGCGATGACGAGGCCCTCGACATGCGGCCATGTTTTCCCCCGCCAGAGGTATCCTGGGCGTTGAATCGACAGGTGTCCACAAGGCCGACAGCCTTGGCGGCCGAGGGATCGGCCATGTTGGATGGGTTCGGCTTGAACAACAAGCCGTCACCGTCCTGCCGCGAGCAGCCCGCTCTCCGATCACTCCCTTCCCCAACACCAGCGGAAAAAGTGGGCTCTGATTGTTTCCTTTGGCTGCGGGCCGCGTGCCTTCGTTGAAGCGCGGGCGGCCCCACTTTTCGCTTCTCATGGGGACAGGGGCTCTGCTCGCACGGTTCCAGGGTTGGCTACGCACAGCGGGTGGGACCGGGCCAACTATCTACAGTTCCTGGCGGACCTGCGCCACATGGCGGCGGGTGCGTTGGGAGTGTCATCACATATGACTACGGCAGTACCATATGTCGAGGTGGATGGAGAGAACGCTGAGGCGGGGACTTGTGTTTACACAACCCCACCCGTTTTCGGGTTTGGTACAGACCCTATTGTCAGGGTCTCCAGCAGTGACAGCTCTGGTCAACGAGATCCAATCTCTGTGGACGAAGCAAGCCATCGTCGTGGCGTTCTCCTCCCGGTGTTCTCTGGTGCCTGAGAAATCGGGAGGGGGGGGTGTCAGACCCAGACTGGACCTGTCCCATGGGAAGGTTCAGCATTTTTTGGATCGTCTCCTACCTGTTGAACACTGTCAGGTGGGGGTCTGGTTCTCCTCCATAGACCTGTAGGATGCGTATGCGCATCTCCGATCTTCATTCCTAGGGCTTACCTACGCTTCCTTTGCAGGGTTAGCGTATGAGTACCAGAGGCTGCCGTTCGGTTTTCTCTGGCTCCCCGCATCTTCACCAAGTGCGTGGAGGCCGCACTGGGGCCTCTGCGTCGTCAGGGCAGAATACACTCCGTAACCCCTGACGACGCAAAGGCCCCAGTGCGGCCTCCACGTCGAAGATCCTAGGATGGTTACGGCGCTGTCTCACATCACGTTTTTCACCGACGCCTCCCTCGCTGGTGACGCGTCGGGCCAACGCAGTAGGGGGCAGCTGGCAAACCATGCTGCCCGGTCTGCGCTACAATCAATGTGTTGGTATTGAAAGCGGTCCTTCTGGTCCTCAAACGGTGTTGATCAGGACGGACAATGCGACGTCAGTGTCGTATATCGACAGACAGGGAGGAGTACGCTCCCCCCGTCTGCACCAGTCGGCGGGCGGCTGGCTATGGGCGTCCTCCATCTGCGCGGCCTGAGGGCTCCCCACATCCCCGGCAGGGAGAATGTGGGTACAGGTGTACTGTCGCGGGGCGGTCCTCATCCTGACGGGTGGGGATTACGTCCGGACATAGCCAGGCAGGTCTGGGACCGATGCCGTGCCGCCTGGGATTCTTCCCCATACATCTGTTAGGTCAGTTGTTGGGACGGGTACGTTGAGGGGCGCAGGTTCTTGATCCTGATGGTGTTACCATCCGGAATGCGCATGCTCCCTCCACTGTCGTGCTTTACGCGGGCAGATGACGTATGTTCCAAGTGTGGTGTAAGGCGGGGGGCCGGGACCCAGTCTCCTGCCCCCTGGATGCTGTCCTTAGTTACCTCCAGTCTCTCCTTGATAGACTGTCAGCTTCGACGGTGAGGGTATATGCAGCAGCTATATCCTTCTATCATGAGGGATTTGAGGGGATGTCTTGTTCAGCCACCCTCTTGTGAAGCGTTTCCTGCTTGGCGCTCGACGCGTTAAGCCGGTGCAATGCTCCTTGGCTCCGACTTGGGATCTTCAATTGGTCCTCGGTCGGTTGTCCTTGGCCCCGTTTGAGCCGCTCGAGCAGGCGCCGTTGGAACAGCTGTCGTTCAAGACCGCGTTCTTGCTGGCCGTCACCTCCGCTGAATGCGTGGGTGTGCTTTGTGCTCTCTCGGTACGTCCAGAGTGCCTGTCTTTCGTCCGATTGCGGTGCCACTCTGTGGCCTAATCCTGCCTTCGTGCCTGTAAATATCCGGAGTTCTTCCGCTCCAGGGATATTGTGGTTCAGGCGTTTCATCCGCCTCCTCACGGTAGTGAGTTAGATGCGGGCCTTCACCTGTCATGTCCGGTCCGTGCTTTGGGAATTACCTCAGCCGTACTCAGGACCTCGGGGTCACCGTTCAGCTTTTTGTCTGTCACGGTGGTTCTCATGCCGGTAAGGCACTATCGAACAACGCCTGTCCCATTGGTTGTGCGAGGGCATTGCCCTCTGCTACACGTTGGCTGGGCAGAATCCCCCTGGGGGCGTCAGGGCGCACTCCACTCGTGGGGTGGCTGCCTCTGCCGCTCTCCTGGGTGGGGCTTCGGTGGAGGATCATGGTCCTCCCCGGGCCCCTTTGTAAGGTTTTACCTCATGGACATGACCGGGGGTTCTGTCTCCCAGGCGGTTCTGGGGTCTGTGGCCTTTCCTGCTTCCCGTCCTTTGGTAGGGTAGCAGGAGTGTGTGGGTATGGGCCACAGTGTGTTAGGTCACACGTGGTTCCGCCTGTGCTGTGTGTTCAAGGGGTTCTAGTTCCCTCTTGCTCGCACTCAGGTGGAGTTGACTGCGCCCCCCCCTTCATTAGGAAGGATGGGGTGACAGGGCTCCCCGAACCCCTTGATGTGGGCTTACGGGTCCTCAGGGGGTACATCTGTCGGGTCTCGCGTCCGCTCTAACCCATATCTCAATAGGCTTAAGAGCGGGACGCGATAAGCCAGATACGAAATATAACGATAGGTTATGTATATAACCTAGTTATATGAGTACTGGCTGAGCGTCCCGCTCTTAAGCGGCCCTGAGTTCCCTTTTGAGGGATCTTTTACTGGAACGGGATTTTGGCGAGGAAGGGTGTGTTGGTGACCATGGCCATGGTCTTATAGGCTACGCCTCCATAGAGGCGGGACCCGGTCAGGTGTGGGTGTACAAGTTGTTTTCGTGGTGGAGTACAGTAGGTACAGGAGATAAGGGGTATCTCAATAGGCTTAACACTTTCCGTGCCACTCACGAGATTTCTCTGGTTTTTTTATAGGTGGTTGCTAGCCACTCACAAGATTTCTCTGATTTTTTTTTTTTTTTCTTTTTAGCGATCTGAAAAATAATTGCATCACCCGAGCCTACCCGAGTATAGCCGAGGGGCGCCGGCGATCACTGTGGAAAAAAGCGCCCCCTGTCGTCTCCCAGATGACATAAGTGATTTTGGAATGGACTCAATGAAAATGAATGGGGGAAAAAATCCGGTACTCCACATTTTCCAGTTCACTGATCCAGCCGGGGTTACCACAGTTCATTCTGGAACCTCAGATCCCCGCGGATCATGGAGTTCTACAGTATCGCGTTGGATCCATACACTTATCGATTTTTTCGAATGGTGATCAGGAATTGGAATATACCAGTTGGATACCATCTGATGTCAGGTAAGGACTCTATGTTATCAGTGTTAGGATAATCAGAGTAAGTTTGATGAAGTTATAAGCTGTTTTGTGAAATGTCTTCTTTCGGTTTCACTGTAAAAGTCCGTGAGGAAATCAACGGAGCGATTATCCGCGCGCGGCCGTAATGTGCTTGCGTGCACGTATAATATTGATCATCTAGCGTTTATTTGAAAACGATTCATAAAAAGGCAGACGAATATCAACGTTGTGGAATATTCCACTAAAAGACGATTTTCATAGAATGCTCCAGAATGAGCTGTTTTTTTATATCAAAACGGGGGCTTTTCTAAATGCTCTAAAACGGAAACGACGCGATAAAAAAAAATCTTCCTTCACAGCACTGACTGGAAAATAGTCTTTGATAATGCGATGGGCAGATTAGACACATAGCCATAATTTAAAACATAGATTAGGCGATATTAACGTTAACATTGGCGCCGATGGTGGCATTCAGCCGGTAAAACGGAAAACCAGGCGTGGCGCTCAAAGTGTTAAGAGCGGGACGCTCAGCCAGTACTCATATAACTAGGTTATATACATAACCTATCGTTAATCTGCATGACAAATAAAGACTTCTTCTTCTTCTAGAAGGATATAACACTAAATCTCCATAGGCTAAAACAAAGAGGTAGCTAAGTAAGTAAGTAAGTAAGTAAGTAAGTAAGTAAGTAAGTAAGTAAGTAAGTAAGTAAGTAAGTAAGTAAGTAAGTAAGTAAGTAAGTAAGTAAGTAAGTAAGTAAGTAAGTAAGTAAGTAAGTAAGTAAGTTCAGACCTGGAATTAAAACTACAGGTTTAAATGCACTGAAGACATTGAGGACACATTGAGATCCAATCACTCAGACCACATTTGGAGGTGGTTAAATGTGTAGATTCCTTAGCAATGGAATACCATGACACATGTGAAAGTCTCTCTCTCTCTCTCTCTCTCTCTCTCTCTCTCTCTCTCTCTCTCTCTCTCTCTCTCTCTCTCTCTCTCTCTCTCTCTCTCTCTCTCTCTCTCTCTCTCCAGGTGTGTCAGTTTGTGGTGTCGGTCAACAGTCAGAATGTTCTGGATCTGGACTACAGGACCATCAGCAACCTGATCCTAACTGGACCCAGAACCGTGGTGATGGAGGTGATGGAAGAGACAGAGCGATGAAGAGGAAGAGAGATGGATGGATGGATGGATGGACGGATGGATGGATGGATGGATGGATGGATGGATGGATGGATGGATGGATGGATGGATGGATGGATGGATGGATGGATGGATGGATGGATGGATGGATGGATGGATGGATGGATGGATGGATGGATGGATGGATGGATGGATGGATGGATGGATGGATGGATGGATGGATGGATGGATGGATGGATGGATTAATGGTCACTCCTGGCAACAATACCTATGCCATATCTTTGTACAGGGTCGTTACAATGGCCGTCATACCTTTGGACTAATGGGTTTGGCATGCACCGTGAAAGACATGTACGCCGGCAATACATAATGTACATAATGTACGTTATATTATAGCCATAAGTAATATATTTACACATTGTATCGGCAAGAGTCCAAAACAAACGCCACAACCAGGAGTTGAACCAACAATCATTGCAGTCGTGGGTGAGTTCTCTCACCGCGATCTAACTATGATTTTGGTTAGAGTTAAGGTTAGTTTTAACATTTGCTTAAGTTCAAGTTCTTTAATAGTTGTCATACAGAAGTACAGAATACTTTCATACAAAATGCTTCTTACTGTTACGCTCCAGAGACTGTGCTAGACAAGATAGTATCAAATAACATAATAACATAATATAGCATGAATTTAGAAGAAGAAAATGAGGTCACAGTGTTCGGTATAGACATATGTACAATGTTCTGAGTTACCATATAATATACAATACACAATACTATGCAGTGTACTAATGTACAGTACTATCTAGTGCAAAGCAGAAATGGGATGAGGTACAATTTTAGGTACAATTTACAGTAAGGTGTACGAGTTGTAGTGCAATCCTTCATCCATAAATATAAAGTGTGGGGAGTGGGTGCTACAGTGTGTTTGTTTAAAGTGGGTGTGTGCTATAAAGTGTGTGTAGTGGGTGCTACAGTGTGTTTGTTTAAAGTGAGTGTGTGCGTGCGGATGTGTGTGCTATGTGTGTTTGGTGGTTGTTGTTGTGTAGTGTTCATTCATTGTTCGTTTAGCAGCCTGATGGCCTGGGGATAGAAGCTACTTCTGAGTCTTTCTGTGCTCGCCTTGAGACTCCTGTATCGCTTGCCTGACGGCAGCAGTTCAAAGAGGCAGTTGTTCGGGTGGCTCGAGTCCTTAATAATTCTCTTAGCCTTCCCCTTGCAACGCTTGTAGTAAATGTTCTGGAGGGTGGGGAGCCCCCCTCCAATTGTGCGTTCGGCTGAACGTGTCACTCTTTGTAGTCTGCTTTGGTCTTTTGCAGTGCTATTCCCAAACCAGGAGGTGATGTTGCCGGTCAAGATGCTCTCTATTGTACATGAGTAGAAGTTCTTAAGGATCTTCTGGCTGACTTGGAACTTCCTTAGGCGCCTGAGGAAGTAGAGGCGTTGTCGTGCCTTCTTCACCACACTGTTAATGTGTGTGGTCCATGTCAAGTCCTCGGATATGTAGGCTCCGAGGTACTTGAAGCTGTTGACTCTCTCAACCGGTGCCCCGTCGATGCTGAGGGGGCTGTAGTCCTTGACCCCCGACCTCCTGAAGTCCACAATCATCTCCTTTGTTTTGCTGACGTTCAGGGAGAGGCTTAACGGTTATGGTTAAATTATGGTAAGGTTAGAGTTCGATCCCCAGCATTTTCTGAATATGTACTATATGTACTTATTTGTAATACGTACACATGTTACATTTTCGATACAATATGTAAATATAGTACTTATGGCTATAACATAATGTACATTATGTACCTTTTTTCCTGTGGTTGATTAGTACTTTATTTACATATTTTAAGTGAGATTGGGCTGCAAATAAACCTCCCCTGAGAAAGTGCTGAATCCACAATCAGTGTTTGTCATTACAGAGAAGTTAAAGGAACACGCCAACATTTTGGGAAATTAGCTTACCGTCTTCTCCAGAGAGAGACAAGAAGATATATACCAGTTTCCTCTCTGTGCCTTTAGTAGAAAGCTATCTGGCTGCACGTTAGCCTAGCTTAGCACAATGAATGGAAGCGGACAGTGACGGGTAGCCTTCGGGAGAGGTGTTAGTTGGACAATGCCTAGGCTACCCGTCACTGTCCGCTTCCATTCATTGTGGAAACTGGTATCTATCTTCTTGTCTCTCTCTGGAGAAGATGGTAAGCTAATTTCCCAAATTGTTGGCGTGTTCCTTTAAGAAGTCCCATTTTCTTTTCATTATCATCTTTTGCTTACATCATCAGTCTGCGCCTCCAGCTGTGTCGTCCCGGGTTGTTGACACGGCTCCAAATGTACCGTCAGTGTCTCTGTGTCTTCGACTACGATGCGCTGGACTTTTGACCCGTGTGCCACCTCATTGCCTCTCCCCCTCTGCACACACACACACACACAAGTACACGCATGTACATGTGCACGTGCACACATGCACAAACGCACACTCCTCACATGTGTACACAAACACGTGAACACGCAATGTAGGCTACTGTAAATGCACATACAAGACATGCACAACAGAAAACACAGCTCCACATGCAGCCCGGCATACACACGCGCACATACACGCACACACACACACACACACACACACACACACACACACACACACACACACACACACACACACACACACACACACACACACACACACACACACACACCTCTCTGTGCTGTGTTTGTTTTTCCATTCTCTGCCTCCTCGGGCTGTGATGTCAGCGTCCTGGAGGGGAGAGGTGTGAGGTGGAACGTCAACAACTTAGGCCTCCGGCCAGTGTTGTAGTACTCGAGTCCGAGTCCTGGACTGATTTGGAGACAAAAGCAGGGTTTTGCATGAAAGATTTGACAAAAAGGAGGGTATATCATGACAACAATAATAATAATAATAATAATAATAATAATAATAATAATAATAATAATAATAATAATAATAATAATAATAATAATAATAATAATAATAATAATAATAATAATAATAATAATAATAATAATAATAATAATTGTTACGAAGGGTCAGATTAAACCGAATATATATATTTATTACCTGAGATCCCATGTATACTATTTGTATATCGTTTGATATCCCTTGTATATTCTTTGTACATATACACGGAATATCCCTTTACCTGGTACAGGACAGACCATAATATTCGTTCTCCTATTGGAAGCGATCCCCTAGGCGCAATGTCTAGTTCAAAGTCACCGCCAAGGCTTGTCTCAACATGCCCAGGTTTGCGCAAGAATACGAGACAGAAATAAGGCTGGCACTAGATTATTCACCGTACGTATAAATACGTCGCAGGTGGATAGAGCAGCACTTAGCCTAAAGTCAAGTTAATCTAGAAACGTGTTACCCTCAAACGTTAAAGCCTTCATCACGAGTCAACGACCAAGTGAAGTGAGCAACCGTGCATCTAAATAGAGCACTTATAACCGCGTGCGAATAGGACAGTAAAAGTGTCAGAGCTTAGTGTAATAACGTCAAGTTCGACCTAGTTAATGTGAAGTACCGTGCACCGGAGAATCTACACCGGTGAATGCAGAGCCTTTTCCGGCTGGATTATTGCTTTGGTCCTGTGGCTGTTGGAGCGGAGGAGAATCGTCTACACCCACTGCTGTGTGGGATTTACCCGTGAGGAACATCACTCGAGCCCGTCTCTAGGAGAGGCTGGCCGGCTTTCACCTATGCTGTCGCGCATACTTGGATTACAGCTGCTGCTTTCGTCTGCCGATCAAGGGAGTAATGTACCGTCTCCCGTAGCTGGAGCTTATTGATTCCCCGTTGATCCAGACTTTGCATTCGAACAATTCCTCCCCCCTGCTGGCTTACAACCGGAGGGACCCTCTTAGTATCTCCAGCTAACCTACTAGTGTACCATAGATATAATTCCTATGATACAGGTGGTATTCATTATCTCCTGCGTAATATTCTAATGGACTTACGCTCTTGACCTATTCATGCACATTATTCGCCTTACAAGCGCGACTCTAATTCTCAAGTAATGTAAGAATAGAATAGAATAGAATAGATCTTTATTTGTCATTGTTGGTACAACGAAATTTGTTAGGAATATCACCACTGGCATACAACATAAGATATAACATGTGCAAAATAATAATGTCAATAATAATAGTAATATAGCAATAAAGTAATAAAGTATCAGTGTCCCAATGTCCCAATATATAACATACCATCATTGTCCCAAGTGCATTTAGTGCTTGTGCAAATAAATTAATAAATATAAATATTTCAGTCCAGTGAGTTGATGGAAGGAGGGGGGGGGGGGGGGGGGGGGCTTTGACTTGCAAAGGATGAAGTATTGTATGCAATTGTATGTGCAGCAATGCAAGTCCGGTTCACAGTTATTGTTGTAATGTGGGAGTGGGAGTTATGTCACCGGGGGTGGGATGCGGGGGGGGGGCAAGTTGATGTTCGTCGTTGAGCAGCCTGACAGCCCGTGGGTAGAGGCTGTTGGTCAGTCTGCTGGTTCCGGACTGGATGGATCTGTACCTTCGACCAGAGGGCAGCAGTTGAAAGAGATGGTTTGCTGGGTGGTACTGGTCTAGTAAGATGTTATTTATACGCCGTAGGCAGCGGGAGGTAAAGACTGTGGAGATATCTGAGAGGCTAGCTCCAGTGATCCTCCTCGCAGCCTTGCCTCTACTTGCCCACAGTAGAGGCAATGCTGACCCCCCAGGACAGGTCATCAGACATTGTCACGCCCAGAAACTTAAATTTTGAAACCCTCTCCACCTCCTCATTCCCGATGAGGAGTGGAGAGTGGCTGAGGTCACCAGTCCTGCGGAAATCGATGATCATCTCCTTGGTCTTCGTGGGGTTGAGAGCAAGGTTATGACCATCGCACCACTCCACTAGTTGCTCAACCTCCCTCCTGTATGAGGTCTCATCATTCCCTCTGATGAGGCCAAGCACTGTTGTGTCGTCTGCAAATTTTACTATGAGGTTAGATGGAGAGGAGGAACAACAGTTGTGTGTGAAAAGTGTGTAGAGAAGTGGGCTGAGTACACACCCCTGAGGGGCCCCGGTGCTAATGGGCAGGGTGGGGGATGTGTGCTTGCCAATCCTGACATGTTGTGTGCGATTTGTGAGAAAGTCCAAGATCCAGTTGCATAGTGTGGTGTTCAGTCCGAGTTTGTGCAGTTTACTGTGAAGCTTGTTGGGTAGAATGGTGTTGAAAGCTGAACTGAAGTCAACAAAAAGGAGTCTACCATATGTGTGCCTGTGCTCTAGATGTTCCAGCAGAGTGTGCAACACAATGGCAATAGCATCCTCTGTTGACCTGTTCTTCCTGTAGGCAAACTGGTTGTGGTCTAATGATGGCAGTATGGAGGCTTTTATGTGTTTCATGACCAGTCTCTCAAAGCATTTTGCGACGATGGGGGTGAGTGCCACAGGTCTGTAGTCGTTCAGGCCTGTGACTTTAGGTTTCTTTGGAACCGGGACTATTGTGGCTGCTTTAAGATAATCTTCGTGCTGCTAATAAATATTATTCTAACCAAGATTTGTTGTGGAACCGTGTCATTGTGGAGGCGTTCATCTCATATACCTGTGTACTGTATGGCCAGTAGTAATGTACATAAGACAGTAGTGGTTTAATGATACCATACTTATTAATACAGTCAGGGAATTGTACCCCTCAGTTACAATAATAATAATAATAATAATAATAATAATAATAATAATAATAATAATAATAATAATAATAATAATAATAATAATAATAATAATAATAATAATAATAATAATAATAATAATAATAATAATAATAATAATAATAATAATAATAATAATAATAATAATAACTTTATTTGTATAGCACTTTTCATACAGAAGTTGCAGTTCAAAGTGCTTCAGAACAGTAACAGAGGTAGCCAGGTAAGGTAAATCACAGTGTTTCACATTAGGATCTAGCATCCCAAATAGGCCTCTCTGTTTACAGTTTCATTCAGTAATACAAATAATTTAAAAAAATAGAATAGACACGAGTAAAAAAAATATATAGAAAGGGCGGTTTGATTCAGTTTAAAAATAGGCTAAAAATAATAAAATAGAACGGACATAAAAGGCCCAAAAACAAGGCTCTGTACCTTAGTTGTCTGCCTCAGTATTCGGTATATGGATTTGCGATGCCTCGTTTCAGTCATTTTGTCTCTGTGTGTTCAGTAGAAAGCTATCCACCTGCAAGCTAGCTTAGCACAAATGAATGGAAGCGGATACAAACACAAGAGCTTTAGGTGCTCAGCTCTGGAGTTTTCAAATCAAATCATAAATCAAATCTAATTTATTTTGTAAAGCCCAAAATCACAAGGTAATGCCCCCATGGGCTGGACAAGTCTTCTTTAAACAACATTACAATAAATCAAGAACAAAAAGAACCATAAAATCCTAAATAAATGCAACACTCCCAGACATACCCGAGTAAGGAAAAAATCCTTCGGAAAGAAAACCTAGCAATAGGAAAAAAGCACCACAGGCGATGTGGAGGAGAGAAACCTTACATGGGCCGTTCAAAGGGGGATCCCCCAACTTGGATGTCGGTGATAATATTGCTATGGATGATCGATGGGTGGAGAATAAAACAGGCGGATAGTTGGTATGTATGTACATATACGTGTAATAAAACACACATGCAATAGCCACTGGGGTACATACGTTTTCTACACAAAAGTATGTCTGTGGTTTTCATGACATCCAGCTGACTTCATATACTACTACATTAGATTATATTATTATATAATACTATTATTATACTGTACTGAATGTTGAACCTCCCATTGTATGTAATTTACGTAAATGTTGATTATTATGTTAAATTATGTAAATTAATGTATCATGTTCAAGCACTTAACGGATATGTTTCATAGTAATTTTATAGCACTTGACACTTCATCACCCTGGCATTATATTGAGCAATAACAGAACTGTAATATTGTATTCATTGGAAGTGATTGCATTGGCAGATTAATCAATGAAATCAAAGGTATAATGTAATTTGTTATGATTATACGGTATATTGTGTGGACTTTGTATAAACTGTCTCTATTAAAATAGCACCATTGTTTACTCAAAGTTCATGATTGCGTTGCATCATTTACAGGGGTGTAAAGTACTTGAGTAATTTAACACATTAACTGCCACAGAGTTTGCCCGTCTCATACCACTCTCTGCCACCACTCTAAGCCTATGGAGATGTTCACCTTCTTTGCAGGGCTATAACTTTTTAAATTGTATTGCTAAATTGACATTACTATGGCCCATTCAACATCGATTATCTATCGTTCAGGATGTAGGAACGTTATACTTTTTCATTCATAGATTCATACGAAAATACCGTCTAGAATATAAATATGTTTTTATATAGTTTTCTGCAGTAATTCCTAGGACGTGAGATATAGGCATAAACGTATATATAGATTATCAACTGCCATTTGTTGCCGATACACGCTATATTAAAAATTTCAACTGTAGATGATCCTAAACGTTATGACTCATAATGCGCAGATGAACGGGGGGGGGTCGTTTATAATTCCGTGATCGTCAGTAAATGCTTTATGTAGTATGGGTGATATATTGATCAGAGCAGTTTGCATTAATAATAATAAACAAACACGCTGAAAGTAACGTTACTGTCCTCTTACCGTTCGCCGATGAGACTGGAGGAAAAAGATACCACTTATTTGACGCAATCTACTAGATCCATTTCCGGTTTGTATAATAATAATAAACGCCAAAATCATATCGATTATTGAGTTATGGCAGCGATCCATATACACGGATGTGTGTCTAGAGTCCCGCAACAATATGTGAGTGCCGTACGCATTTCCCAGATGCACGGAGATCACCAGAGATCCATTTCCGGTTGTAACTCGCCGGATCATCCACCAGGCGGCAGTATTGAATCGTTGCAGAGTTGTGCAGGCTCCCACTGTATCAGCCGAGGCTGGGTGAGGGAATTATGAATACCATGGCGAAAAAATTAAATATGATATCAATAACGTCGTACGCCGTGGTTTGGCAGAATTAGCATGACCTTGAAACACGTTGTACGACGTTATTGGCGCCTGATGTGTTAATTGTACTTCGTTCCAATACTTAAGTACTGTTTTTGGGGATTTGTACTGTTGTGGAATATTTCAAATGAGCCATGACAGTAAGCTGTAGGAATTTTAGATTGAGTCAGTTGTATAAAAATATAGAACATTTATTTCTGGCTCCATAGAAGAGGTGATCAGTTTATCATCAGAGACACATGTTGTACACACAAAGCTTCTGACCACAAAATGACAAAGATCTCTGGTCAGAACGTACATTAAAACATAACTGAAATGATGTACATTAGACACCAGATATGACAGAAAAGGTAAACAAGAATTATGCCACAGTTAAAGAATGAATAACACGCCTTGGCTAGGGCTTATGTTAAGGCTCCACACTAGAACTAAAAGAGATAGCCATGTCATATCTCCTCAACCTTGGTCGTTGTTAACAGACACTGTCAGAATGTAGCCTAGTGTCTGGGCTGTAGCTAGTTTACTAGTTGATCATATTAAACTAGTCAAGGCTATACAGAGATTTAACACAGATGGACATAGATAACATTTCCCTGACAGTACTTTACTCTAGTATTATTAGGTTTGTATACTTGTACTTTTACTCAATTACATTTCAGAGAAAAAAAACATACTTTTTGCTCCTTACATTTAAAATGCAGACCTACAAAGTACAAAGTACAAATGTTGCAGGTCCAACCATTTTAATTAGTATATTTGTTTCTCTGGCCAAACTAAGGTTAACGTTATTAATCCTGCGGCTGCACTTTTTAAAAACAGCCAATCAAATCCCCATCAATGGAAGATTAACCCGCCCACACCCATGCTGATTGGTCCTTGTGCAAGACTAGAAAGCGGGGATCTTTCATTAAACACCTGCTATCAGAAGAATAGACAGTCAGAAGTTTTTACTTTAACTTTTTAGTACTTAAGTAGGCTACATTTAAAAGTAGAAACTTTTTTACTTTTACTCAAGTGTGTTATTAGCCAGATCCTCTGACTTTTACTTGAGTACGATTTTAAGACGGTACCCATACTTTCACTTTAAGTATAATTTCTGGGTACTTTTTACACCCCTGATTATTTACCGTGAATATGCCTTGAATTGTAAAATGTGCAAACAAGACAACAATTCAACTTGTGTACACGTTGATCTTATTAACATTCTCAGCTCCCGGTCTGCCTGAAGAGTTCCGGAATGTTGAGATCCCAACCTGCCTTGCCAAAGGGGTAGATTCTGCTTCAGGTATTGCACGGTATGTTTGTATACAGCAAACAGGTCCGTAGGGGGCTATACAGCAGGCAGCCCAGGGAGGCGGCTCTCTGCTCTCCTGCAACAGGCCGTCTACCGGCAAGGAAAATGGAGATGTATTGATACCTGATCCCATCATGAAGAAGAGTGAGCCAGTACAAGACCTCCCACTGTAATGTTGTGTATGTAGCAGCCTGAATGAGGGAGGACGGGACGCGGCCGTTTCCCCAGGTACAGCAGGCGGCGATCGAGAGACCCCGCGGAGCGTTGACACGCTGCAGGAGACTATTAGGCAGCTCCAGGCAGGAATGGAGCAGCTAGGTGCGTGCCAGGAGCAACTAGTCCAGACCTTCCAACAGGAACGTGACGCGCCCCGGAGAGGCGCCACCGGACGGCGACGCCGAGACGACGCAACCGCCGCCACGCGAGAGCCCCGCCGAGATGAAGACGGCAGGCTGATCTGCTATGCCTGCAATCAGCCGGGCCACATCAGCAGGGACTGCCCCCGCTCGGCCGGCGAGCCTCGCCCCGACTCTACTCCCCACCCCGAAGCTCCGGGCCCGTCAGGGTATCGACCCGGACCACGAAGGGCAGTCGACGCCGTCGTAACCAGAGTCGCCGTGGAGAGATGCGAGTCACCTCCGGAACTAGCCGCACTTCAGGAGTCCATCCGACAGCTCTTTGCCGGCCAGGAGCAGTTGGGCGCGCGCATGGAGCAGCTATTCCAGGCGCTTCAACAGGAGGGAGATACGCCCCAGAGAGGCTTCGCCGGAAGCCGACGGAGGGAAGACGTGCCCTCTACCCCACGCAGACTACCCCACCGGAGCGAGGATGGGAGGCTGATCTGCTACACCTGTCAACAGCCCGGCCATATCGGCCGCGAGTACCCCCGCGCGATGGGAGAACCGCGCCCGAAGGAAGCGCCGGGCGGTGAGGTTCCTCTCCCACCAGTACAGGGCGCCACCCACACAACAGCCGGCGGGTCGCCCGACCTGGCGACTGCCAGACGAGGGGCCGGAGAGAGAAGTGTGGTGACGTGCCGGATGATACGCCACCAAGGCGGCCGGCCCGACAGACACACTGGTGCCCGGGCGCCCATTCCAAGGAGACCAGGACCGGAGGTAGTGGACACAGCAAGGGACGTTCTAGCGATCCCAGCGGAAGGCGTTCTTTTCCCGCCGGCGGCCCGAAGCGCGGGCCGGGCCGTCACAGGCCTCCGCCCTGGTCGCAAGGCCAACCGAAGAGGTGAGCCCACAGGAGCCGCCGGAAGTCAACAGCGAAGGTTATGTAACGATCTCGGCGGAAGAAGTTCGGGCTTGCTTGCTCCGGGCTGCGCGGGGTTGGCCGGTCCCCGTCCGTGTTCGCCGGAGCCCCGAGAAGCGGACCGATCTGCCGGGGGTCCCAGTGATCGGCGCAAAGCAGACAGCAGTCCAGAAGGGAGACTGCGGATATAGCTGGGACGAGATACGGCAAGTCCAAGTGGAAGACCCGGAGGTGGGGCCCGTACGGGAGGCGGTGATGAAGGGGATCCACCCCACCGGGGTGCAACTGCAAGAGGTGAGCCCACTCATGCGTAAGCTCTACGGGCAGTGGGAACGGTTCCGTCTGAAGAATAAGGTGCTATTCAGGCGGGTTAGTGACCCTCAAGATGGGGAGGAGAGACTACAGTTGGTGGTGCCGGGGGTGCTGCGGCGGCACGTATACGAGATTCAACATGTCCTGGGGGGACATTTGGGCGAACGCGGGAAACTAGGGTTAATGGGGCGGGGCTATTACTGGCCAGAGATGGCGGCCGAGGTGAAGGGCTGGAGGCAACAGTGTATACGGTGTGCCCCGGCTCGAGACGTGGTCCCGAAGGCTTGGGCCCCGGAACATGCACCTACGAGACCGCCCGAGGCGGGCGGGAGCACGGGCGGATCCCCCGGAGGATGCACGAACCTGCACAGAGCTCCTCCGAGTCTGATGGTCCCCCCCTTGGGGACTCCACCCCTCTTACCTCCTCTCGTGTTGCTACCCGGGAGGGCAAGAAGACAGACACGGGATCCAAGAGGGGGGAGTCGGACCGATCCGGGACCCGAGGAGCACTAGAGGTCGGCTACCCGCTCGGTATCGCCAGGACTACGTGCTCAAGAGTGTGTTTGTTGAACAGTGTGTCCAACTCATGAAGGAGTGTGTGAAACTGTTAGCATAATGTGTGATTGTCGATCGATGTGTGAAACTGTTGGTCTCAGGACCGTTTTCATGCATGAGTTGGTTGGTGTTTTGTTGTTAACTTGCAGAGGACTTAGCAAGTTCAAAGTGGGGGGAAATGTAGCAGCCTGAAAATATTGTCTATTATTCAGAACTGCTGACTTGCTTTATATCTCCCCTTTCTGCACCAAGACATTCTAATTAGTTTCATTGATATTCGCACGAACAATGACACAAGCGTCTCCTTCTTCTATCGCTGGAATATGGATTATAAACAGCATTACTGGATTCTGTTCTGCAGTCCTTTTCCCTGTGGAGCTAGTGGGCGACCAGCAGGGGGCGGTGGCAGGCAGAGAGTGTCGGGGAGAGATGGAAGGAGATATATGGGAGCGGAAGGAGAGAGACGATCTCTTCGGCAGTGAACTTGACCACGAACAGTCGCAACAGGCGTGTGCTCTGGATGAGCCCTGTTGCCGAAGTTACGTTGAAGGGCCCCGTGGAATAGTGACGGGTGATAGGAAGTACTTGCTAGTTGACGTGAGGTCCTAGAAATACCAGCGATAGTGTGTGAGCAAACGGTACAGAACAAGGTACTAATATTATCGGGTTATAGTAGTTACTGTGTGCGGTATAAGTAGCGTGCGGCTAATAACATATCTGAGTCCTTAGAAGTCGGGTTATAGCAGTTACTGTGCCGGTATAGAGTGCGAGCCCAGATACGTGCGTGGACCTACAAACAGTCTGCTCCGGCCGTCAGCAGCTGTCTTCACCGGCGTCCTGCATCAGCTCTGCACCGGCTGGGAGCAGCCAACACGGGAGTCGTCCCGTCCAGCAGAGGTCGCCAGCACACAGCACGCGCTCTCAACCCACCACTGCCCCTGCTCCAGCCCCGCTTGCTAGCACCTGCGACGAGAGTGTTCGACGCCATCTTGCCACCCGGACGGTGGTGGAGCGGCGCGGCCGCCATTTTGGTAGAGTACATTAGGGCTTCGGTGCCCAGGATCTATTGCACATTACACAGTGTGGTGCGGCCTGCGGGCGAAGTTAACGTTGCTAACTACAGACCCCAAACAATATATGCCGGCTGTTACGACCCCTGTGAGTCTAAGGGTAAAGGGCTGTAACATAACAGTTGGTTGACAGAAAAGATGGACCACGTTTGTAAACAACAATGATATTTATTGAAAGATGGAAGGATTGGCCTGGCAGGGACCAATGGTGAAGGGAACAATGGCTGGAGGGAGGAAACAAAATGGAGAACACACACACATGGAGACACACACTGGGGAATATATACATTGGGATGTAACACCCCCATACATAAGACAAAAACATGTTTGACACTTAACACCAACTAAACATGTCTTGTTTTAACAACGAGATAACATCTCTGAGATAACATGTACTTCAAAACAAAGAGCCATAAAAAAAACTAGCAGTTGGTACAACAACCACTCGGGTCAACAATGACAGAACGAGTTGACGGCAAGAGAGACTGAGTCGACAGCAACATAAAACGAGTCCACAGCAACATAGACCGAGTAGACAGCAAAATAGAACAAGTCGACAGCACGAGAGATTTAACTCGGAGATAGAGCATCCGCCAACACATTCTCAGACCCCTTCTTATGCTTTATGCTGAGGTTATAATTTTGCACTATGAGCACCCAACGCATGAGGCGCTGATTGTGGTTGTACATCCGCGACAGAAAAACCAATGGGTTGTGGTCGGTGTATACTACCACTGGTAATACGCTCGAACCGACATACACCTCAAAATGTTGCAACGCATACAACATAGCCAAAGTCTCCTTTTCAATAGTGGAATAGTTCAGTTGATGTTTGTTAAATTTCCGGGAAAAATAACAAACCGGGTGACTGACACCATCGTGATCTTCCTGTAATAACACTCCTCCAGCTCCCACCCCGCTGGCATCCACCTCCAGCTGGAACGGCAGGGAGAAATCTGGAGCAGAGAGAACAGGGGAACTGCATAAGAGAGCTTTAACACTATCAAATGCATTTTGACAATCAGCTATCCAAATGAATGGTTTGGACGGGCTACACAGGCTAGTGAGAGAAGTGACGACAGAAGAAAAGTTTCGGCAAAAACCACGGTAATACCCAGCCATCCCAAGGAATCTACGCAATTCCCGCCTAGTAGTAGGCACTGGAAAAGTGGTGATTGCAGATATTTTTGCATCCACCGGACGCACTTGGCCTTGTCCTACCTGCTTACCAAGATAGGTAACCGTAGCCTTGCCGAACTCACACTTGGCAAGGTTAAGGGTCAGGGAGGCTCCAGCTAAGCGGTCAAAGACAGTTTGTAAGGTTGTCATGTGGTCACGCCAGTTGGTCGAATAGACAACCAGGTCATCGAGATAGGCATTACAATTTGGAACACCAGCCAGGACTAGGGTCACCAGTCGCTGGAAAGTGGCCGGGGCATTACGCATTCCAAAAGGCATTACAGTATATTGCAAAAAATTGTCAGGAGTAACAAACGCCGAGATTTCCGAGGCACGGGGGGTCAAAGGGACCTGCCAGTAACCCTTTAACAAATCTAGTTTGCTAACATAGGTGGCAGATCCAAGGTTGTCAATACAATCTTCCATGCGGGGCAGTGGGAAGGAATCAGGCACGGTGACAGCATTTACCTTTCGGAAATCAGTACAAAATCTAGGAGTTCCATCCGATTTGGGAGCTAACAAGCAAGGTGAACTCCAGGGACTGCAACTTGGCTTGGCTAAACCATGTTTTAACAAATAGTCAACCTCCTGTTGCATCATGGCTCTCTTGGTGATGTTAACACGGTATGCATGTTGCTTGATAGGCACAGCATTGTTAACATTAATATCATGGGCCAATACAGAAGTACAGGAGGGAACATCACCAAACAGAGCCATGTAGGCCTGAATCAAATTTGTGATGTCCTCTCGCTGCTCCTCAGGTAAGTGTGCTAAGTGAGTGGGCAGGTTCAATAACATCTCAGTGTTGGACAATCTAGCACCCTGATGGGCTGCATTGCGCAACTCTAAGCCATCTACATCCTCACCACTAACGTCAGGAGAGTCCGGAACTATTGGAGTTGAGGCAACAGCAGAGACGGCCAGTCCGGCTGTCTGGTCTGAGGTCTTCACCTGCACACTATCTCTGGAAAAATATGGTTTAAGCATATTGATGTGGCAAACACGGGAGTGACGTTTACGATCAGGGGTGCGAACCACATAGTCTGTATGACTTATCTTCTTGTCTATTGCATACGGTCCGGAAAAACGAGCAGAAAGAGCAGAACCAAGGATAGGTAACAGGACTAGAAACTTATCACCTGGCTGGAAAGATCGAGAAACAGCTTTCTCGTCATAGTGCCGTTTCATAGTTCTCTGGGAAGAAGAGAGCGCATCTTTTGCGAGAGAGCACGCCTGATGCAGTCGCTCTCGAAACTGGCTAACAAAATCTAGAACATTAGTGGGTGTGCTGGCACCCTTTGACATGAACCGTTCTTTAAGAACTTTCAGAGGCCCTCTAACAGTGTGCCCAAAAACGAGCTCAGCAGGACTGAAACCAAGAGACTCCTGTATGGTCTCTCGCGCAGCAAATAGAACAAGGGGGACACCCTCATCCCAATCTTTCTCTGTGTCTAAGCAATATTTACGCAGCATGGACTTTAATGTCTGATGCCAACGTTCTAGAGCCCCCTGAGTTTCAGGGTGGTAGGCACTGGACACTATATGTCGGATACCCAGGGACTGTAACACTTGCTCAAATAACCTAGACAGGAAGTTGGTGCCTTGGTCCGTTTGTACTACCTTAGGCAGTCCAAACGTGGAGAAGAACTTCGTCAAAGCCTTAATTATTACAGGCGCTGTAATTCTGCGAAGAGGGATAGCCTCAGGGAAACGGGTGGCGGTACACATTATTGTCAACAAAAACTGATTGCCGGCTTTGGTCTTTGGCAACGGACCAACACAGTCAACTATGACATGTTCAAATGGTTCACCGACCGCTGGTATAGGACAGAGGGGAGCAGGTGGAATTACCTGGTTTGGCTTTCCGGTGATCTGACAAGTACTACAGGTACGACAGTACTGTGCTACATCGGACTTCAAACCGGGCCAAAAGAAATGTTGAAGTATTCTGTTGTATGTTTTAGTGACTCCCAAGTGTCCAGACCAAGGGTGGTCATGGGCCAAGAACAGTACATGCTGACGATAAACTGCAGGGACAACAATCTGATAAACAGTGCTCCAGTCTGGCACCTGATCTGGTAGCCCTATCTCCGATTGTGCATGCTCTGCCAGTCTAGTACCATGGGACCTCCAGGTACGCATCAAAACTCCTTCATCCACAAAATAAGAATGCAACTCTCTCCTCTGTTCTGTTTCAAGAGAAGAGAAACATTTTGCAAGAGAAGGGTCAGCCTTCTGGGCAGTAATTAGCATTTCACGAGTAACGGGTAACTTCAATGCGTCGGAACTAGTTACAGTTGTCTGTGGGGGTACCTTACTATGAGTCGGTGGTTTGTCAGCGGTATCAGAAGTTGGAGCCAGCAACTCCTCCCTGACAAAAGCTGAAGCAAAAACAGAGTCAGACAAATTAATTTCATCACCTCTCTTTTTCAATTGAGCCCGAGTGACAACACTTGCAGAAAAAACTTCAGGGAAGTTCTGTGACAAGTCATCAGGCAGAGAATCTGTGTCTGGGTGATCCAACACTTCCAGCACAGCGTTCACCTGTCCTCCAGCTAAATCATTTCCCATGATAAAGGAAATGCCTTTAACTGGCAAGGAAGGTCTCACCCCTATTTTAAAGAACCCAGTGACCAAATCAGATTGTACATGAATACAGTGTAACGGGGCTGGCACGAAACCCATCTCAATACCTTGAACTAGGACACTAGAACCACAGGAAGATTTCTCAGACAGAGGTAGTACATCAGAGAGGATAAAGGATTGTGAGGCTCCAGTATCTCGTAAGATCTGAACTGTACACTGATCTTTTGGATCCCCTGTCAAGGAAACTAAACCCTTGGAAGTAAATGGCCTGAAACAAGGATCGAGAACATCCTGATCATTGTGCATCTGTTGATCGGAATCAGGTGCCATTTTAATCAGACCAACCCCTTTGGGTTGTCTAAAGTTCTGAGAGGATGGTTGCTGCTTACGTTTCAATGTTAAACAGTCAGAAATAACATGACCAGGCTTATGACAGTAGTAACATGTCCGGTCCTCTTTTGAGCGTGGAGGTGACATTTTTGGTCGGGGGTGTGTGAATTCTGGATGGTTGGGGACAGAAGGTCTCTGAGAGAAATCAATGGGGAGAAACGAGTCACGCCTATCTACAAACACAGTATTATGGGTTAGCGCAAACTCATCAGCTAATACAGCAGCTTGCTGCAGAGTGGACACTTTCTGCTCACTCAGGTAAATTACAATACGCTCTGGCAAACGATTCTTAAACTCTTCTAATAGAATGAGTTCTCTGAGAGAGTTAAGATCTGAGACCTTGCTTGCTGCACACCATTTATCAAAGAGAGTTCCCTTCTCTCTAGCAAACTCTACAAAGGTCTGGTTGACAGCTCTCTTGTGACTGCGAAACCTCTGCCTATAAGCTTCGGGCACAAGCTCATATGCACGAAGGATGGCAGCCTTCACAGTATCATACAGTAAACTATCTTCTAGGGAAAGTGTTGAACAAACCTCTTGGGCTTTACCAGTCAATTTGCATTGAAGCAACAAAGGCCAGACCTCTCTTGGCCAGCGCAATGAAGCAGCAATACGCTCAAACACATTAAAATAAGTATCAACTTCTGTCTCTCGGAACGGAGGCACCAAAGCAATGTGTTTACTTATATCAAAAGTGTGTGATGAATAAGCTGTGGAGGAGGACATACCCGGGCCTTGTGGAGGAGTCGGTGTAGCAGAGTTGGATCCACTCCTTTGGTCTCCCAGCTCCAAATCCCGCAGTATGAGCTCTTTTTCCACCTCAAGCTCCAACCTACGGATGTTAACAGCCCTTTCATTTTCCGCCTCAAGCTCCATTTTACGAAGCCGATACTCCGCCTCACGTGCTTGTGCCTTCTCCTGAGCCTCCATCTGGAGACGGGCTATTCTAACCTTGACCTGGGCCCCTTCTCGAGACCCAGATGACACAGGAGAGGCCAAGTGAAAATGTGGCAATGTGACTCTCACACCTGCCTTTTCAGCACCATGGGCTTGCTCCTCAGAAGGCTGTGCTTCCGTAGGTTCACCAGGAGGACTTGCATGTTCATCAGAGACCACAGGTAAAACAAGCGTCCCCTGCTCCAACAGCTTATCTACCACAAGACACCTGATATCCCGCTTAAGATGCTTTTGTTGAACCGAGAGTTTAAAATGTGTGGCAATCTCCACTAAGTCTGCCTTGCGGCAGCTATCCAGCGCTTCCCAAGTAGGATTGCTCAAGAATTTCCCCAGATCAAAAGTACTAACTGCCATTATTTTTTTTTACACAAATGCCATTTTTACACACAGATTAATTAATTACTATACAAGTGTAAACAAACACAGTTCACCAAATCCATCAACCAACAATTGAACACGGGTTACAAGATCCAGGCAGAGCCCCCATTTATGTTACGACCCCTGTGAGTCTAAGGGTAAAGGGCTGTAACATAACAGTTGGTTGACAGAAAAGATGGACCACGTTTGTAAACAACAATGATATTTATTGAAAAATGCAAAGGAAGCACATGTAGCTCAGGGGTGAGCCCAGGCCAAAACAACAAACAAACACCACTATACTCCAAATAAACCCAAATCTAATCTATGGTAAAAGAGATTACATTACCTAAACTACTCTTACCTAACCAAAACAGGAGAAAACAATATCCAAAGGAAATGGCAGCTCACCCCATCTGTGCTTCCTGAGAAAGAGAGAAAAACACATTAATGATACAGAAAACAAAGACAGAATATATACAAAAACAAACTATAACTAACAATGCTCTCTCTGTGGCCATACACACACAAGGCAATTTCCACTAAGCACCAAAGGCCAATAAACGAAATGCAATATTGTCAAAGTTACAGGTTACAAAATCACACTAGGCCTAGCCTCATGCCAGAGAGAGAGAAAGACTGAAGTGAGAAGCCATGTTTTAACAGGTGTGGGGTGATCCATGATTGGGTGGTGTTGATTGAGTGTTGGAGTCTGGAAAACCATCCACCAATCGGTGCTGTGTTGCTATAATGGAAGGATTGGCCTGGCAGGGACCAATGGTGAAGGGAACAATGGCTGGAGGGAGGAAACAAAATGGAGAACACACACACATGGAGACACACACTGGGGAATATATACATTGGGATGTAACACCGGCATTAGAATAGGGCTTTTGCAAGGTATTAGTGGGCCCACACGTTTGTTTTCTTTCCTTTCCTTTGAGTGTGATAACATGTGTGTTTAATAATATTTTCCCATCCAATTAACCCTTTCCCTGTGGGGAAGTTACAGACCTGGTGTATTATAAATAAAGCCTAGAGAGGTATTATTCTGGCCGTATAATTAAAGCCTTTTGAGGAATTATACAGGGTGAAGACCCAGACGTGGGTGATGAGTCAAACACAGTGAAGTATATTATCCCTGATATTAACCCAGAGGTGGGTGTATAATATACGTGTTTATGAGGTATGGAGTTACCAACGGTACTATAGTGGGACTTCCGTCCAATTGGCCACTAGTAGTAGATCATTGTAACTGACCAGTACATAACATTAAAGAATCGGATGGGAGATTTGTATGTGTGTCTATCCATGGGCCGGTTGACAATCCTTTTGGTGTGGGTAACGTTAATATAATTAACCCTTTCCTATTCCACCTTCCCTCTTCATTGTAAGGTTTCTAGGGTCATTGAGGGAGGGTACTGCTTGCAGGGGGAACTCAGAGTATTTAATTACAATTCAGTCACTAGGTGTGGGAGGGTTTAAGGAGCAACTGGGGGGAGTGGGAGCGTGTTGGGGAGTACTGCTGACCGCCCTGCTGCAGGGAAGGAAGACCAGAGTACCAGACCAGGTTGGTAAATCCCGGGCCCCATCCACTCACACTACCAGCCTCCAGTCGACGCCCCAGGCCCAAAGACGAGGGTGCAGTCAGACAGAGTTCTACTGTGTCCAGCTACCTCGTGACTGCCAGCAACCGTTCCCACGAAGCAGGGATAATCCACCCTGCTACATGTAGGAGAAGGGTGCCCTTTTCCCCCCTCTTGAGCACCTGCCTCCCAAAATGTCTGTGCAATGTGGAGATATTCACAATCTGTAATTCAAAATCTGGGTCTATATCTAGAGTGATTGATTGATTTATTTATTGAAAACTTTATTAACAGATTGCAGAATGGGTACAATACAGTACGGCTCAATACAAACAAATTGTTAAGGGTGTGCAGACCAGAGAAAGATGTCCGTCTTGTTTACATCAGGGTCCCCCATTTTCAATTCATAAAGACATTTATGACATACATGACATACAGATATACAGTACTGTTTCATCAAGACATTTGTGACATACAAGATATACACAATATACAATACTTTTTCAGAGAAAGAGATCTTACAAGAAAATTATATACATTCGAATGGGAAGAAACTGTAAATTGGAGGGGGTTTGGTGGGTGGGTGGGGGGTTGGACATTTACCGGGGCCAGTTTCTAATTGCAGCCACCCGTAGGTGCTCTTTGAGCGGTTTTGAAGGAGGGTAGTGATTCACATTATTTTAAGGCTGTGGGTAGAGCGTTCCACAAGGTGTAAAGTATAATTGGGATTGTGGAATAGTAATCCCCTCCCCCCTCAAAAAATCTCCCAGTCATGTTCCTGTCTACCCTCCCCCATTTATCCACCTTTTGTCTCTCACCTGATACCACCCCCCACCCCCTTCTAACTCCCCCCTCCTGGCCCAATACCTGGAGATCTACCCACAATAATAATAATAATAATAATAATAATAATAATAATAATAATAATAATAATAATAATAATAATAATAATAATAATAATAATAATAATAATACATTGTATTTATATAGCGCTTTTCAAGAACCCAAAGACGCTGAAAATAAGCAAAACAAATGGACAGAGAAACAACGAACCACAGGGAATAAGCAACAGTATGAATACGTAAGACATAAAACCAACGGGTAACAAGTAACAAATACAAAGTCCAGTAGGGGAACAATCAGGGAAGTAAGGAAACCGAGGGGAGGGGTGGGGGACAGGAGAGGGAGTGAAAGTAGGGAAGGGGAGGGGAGGTGGTAGGTTGGAGGAGGGTGGTTATGGGTAGGGAAGGTTGTATGCTTTGGAGAACACGTAGGTTTTGAGTCAGGATTTAAAGGTGGAGAGTGAGGGAGAGTCTCTGACAGTCTGAGGGAGGGTGTTCCAAAGTCTGGGTGCAGCTCATGAAAATCATAGGTTTTACTGGATTCTGGAGCTCTTTGGGGGGATACTAGTCCAGTGTCACCCCTGGAGTCATCCAGCAATAACTCTCAACCTACAGTATTTGTACTTCAAGATTCAAGATTCAAGAGTTTATTCATCACATACATACCAGGGCATACAGTGAAATGCGGTTGGCCATGCCCGCTACGATTGTGCAAAAATACAATAGTAATAATAGTAATAAAATAAGTAGAATAGACATGATAAAATAGACATGTTAATAAATCACTTAAAGGCACTGGGTCCTATGTACACTACTATACAAGATACAGTTTTTACTTCTATGTCCCTATGCTATACTTGCTGTTACTAACTATACTATGCAATAATCACAACAAGTTATTTTCTTAGAGTCCTTTTTTCCCTTCCTTTAAAGTGTCCTTTTCTTGAGTGTTTAAAGTAACCTATGGTGTGTTTGTGTGTGAGCGAGTGCAGAATATTGTGTTGTGTGTTCATGTGTGCTTGTGTGTGGAGAGATCCGTGTTCAGTGTTCTGATGGCCTGAGGGAAGAAGCTGAGCCTTAGTCTCTCTGTTCTTGTTGCGTGTATGCGGAGGCACTTGCCTGACCACAGCAGCTTGAACAGGCTGTTGTTGGGGTGATGAGGATTTGCACGTCCTATTGTATAAGTCCTGCAGGGGTAGTAGTGCAGTACCTGTAGTACTTGATACTCTGTTTGAGCTAAATAAACCTGTGTTATCCAAGTCTGCTGTACATCTGACTAAGTACATCCTTGGTGGTCTAGTGGTTAGGATTCGGCGCTCTCACCGCCGCGGCCGGGGTTCGATTCCCGGTCAGGGAACACTCATGGGGGACCCTGATGTAAACAAGACGAAAGTCTCTCTCTGGTCTGCATCCCCTTAACAATTGTATGTATTGAGCCGTGTGTGGGGAAATGTTGTTTATGTTCTATCAGGCAGTGGTGTCAAGTGTGCTCCTCTACGCCGCTGTCTGTTGGGGTGGTAATACCACGGCCAGGGACACCAGACGGCTGGATAAGCTGGTCAAGAAGGCTGGCTCAGTGGTAGGGAGGAGACTGAACCCACTGGGGACCGTGGTGGAGAGCCGCACTCAGAGCAAGCTGCTGGCCATCATGGGCAATACCAACCACCCTCTCCACCACACCCTGGTGGGGCAGAGCAGCAGTCGCAGCGGACGGCTCATCTCCCTGCACTCACGGACTGAGCGGCACAGGAGGTCCTTTGTCCCCACAGCCATCAGACTGTACAACAGCGTATTATAGTGCGGGGGACCTGACCTCTGACCCACACACCTGTTTTTACCTGTTTTTTACACCTGTTTTTACACCTGTTTTTACATCTGTTTTTTACACCTGTTTTTATACACCTGCTTTTATCTAATCACGCTCATATTTAATATTGATGGGTATGATTTAATTGAATTTTATCATGTACTTATTTTTAACTCATGATGCAGACATAACGTGTAATAACTGTATGGGAACGGTCAATGTCTGTATACTATGTGAGCTGCGAGATACCCTGAATTTCCCCAAGGGGATTAATAAAGTATCTATCTATCTATCTATCTATCTATCTATCTATCTATCTATCTATCTATCTATCTATCTATCTATCTATCTATCTATCTATCTATCTATCTATCTATCTATCTATCTATCTATCTATCTATCTATCTATCTATCTATCTATCTATCTATCTATCTATCTATCTATCTATCTATCTATCTATCTATCTATCGTACTGTATTGTACCCATTCTGCAATCTGTTAATAAAGTTTTCAATCAATCAATCAATGGTTAATTCCTCAACAGGGTCATTGACATTCCTTGTCCTAGATGACTGTGGTGTTCCACAAGGAAGCATACTAGGACTGCTACTGTTCCTAATTTATGCAAATGACATGTCGTCAGCTTGTGACTGCAACTTGTTCTTGTTTGCGGACGACTCAGCCCTGCTGGTCTCTGACAAGAACAAGTTAAAACCCTCAGCTCAGAACTCGGCAGAATCTGCACCTGGCTCGCTGATAACAAACTATCATTACACCTGGGTAAAACAGAGTCCATTCTCTTCGGTTCAAATAACAAACTCAGCAAGACCGATGGCTTCTCAGTTACAGTGGGTGACAATATTGTCACAAGGAAAGATGAAATTACATACCTAGGTTCCATCCTAGAGGCAAATCTTTCCTGTGACAAAATGGCATCCAAGGTAATAAAAGAAGTCAACCAACGAACTAGATTCTTGTACCGGATCTCCTCTCTGGTAAACAAGAATACCCTGAAGACTCTGGCAGGAGCACTCATTCAAGGGTACTACGACTATGCTTGCACCTCATGGTACCAAAGCACCTCAAAGGCGCTAAAAACAAGATTACAAACATCACAAAACAAACTGGTCAGACTACTACTTGACCTTACTCCTAGAACCCACCTCACCCCTGCCCACTTTGACTACCTAGGATGGCTTAGAGTAGATGACAGAGTACAGCAACTTGCAATGGGCCTGGTCTACAAGATACACTATACGACTAAGGTACCCATGTACATGTCAAAATACTTCCCAAAGGTCAGTGAATACCACAACACCAGAGGAAGCTCAACAATCATGTTAAACCCAGATTCGGCTCAAACAAGGGACTAAACACGTTTCGCAATTATGCCACAACAATGTGGAACGCCCTACCCAAAGCTGTAAAGGAATGTGAATCCCTACCCACATTCAAAACCGCTCTTAAAGAGGCTGCAATTCTAAACTGACCACCGTAAATGTCCCCTCCCCACCGTATGTATATATTCTCTCCCCACCGTATGTATATTTCTCTCCCATGTGTAGTAAATTCCCAAACATAGACTCATGATTAACTAATGTGTGGAAATATTTAGGCCTCAAAACAATAATTCATAGATTGTCTGTGTGTGGTTACATAGCAAATGCCCTCCTGGGGTGACAATGGCATAGTGGCAGCTGGGGTAAGACTCCTTCCCTTTAGGGGGTAGATCAAAACAAAAGACAAAAGGTCACATAGATATGTTATCTCGCTGGAGTATCCTGTCACACACACAGACACTCACATACTCACACACACACATACACTCACACACACATTTTCACATACACATCCACACACACACACACAATGATGAGGTTAAAAGGAAACAACTGTTACATCAAAGCGCCCATGAAGTGTTATCAGACGGCCTGGGGACACAGACACACACACATACTAACACACACACATTTTCGAATACACATCCACACACACACACTCACACACACAGAGACACACACAGAGACACACACACACACACTCACACACATTCACACACACACACACACACATTCACACACACACACACACACACACTCACACAGAAGATCTCCAAACTAGCTATTTCCTGGTATATTGTTAAAATAGTAATTTGAATAAGTAAGTTAAAATATAATTAGTGTTTGGTCATACTAAAATGTCTACAATTAGTTAATGTGTCTGTGCTATTTTCAATTAATGTTCAGTATGATTAATTGATTGTTACACATTCTGCAATCTGTTAAGCAATGTTCTATATGGTATTAAAATGTATTCTATTAAGCTAACAGAAAGAATAGATTTGTTAGATATATGTTCTGAAAGTCAAACAGACTTAGTAATAAAGAAATATATCTGTGTTTAGGTAATCAATATAAACTTTGATTCATCAAAGTATTAACAAGTCAGGTAATGTTTAAGTAATTTTATAGGGAAAATATTCTCTGTTAGTAATGTGAGGGTTTGGTCTATAAGCCAAACCCCTATTTTCAAATGCCAGCTTAAGCAGTCCTGTGATTGGAGGAACTAATGTGATGATGTCATCAACTCCGAGACACGGCCTTGGGCTATAAGATGGGTGTGGGATGTGGGGAGAAGGAGGAAGAAACAACAAAACACTCTGAAGGAACCAACAAACCCACGAAGGCCTCTCTCACCATCTCCACCATCTCACCCAAGGAGGCCAAGGCAGAACGAGAACAAAAGGACTTTTGGAGGGAAAACAGACTGCTTTGTTTTGTCAGCCAGGACAACACAAAGACCAGCAACAATTTATCTTTATATTGAAAACAGACTGCTTTGTTTTGTCAGCCAGGACAACAAAGACCAGCAACAATTTATCTTTATACTGTGATATTAGTCTGGTTGTTATCATCTTACGGCATAGTGTTTGTGATCAACAACCATAGCATCTTCTTATTGTAATTTGTATACACTCTCAGACTTTGATTAAACAACTGTTAAACTATCTTTCCTCCTTAATTCCTGCTGCCTTTCGGCCTGTTCAGTCAGTTTGAAGAGAAGTGATTCCCAGCTTTAAAGTATTGAGACACAACGCCGAGAGTACTAACCAACAGGTTCTGAAGCAGAGCAGAACCAAAACAGCCTGGGAATCCACTTCACATGCACCCACCCCCTCCTAATGTACAGTCTCCTCCCCACCGTATGTATATATTCTCTCCCCACCGTATGTATATTTCTCTCCGACCCACCCACCCCCTCCTAATGTACAGTCTCATCCCCATCATATGTATATACTCTCTGTCAGGATCTATGTGTAACAGTACTGTATATTTGCATATCATATATGTCACAAATGTAACAGTACTATATACCTGTATGTCATGTATGTCCCTATGCCATAAATGTCATGATGTCATATATGTTGTGTATGTCATAAATGTCACTATGAATTGAAAATGGGGGACCCTGATGCAAACAAGACAAACGTCTTTCTCTGGTCTGCATCCCCTTAACAATTGTGTGTATTGAGCCGTACTGTATTGTACCCATTCTGCAATCTGTTAAATACAATTTTCATTCATCATTCATTCATTCATTCATGAGTCATGTTATCTAATGAGGGCCTTCTAAATATTGCAGTTTACTGACAGGGAAGTCCCACATTCCCCAAGCAGGTGGCAATGTGTGCTGTCATATTGCAGCAGTGAAGTTTAACTTGACCATATCTTTTTGCTGCTGTTTGGATGTGTGTTGTGTGCCAAACAAATGTATAAGGACAAGATAGAAGCTCAATATAGCAGTGGAGACCTCAGAGCCGCATGGCAAGGTATAAAGAACATGGCTTCCATAAACACAAATACTAATACTGGGAATGAGTAAATAGCACTGACTTGCCAAACACTTTTAATTCCTTCTTCTCCCGCTTTGAAAGTTCTGACTTTTTAGAGAATATCTCTGCATGCATGGAGTCCCTGGAACCCCAAAACGAAATGGTTATTTCCCAAGATTGGGTCACAGTATCATTTAAAAAGGTTAAACCAAGAAAAGCTGCTGGCCCAGACTCGATATGCGGGCGCACCCTGCACCACTGTGCTGATCAGCTTGGTTGGGTGTTTTCTAGACTCTTCCAGATGTGTGTAGATCTAGGTCAGATCCCCACATTATGGAAGACGTCAACCATCATACCCATCCCTAAGTCAAAAGATTCAAAAGAATTGAAGGACTTTAGACCAGTGGCGCTTACCTCATTAGCAAAAGGTTTTTGAGAAGTTTTAAAAAAAACACTACTATGTCTTTTATTGAGGGTAAATTAGATCCCCTTCAATTCGCATATCAGCCAGGTAAAGGGGTGGAGGATGCTATGCTCTTCATCTTGGACATTGTGTATAAACACCTGGAAACACCTGGAGCTCATGCTAGACTTTTATTTGCAGATTTCTCCTCTGCTTTTAATAAAATGCAGCCCCACATTTTAATTGAGAGGCTTGACTCTTATTTTAGTCTCCCACACCAGCTTCTCATGCTGATTTTAAATTTCCTCACTGAGAGGGTCCAGCAGGTCTTTGTCAATGGGCAGATGTCCAACATGTCGATTTCCAATACTGGCTCCCCCCAAGGTTGCGTTTTGTCTCCCCTTTTATTTATTATGTACACGGACAGCTGCAGATCGCTTCATGACCAAAGGCATCTGGTTAAGTTTTCAGATGACACTGTCCTGGTATCCCTACTGCAGCGCTCCGAAACTGATCATGGACCTGTACTTCACGACTTTGTGAATTGGTGTGATGAGAACTACTTGGACCTCAATGTCTCTAAGACTAAGGACATGATAATTGACTTCAGACACAACCCCGATCATCAAGCCAGTGTAGCTAGTGTAATTCACGACGAGGACGTCCAGATTGTTGAATCGTACAAATACCTGGGAACTGTATTTGACTGTAAACTGAAGTTCAACCTAAATACAGAGTCTATTGTTAAAAAAGGTCAGCAGAGGATCTACCTGCTGAGAAAGCTGAACTCTTTTAATGTTAGTGCGAAGATCCTGAGCACTTTTTATAGTTCTTTTATTGAAAGCCTCCTAACTTTTTCTTTTATCTGCTGGTTCAGTGGCCTGTCCATTAAAGATAGGAACAGCCTACAGTATATTGTGAAAGTGTGCTCCAAAATAATTGGAGTAAAACAGAGAGACCTATGTTCTCTCTGGACGGACCAGGTGATCAAGAAGGGGACGAGCATCACTAATCAACCCCTCCATGCTCTGTCTCAGCGGTTTTCACTGTTGCCTTCTGGCCGCCGTTATGACGTCCCACCAAGTAGGACCAACCGCTACGCCAAATCTTTTGTCCCCTCTGCTATCAGACTTTTAAACACAGACAGTAGTCATTTTAAGTAGCCTTTTGCACTTGGTTGTCTGTTTTTACTTTTACTTTTATTGCTGGATTGTATCACATGGAGTGTTTCTCTTTTTATTGCCGTGCTGTCGTTGAGATGTTTTGTTGTTTGTTTGTCTTTGTTGCTTGTTGGTGAAGCTGCAAATATGAATTGCCCCACGCGGGATCAATAAAGTTGTCTGAATCTGAATCTGAATCTGATAATCTCTCTGGGATCTAAGAACACAAAAAGCACAAAACTAGCCCACACATCTTTGACACGTGAAACAATTAACCAAAATCATTCACCCTGGCAGTTATTGCTCAAACAATTTACTGAAGTTCACTGGGATTTAGATGGATGGATGGATAGATCACTGACTTATGGGATGGATGAATGACTTTTGGGATGGATGAATGCCTTTTGGGATGGATGGATGACTTTTGGGATGGATGGATGGATAGATAGATGGATGACTTTTGGGATGGATGGATGGATGGATGAATGTATTTTGGGATGGGTGGATGAATGGATGGATGGATCACTGACTTATGGGATGGTTGGATGGATGGATTAATGGTTGGATGGATGGATAGATATATGGATGAATGTCTTTTGGGATGGGTGGATGAATGGATGGATGGACATTTACATTTAGTCATTTAGCTGACGCTTTTATCCAAGTTCTGTATGACAAGTCATCAGGAAGGGTACAACTCTATCAGCTGAGTAACAATGTTCATCAAAGTGTTGAGTGCTACAGTGTAGGTTAGTATATTAGGACAAGTGCATGACAGTAAGGTTCGTTTTTTTTTTAATGCATTTTTTTAGATAATGGTTGAAGAGGTGTGTCTTTAGTCGACGGCGAAAGATTGGACAGGTTTCGGCTGTCCTAACTGTGTTGGGAAGTTCTTTCACCATTGTGGGGCAAGGACAGAGAATAGGAATATATACAATTCATATATGAAAGAACGCAATATCCATATAGCCAAGGCTGCAATATGGCCTTTTTATATATATATTTATTTATTTGTAATACACAAAATAAATGAGAGTGAGGCTGGAAAGCCTGGCAGATATGGTTCATTCACACTGATGTCTATATAATACAAGATTGGTTATCACTGGCAATAAAAACCAATAAAATCAAACTTGAAACTTGGGGATCCAGAATGGCATAATGCTACTCTTACATAGCAGGTTAATTTATCCCACTACATCCTTATATAAGGGTTTTATATTGTATTAAAAGAAAATGTTGATTATAAAGCAATAGTGTGTAATTGTGGCACCTGATGGCCTGTACACAACTTGATTAATTCATAGAGAAAATATACATTGTCGCTTTAACACTTTCAGCAGCACGCTATTTCCCCATCTGAACTGCCTGTGGCCACGCTTAAAAAGATGGTAATTTTCACTGTTTCACGATGTTTGCAGAGCTATATCGAACGTTATCCTATAACCCTAGTTATATGAATTATGGCGAGCGCTCTGCCTACTGAAAACGTTCACCCACATGTACGCACCCACCTGCCTGACCATGCCCACATCCGCTCACATATAAGCGGGGTCATGGCCATACTACCAGCTCCTTCTCCAGTCTTTCACCGCCGAAACGGCAGACCGTGGGGTCCTCAGTGAGTCAAAGCAGAGCGCTCGCCATAATTCATATATCTAGGGTTATAGGATAACCTTTGTTATATTTCATTTATGGCTTTGCGCTCTGCCTACTGGAACACAAGAGTGGAGCAGAGCGGAAAGCTCGACAGATGTACCCGCTGAGGCCCCCTACAACCATCAGAATACCGGGGAGGATCCGGGCCCCCCGGCCCCCCCTAGTGAGGGACGGGAGGGAGACCAGACCCGACTGTGCAAAGAGGGTTTAGCACCTCAAACGCACAGGGTGAGCAGACCGTGGGACTTACCTTCACATAAAAGGGCCCGCGACTACTCGGACGCGCATCCCGCACGCCACCAGGGAACGGACGTGAAGCAAAAAAAAACGTCACAGACCCCAACATCACGGGGTCAGGGTCAAAAAGCCCCAACCCCGCGGCAAAGCCGTAGCAGCGGAGCGCGGAGGAGGTCCCAGGCCACATCCCGGGGGCTAGGACCCCCTGAAAAAGGGGCCTGGTGAGGTCAACGAGGCCGCGGCATCGAGACCCCACCAGACGGTCACTGGTGACACCACCCCCCACATCGCCAGCGTATCGGACAGGGCCCAAAATAGGTGAAGGCCCTTCTCCCCCTGCCACGCCGCTCCGAAGCGCTCCAAAGGAGGCTTCCCCCCCACAATGCCGTGGGGCCAGCTGGCGCGCTGGGGAGACAACCCTCCAAGGAGGTTGATCTAGGTCCGACCTGCGCCCGGAGCACTGCGGACTAGACAGGTGCCTAAGGGGCTTACTGTAAGAACAGTATCACGGTGGAAAGGGTGTTCGGTATGCCGTGCACCATGTCACAATCTCATGGGGCCACGAACCTTGCAGAGTCGGAGCTGGCCAACCCCGCCAGGCAAACAGATTCCACCACGAACCCTGACCCTGCCAATTTATTAATCCCGCGGGGTCGAGGTTCAGAGAAAGAGTTTGACACAATTGGCAGACGTCATGAAAGATGCGGGGCATACTCTTGGGCAGCCGGGGTCTGACCCGGGC
Organism: Notolepis coatsorum; assembly: GCF_963971535.1. Lineage (NCBI taxonomy): Eukaryota > Metazoa > Chordata > Actinopteri > Aulopiformes > Paralepididae > Notolepis > Notolepis coatsorum. The sequence goes on from NC_140168.1 coordinate 83,170,382, forward strand.
TCAACCTGAGAGTCGACTCTGCTACCAACACACCGGAGAGACAACCACCCCCCTATGTTTATTAACAGAAAGTGGTTGCTCCCTTAACCCACTAAGAAACCCCGGAAACATAACTGCACGTATACACAGGCTATACAATGCAGTTCAAGCATTTCAGGTTTAAAAAGGGTTAACCCAGGCCACAGGTCATTGAGGGGGAGGCCCGACCTGGGCCTGGAGGACCAGGACCTACACAGGGATGCATAGAGGAGTTGACAGAAACAGCCTCCCCGACGGCCCCCTCCCATCCCCGGCTCAGCAGGGAGGGAGGGGTGAAATGAATGGAGAAGGACCAACCCCCTAACATTGTGCAAAAAAGTACAGTATGGAGCAATGCACACCACCGTTAAGGGCAACTCGTAGTGACATCTATATGACACACAGATCCATGACATCAACCCCTGTGACGTCCGGCCCCCCCAGGCATTTCCCCCCCGGAAAAGCTCAGGGTCCTTCGGGACACCAGAACTTGTCTGCGCCCCGGCGGACAACGGGTTAAACTGATCCAGTCCGGGGCGACCAGGACAAGTCCCGTACCCTCGTCACGCCGCCGCCCCCAGTCCTAAGAGGGGGGTAGGTACGCGTGTCGATCCAAAAACATCACAGAGGGCACCACCCAGACGGTCAGTACGCGAACGCACTGCTCCCGGTGGCCCACCCAACGGGCGTGAGACCCCCCTGCCAATGTTTTGATCTACTCCATCATCTCCCCCCGGAGATGTACGTGAGCCCTCGAGTCTAAACTAGTGCACTGGCGCTCGGTAGAGACAAAAATCTCCTTCCCAGCCGACCGCATAAAAAATTCAGTTTTTATGATGTTGGGCAACCAAGGCGCGCCGGTCCCACAAAGCATATTCAATCATTGAAAAAACACCCTGGGCCAGCGCTGATCGGTCTCGTAAGACCACAGGCTGATTTCATAAAACAGCGTGTATGTTCGCAAAGAACCTGAGAACGGTGACGGCGAATTTCTAACAAGAAAGAGCCTCACAATGGGCCGCATGCATGAAGTGATATAAGAACAGATTTCGTTTAGCATTTCCTCTTACTTTGTTCATACCTGGGATTCAGCAAAGCTTTCTTATTGTTGCTTTTTTCTCAGGCAAGAACAAATTATAAGAGTGGTCGAGAGCACTCTTACCGAAATAAGAAATTCTTACCCCAAAAAAAAAGAAAAAAAAAAGCCTACCATTGGTTAATTGCCCCCAAATACGACTTTAAAAATACAGAACTTTTCAATAATAATAATTATTATTATTATAACTTATTGCGTGCGTTCTGTCTGAAATGGATTATATATTGCTGTTAGAACAGTTATGCTCTGGCCGCCCAGGCCAGATTGCAGAATGGGTACAATACAGTACAGCTCAATACACACAATTGTTAAGGGAATGCAGACCAGAGAAAGACTTTCGTCTTGTTTACATCAGGGTCCCCCAATTTCAATTCATCATAACATTTATGACATACACAACATACAGATATACAGATATATATCATGACATTTATGACATGACATACAGATATGCAGTACTGTATACGTAGCATAGAATGCATATTTAGAGATCGTCTATATCAGTGATTCCCAAACTTCTGTTTTATGCGGACCACTAGATTGTTATCAAGAACATTTGCGGACCACCTCGTATGCAAACAGTAAAACATAAATAAATAAACAACTGACTTAAACCCAGTAATACACGAGACCCTCTTCTTGGACCAAGTAGGTTTCGTCGATAATCCAATGTACAGTTACCCCCACCCCGCCTACACATCCCCCCCCACCCCACCCACCCAACCACCTCCAATGTACAGTTTCTACATCAAATTCATGTAAGAGGGGAAGACAGCGGTTTTCCCAGAGAGACCTCAATGTGAGTAAAAACGATTGAAAAAGGTTTATGTGATAATTGGGCTAAGTGACAAAACCCAATAAACACTACTGATAGAGAGCAGAGCAGAAGAACAAAATAGTCTCAACTGCATGGCACTACCTAGCTTTTACAATGACAGCGGCCTGCAGCACAGGTCCTGAAACTCACGGATATGTCTCATGGCCAATAAGAAAACGCACCTGTGACGTCTTCCATGGCCGGGGAAATCCTGTGTCCCACTATCCTAATTATGGCGTGGGAGACAGGGAAATCCCCCCCCCCTCCCTGTGACGAGCTTTCAGCTCGTCAGGGAGACTGATAGGTAGAAAGGCACAACCTCTCTGCCAATCAGTGTCGTAAAGGATATAACTATATCCGGGGGCGGGGGGGGGTATTTGTCCACCCCTCTCAACACCTCACTCCAGATACGATGCAATAAAAAAAGGCAGCGCCGTGACACCAGTTGCATGGCGTGCTACATGAAAGCACACATGCCTGCTAGGCTAGGGTAATAGCTTTACATCCTGCACGCCAGGCAGCCACAGCCGATAACGGCTCTGGCTTATGTGCAAAAAACTTGCCACCCGCTATTTTTACCTCTACCCTTAAGCAAAGAAAAAATATCAGACTAAAGAGAGGGACTCAAAGGTCCTTGGTTCATAATGCTACATATGTACAACTCTGTAAGCTAACACTCAGACCAGTTGTGGACTCAATGCTACGTTTACCTAAACGTTTTACATGAAACACACACAACTCTCATCATACAATAAAACCCCAAGTTCACTTTTACCCATGTAAGAAAGAACGCTGTCTTAAGTAGAGAGAAGGACATAAGCCTTGGCTAAGTGCTAGAACTACAGGCCTTGCTAAGTTATACACAATAGCGACCAACGCAAATTTTCAGAGAAAACTGCACAAACCTTCCAAGCAAGAATCGCAACCCCAGCATTCTTAGCTGTGGGCTTAAAATTGCCGTATCCCCCAAAATGTAGTGAATCCACACACGTTTTGTTAACAAAAAAATTGTCCTTCTCCAGGAGGGACCCTTTATTTAATAGACAAAATCATATTTGGGGGGGGGGGGGGGGGGGGGGGGGGGGGAGCAGGGGCAGCAGGGGTAAAAAGTCACTTGCGCCGCCCGCCGTGCACAGGGTGCCGCTTGCCCCCGCGGGCAGCTGGCCCAGAGGGACGGTGCTGGGGAGCCGTCTGGCCACGTTGTTCCCTACCGTTCCCCCCGGGCACGGGATGACTAGCGGCAGCGGTCTTGGTGGCGACTTCTCCTCCTCCACTCTTGGGCCTTTTGCTGGCAGGGCCAGCAGTGGCGGTGGCGACGGCCGCAGGTCTGTTCCGGCGTTGTCTCCGCCCTCTGGTTTGATTGATTGATTGAAAACTTTATTAACAGATTGCAGAATGGGTACAATACAGTACAGCTCAATACACACAATTGTTAAGGGGATGCAGACCAGAGAAAGACTTTCGTCTTGTTTACATCAGGGTCCCCCATTTTCAATTCATCAGGACATATATAATAATAATAATAACTTTATTTGTATAGCACTTTTCATACAGAGGTTGCAGTTCAAAGTGCTTATATGACATACATGACTTACAGATAGACAGTACTGCTACATCTATACATTTATGACATACCAGATTTGCAAATACAGTACTGTTTGTGATACAAAAAGAGTCAAGAAAAGGGAGTATATACATTTGACGTAGAAACTGTACATTGGAGGAGGTTGGGTGGGGGGGGGGGGTTGGGTACATTGGGATATTGACAACCATACTGGGTAATTTACATTAGAGGTGGTTGGGGGGGGGGGGGGGAGAAACACTGTATAAACAAGCAAAACTGTACATTGGGGGGGGGGGGGGGGGGGGGACCACACACACTGTACAAACAAGCACAATTGTACATTGGAATATTGACAAAACCATACTAGGTAAATTACTGTACATTGGAGGGGGTTGGGTTAGGACATTTACAGGGGCCAGTTTCGAATTGCAGTCTCCCGTAGGTGTCCCTTGAGAGTGGTTTTGAAAGTGGGTAGTGATTCACATTCCTTTACAGTTTTGGGTAGGGCGTTCCACATTGATGTGGCATAATTGCGAAATGTGTTTAGTCCCTTGTTTGAGCCGAATCTGGGTTTAACATGATTTGTGGAGCTCCCTCTGGTGTTGTGATCGTGGTATTCACTGACCTTTGGGAAGTATTTTGACATGTACATGGGTACCTTGGTCGTGTAGTGTATCTTGTAGACCAGGCCCATTGCAAGTTGCTGTACTCTGTTGTCTACTCTAAGCCATCCTAGGTTGTCAAAGTGGGCAGGGGTGAGGTGGGTTCTAGGAGTAAGGTCAAGCAGTAGTCTGACCAGTTTGTTTTGAGATGTTTGTAATTTAGTTTTTAGCGCCTTTGAGGTGCTTTGGTACCATGAGGTGCAAGCATAGTCGTAGTACCCTTGAATGAGTGCTCCTGCCAGAGTCTTCAGGGTATTCTTGTTTACCAGAGAGGCGATCCGGTACAAGAATCGAGTTCGTTGGTTGACTTTTTTTATTACATTGGATGCCATTTTGTCACAGGAGAGATTAGCCTCTAGGATGGAACCCAGGTAGGTAATTTCATCTTTCCTTGTGACAATATTGTCACCCACTGTAACTGAGAAGCCGTCGGTCTTGCTGAGTTTGTTATTTGAACCGAAGAGAATGGACTCTGTTTTGCCCATGTGTAATGATAGTTTGTTATCAGCGAGCCATATGCAGATTTTGCCTAGTTCCGAGCTGAGGGTTTTTTCAACCTGTAACTTGTTCTTGTCAGAGACCAGCAGGGCTGAGTCGTCCACAAACAGTCGCGGTGGTGTCGGGCCGGGGGAAGTGGGGTTGGAGAACGGGCCGCTGCTCCTCCATGTCCCTGCAGGCTGACGGCATCTGCTGCATCGCCGAGCCAAAAAGCCCAGCGTCGGAGAGGGGGGCCATGAGGAGGGGGATCCTCCGTTGATCCATCACCGCCGCCTGCTCCAGCCACAGGTGGCGGTGGATCAGAGTGGCCAGGGTGCGCTGTTTCCCCGCAGCTATCGCCTGTAGCTGCGTGAGGTGCAGGATGGCTCCCGTCGCTTGGGCGTGGAGGTACTTCTGGTGGTCGTCCAGTACCACCCCGCCCATCATCAGCCCCGACATGAAGCGCGCCAGCTGCGCGATGTTGGAGGTCGCAGCCAGGCTCTGTGTCGAGGCGATGAACACCTGGTCACTTCATATAGCCAACTGCCTAGCCGATTTCCCCTGGGGAAATGTAAGTAAGTAAACTTTATTTGTATAGCACCTCTCTCAGATAAAATCACAAAGTGCTTCACAGAAGTAAAACATAGCAACATAGAGATGAACGCACTACACATAAAACAATTCTGACACATCGTAAGCATAGGCATAGTTACAATTAAATAACTAAATATGAGTGCAACTAAAAACCTAAAAACAAAACAACAATTATAAATAAATAAACAACGTATACAACCAGGAATTATTTAAAAGCCTGTCTGAATAAAAACGTTTTCAACTGTTCCTTAAAAGTGGATAGGGAGTCAAGTGAATGCATAGAAAGGGGGAGGGTGTTCCAAAGGGTAGGGGCCATAAATTGGAAGGACCGGTCACCTTTTGTTATTAACCGTGTCCGTGGGACAACCAGGAGATTTTGGTGGGAGGACCTAAGTGCACGACTGGGGGAGTAGGGGCACAGTAAATAAAAAATTTACACAGGGGATCTACCTTGGAGGGCTTTAAAAGTTAAAACAAGAATTTTAAAATGGACACGATAATTAATGGGGAGCCAATGTAGAGTGGATAAAATAGGGGTGATGTGGGCACGCCTACTTGTCCCAGTTAAAAGCCTTGCCGCTGCATTTTGAATGATTTGCAAGCGGTTTAGCACAGATTTATCCAGACAGGTAAAAATTGAATTGCAATAGTCCAGGCGTGATGAAATAAAAGCATGGATGATCATTTCCATTTCAGCTCTAGAAACAACAAATCTTAATTTGGCAATGTTTCTGAGCTGATAAAAACATGACCGTGTGAGCTGGTTGACATGGCTGTTAAAAGACAGAGTCATCAAAAATTACACCTAAGTTCCTCACATGAGGTTTGACACACTGACCTAAGGGTCCAATAGAATTCTTTATAATGGGGATGATGTGGTCGGGAGCAATAATGAGGGCTTCTGTCTTACTTGCATTAAGCTGAAGGAAATTATCAGCCATCCAGCTGTTGATGGCATCGATGCATTCATTAATAATGCAAAAACGATTACACTCACTGGGCTTAAAAGAACAATACAATTGGATGTCATCCACATAAAATTGATAAAATATTCCATTAAAACGTTTAATAATCTGGCTTAGGGGAAACATATATAGGGAGAACAGCATTGGCCCTAGCACAGAACCCTGCGGAACCCCACAGGACAGTGGGGTAGAGTCCGACATGAACTGACCCACTGACACAGAAAAGCTTCTATCAGCTAGGTAAGATGAGAACCATCTCAGTGCTGACCCAGAGATCCCAAACACATCATTGAGCCTACGCACCATAACCACATGATCAACCGTGTCAAAGGCTGCGCTGAGGTCCAATAAAATTAATAGTGAGTGTTTACCATCATCTGCAGCCATTACAATGTCATTGGTAACCTTAAGAAGGGCTGTTTCGGTGGAATGAAATTTCCGAAAGCTTGATTGGAATGGGTCATGCAGATTATGGGTTTCTAGAACCATGAGAAGCTGCTCAGCCACAATTTTCTCCAGCACCTTGGACAGCAGAGGTAGTTTGGAGATTGGTCTATAATTCTCAGGAAGAGAGGGGTCTAGGTTAGCCTTTTTTAAAAGAGGTTGAACTATGGCATGTTTAAAAAGGCTAGGGACAGAACCTGATGCCAGAGAGCGGTTAATTATTGACAGAATTGTGGGACCAATTGAGTCAAGGACCTCTAAAATCAGGGATGAGGGAACAGCATCAAGGGGATTAAAAGAGGGTTTCATTTTGTGCAGCACTATAGAAACCTGCTCTAAGGTGACTGGATAGAACGAGTCTAGCAGCGTGAGAGGAGGAGAGACAGTGGTAGGAAGGCTGTCAGAAAGGGATGAGGGGCAGATGCCTGCTCTAACACCACTGACCTTATCCACAAAATAATTCAAAAAGTTATTCAAAAAGTGAAAGGCACGTAGGTGGAGGTAAGGCCGACGATGCAGGGAATTACCTGTCCCCTCGTCACGTAGGCCTCCATTGAAGGGAAGAATGGGCAGACAACGCCCGCCTCCCTCACAGGACGACGTTGCCAGAGATGACCTATCATGTCGTCAGGGACAGGTGCCGGCAGTGGCTGCGGCAGCGGCACACCGTTAGCACGGGCGGCTGCCGCCATGAGCTCGGGGAACAAGGCGCGGCAACTCCCCTTGCACACCTTCTTCCACCTCGCTCGCATCCCTCACGGTCGGGAGGCTGCACTCACTGTCTCCATAGGATAGGCGGGAGTCAGCATCCGGTGCGGCTGATAGAAGGGCATCTCGTCTCGGCGGTGGAGACTTTAACCCAGTCCCGGAGTACGAGGCTCTCCAGGAAGACACAGTACCCTCTGCCACTCCCCGAGGGGGAGAGTGCTCTGTCTCCACCGGAGCTTCAAACAGGAATGCCCCCGCCCCCTCCATGTAATCTTCAGTTTCCATCGGACGCGATGGAGAGTAGGTGAGGGAATCCCCGCTCGGGACCAGCTCAACACGGCCGCTAAGCTGTCCGCCCCCGCTGCTCATCACCGAATGACGAGAAAGAGCAGAGGCGAAGAGCCTGCGACGCAAATCCCCGGCCACCAGAGGGACTGCCAGCCTACCGGCTGACTGCCCTCCGGCGGGGGGGGAACCAGAACCGGAACTCGGCCACCTCACAGGAGATGTGAGCTCGACGGTCCCTCGGCGACGCACACTCTCCTCCGGACGCCGCTCAGGCGCACCTGTCTGCCACAGCCGTGGAGCCAGGGACGCCCCACGACGCACGGAGGAAGCCACGACTGTGAAGCGTGGGGGTGAAGACATTATCCTTTTCTTTTTCTCGAAAATTTGTGAGAGAGAGAAAAACAAAATTACAATGTTGACGCAGCTCCTTTACCAACAACTACTGTTAGCACTAAACTTAAAGCGGTGCTATACACGGACTTCACGTGGTGAAAGTAGGGAAGGAGCTGGTAGTATGGCCATGACCCCGCTTATATGTGAGCGGATGTGGGCGTGGTCAGGCAGGTGGGTGCGTACACGTGGGTGAACGTTTTCATGATAGTATATGATTAAAGGGATAGTGCCAGTAGGCAGAGCGCAAAGCCATGAATGAAATATAACTATATTCTATATTCTAGCTATGGAGACAATACTATGGCAAATTTGTCATGTATACGTTCGCGTGTTATCCCGTGGTGAATATTGTATAGTTTCAGAGTGATCCGGGATTGTGCGTTAACTTTGACGCGTTAACATTGACAGCCTTAGTTATATCACAATATCGGCTCAAATAATCACAATATGGCACTTTACACATATTCTGCCACAAGGTATTGTTTGTTTGCTCAAGCACTACAGGAAACCTGACTGACATAGTGATCCACCAGTCAAACTGCCTTTTAGGCACTACTTCCTCATCAGTGCTGCTGACCACACTGAAAAAGGTGTTCTACTAACTAGACTAAAAGGAACAGAGAGCATCATACAGTACTTGAAGATGAAGTAGACTTAATTGGATCACTGATGGATGGATGAATGGAATGATGGATGAATGTCTTTTGGGATGGGTGGATGAATGGATAGATGGATGAATGTCTTTTGGGATGGGTGGATGAATGGATTGATGGATGAAGGTCTTTTGGGATGGATGGGCAGACGAATGGACGGAAGTTAGTTGAAGTTTTATTTTTTCTCAGTTATGATTGTTGATGTTGATTGATGAATTATGATTGTTATTATTTGATCGGTTTTCTTATGCGATTTTCATTTAATTTCTCTGTAGACAATATCCAACAGCATGAAAGACCAACTTAAGCCTTTATATTCACAGCACAGGTGAGCTCCATGTATGAGCCATGTTTATAACCATGTGTGAGCCATGTTTATAACCATGTATGAGTCATGTTTATAACCATGTAGGAGCCATGTTTATAACCATGTATGAACCATGTTTATATCCATGTAGGAGCCATGTTTATAACCATGTATGAATGAGTCATATTTATAACCATGTATGAACCATGTTTATAACAATGTATGAGCCATGTTTATTATAACCATGTATGAGTCATGTTTATAACAATGTATGAGCCATGTTTATAACCATGTATGAGCCATGTTTATAACCATGTATGAGTGATGTTTATAACCATGTATGGGCCATGTTTATATCCATGTATGAGCCATGTTTATAACCATGTATGAGTCATGTTTATAACCATGTAGGAGCCATATTTATAACCATGTATGAACCATGCTTATATCCATGTAGGAGCCATGTTTATAACCATGTATGAGCCGTGTTTATAACCATGTATGAGCCATGTTTATAACAATGTATGAGCCATGTTTATAACCATGTATGAGCCATGTTTGCAAACACGTATGAGCCATGTTTATAACCATGTATGAACCATGATTATAACCATGTAGGAGCCATGTTTATAACCATGTATGAGCCGTGTTTATAACCATGTATGAGGCATGTTTATAACCATGTATGAGCCGTGTTTATAACCATGTATGAACCATGTTTATAACCATGTAGGAGCCATGTTTATATCCATGTATGAGCCATGTTTATAACCATGTATGAGCCATGTTTATAACCATGTATGAGCCATGTTTATAACCATGTATGAGCCGTGTTTATAACAATGTATGAGCCATGTTTATAACCATGTATGAGCCATGTTTATAACCATGTATGAGTCATGTTTATAACCATGTATGAGCCATGTTTATAACCATGTATGAGCCGTGTTTATAACAATGTATGAGGCATGTTTATAACCATGTATGAGCCATGTTTATATCCATATATGAGCCATGTTTACAAACATGTATGAGCCATGTTTATAACCATGTATGAACCATGTTTATAACCATGTAGGAGCCATGTTTATAACCATGTATGAGCCATGTTTATAACCATGTATGAGCCATGTTTATAACCATGTATGAACCATGTTTATAACCATGTACGAGTCATGTTTATAACCATGTAGGAGCCATGTTTATAACCATGTATGAGCCATGTTTATAACCATGTATGAGCCATGTTTATAACCATGTATGGGCCATGTTTATATCCATGTATGAGCCATGTTTATAACAATGTATGAGCCATGTTTATAACCATGTATGAGCCATGTTTATAACCATGTATGAGTCATGTTTATAACCATGTATGAGCCATGTTTATAACCATGTATGAGCCGTGTTTATAACAATGTATGAGGCATGTTTATAACCATGTAGGAGCCATGTTTATATCCATATATGAGCCATGTTTACAAACATGTATGAGCCATGTTTATAACCATGTATGAACCATGTTTATAACCATGTAGGAGCCATGTTTATAACCATGTATGAGCCATGTTTATAACCATGTATGAGCCATGTTTATAACCATGTATGAACCATGTTTATAACCATGTATGAGTCATGTTTATAACCATGTAGGAGCCATGTTTATAACCATGTATGAGCCATGTTTATAACCATGTATGAGCCATGTTTATAACCATGTATGAGCCATGTTTATAACCATGTATGAGCCATGTTTATAACCATGTATGAGCCATGTTTATAACATGTATGAGCCATGTTTATAACCATATATGAACCCTGTTTATAACCATGTATGAGCCATGTTTATAACCATGTATGAGCCATGTTTATAACCATGTATGGGCCATGTTTATATCCATGTATGAGCCATGTTTATAACCATGTATGAGTCATGTTTATAACCATGTAGGAGCCATATTTATAACCATGTATGAACCATGCTTATATCCATGTAGGAGCCATGTTTATAACCATGTATGAGCCGTGTTTATAACCATGTATGAGCCATGTTTATAACAATGTATGAGCCATGTTTATAACCATGTATGAGCCATGTTTGCAAACACGTATGAGCCATGTTTATAACCATGTATGAACCATGATTATAACCATGTAGGAGCCATGTTTATAACCCTGTATGAGCCGTGTTTATAACCATGTATGAGGCATGTTTATAACCATGTATGAGCCGTGTTTATAACCATGTATGAACCATGTTTATAACCATGTAGGAGCCATGTTTATATCCATGTATGAGCCATGTTTATAACCATGTATGAGCCATGTTTATAACCATGTATGAGCCATGTTTATAACCATGTATGAGCCGTGTTTATAACAATGTATGAGCCATGTGTATAACCATGTATGAGCCATGTTTATAACCATGTATGAGTCATGTTTATAACCATGTATGAGCCATGTTTATAACCATGTATGAGCCGTGTTTATAACAATGTATGAGGCATGTTTATAACCATGTAGGAGCCATGTTTATATCCATTTATGAGCCATGTTTACAAACATGTATGAGCCATGTTTATAACCATGTATGAAACATGTTTATAACCATGTATGAGCCATGTTTATAACCATGTACGAGTCATGTTTATAACCATGTAGGAGCCATGTTTATAACCATGTATGAGCCATGTTTATAACCATGTATGAGCCATGTTTATAACCATGCATGAGCCATGTTTATAACCATGTATGAGCCATGTTTATAACCATGTATGAGCCATGTTTATAACATGTATGAGCCATGTTTATAACCATATATGAACCCTGTTTATAACCATGTATGAGCCATGTTTATAACCATGTATGAGCCATGTTTATAACCATGTATGAGCCGTGTTTTTATCCACTTTTTCTCCTTATTTTCTATTTTTCTCCGATCCCAATTTTGTGTTTTCCAATTCTCCCCTCCCCTGTTTTGAACTTTGCTTGCATATGCCCCCCACTGGTCGGTTGTAGGAGGATAGAAGCCTTGCATCACGTGTCCCCTCCGGTACACAAGGAGGCAGCCTGTCACATCTTTTCACCTGCCAGCGCGGACTCTCATTGGCGAGGTGTAACGTGTGGGAGGCTCACACTACCCCCGCTATTTCCTGTCTCTGCTGTGCAAGCGTCCCCCAACCGACCTGTAGGAGTCGCTGTCCACAACGTCCAGATTACCACCCATCGACTTCCACCAGCTGACTCTGCCAATTGAGCCAGTATGACGGCCGGCCCAAGCCGGAGGCAATGCCGACACCCGGATTCGAGACCGGAGTCTCTTGCATTGGTGATGAGCGCAATCTCCGCTGCGCCACCCAGCCGCCCCTGTATGAGCCGTGTTTATAACCATGTATGAGCCATGTTTATAACCATGTATGAGCCATGTTTATAACCATGTATGAACCATGTTTATAACCATGTACAAGTCATGTTTATAACCATGTAGGAGCCATGTTTATAACCATGTATGAGCCATGTTTATAACCATGTATGAGTCATGTTTATAACCATGTATGAGCCATGTTTATAACCATGTATGAGCCGTGTTTATAACAATGTATGAGGCATGTTTATAACCATGTATGAGCCATGTTTATATCCATATATGAGCCATGTTTACAAACATGTATGAGCCATGTTTATAACCATGTATGAACCATGTTTATAACCATGTAGGAGCCATGTTTATAACCATGTATGAGCCATGTTTATAACCATGTATGAGCCATGTTTATAACCATGTATGAACCATGTTTATAACCATGTACGAGTCATGTTTATAACCATGTAGGAGCCATGTTTATAACCATGTATGAGCCATGTTTATAACCATGTATGAGCCATGTTTATAACCATGTATGGGCCATGTTTATATCCATGTATGAGCCATGTTTATAACAATGTATGAGCCATGTTTATAACCATGTATGAGCCATGTTTATAACCATGTATGAGTCATGTTTATAACCATGTATGAGCCATGTTTATAACCATGTATGAGCCGTGTTTATAACAATGTATGAGGCATGTTTATAACCATGTAGGAGCCATGTTTATATCCATATATGAGCCATGTTTACAAACATGTATGAGCCATGTTTATAACCATGTATGAACCATGTTTATAACCATGTAGGAGCCATGTTTATAACCATGTATGAGCCATGTTTATAACCATGTATGAGCCATGTTTATAACCATGTATGAACCATGTTTATAACCATGTACGAGTCATGTTTATAACCATGTAGGAGCCATGTTTATAACCATGTATGAGCCATGTTTATAACCATGTATGAGCCATGTTTATAACCATGTATGAGCCATGTTTATAACCATGTATGAGCCATGTTTATAACCATGTATGAGCCATGTTTATAACATGTATGAGCCATGTTTATAACCATATATGAACCCTGTTTATAACCATGTATGAGCCATGTTTATAACCATGTATGAGCCATGTTTATAACCATGTATGGGCCATGTTTATATCCATGTATGAGCCATGTTTATAACCATGTATGAGTCATGTTTATAACCATGTAGGAGCCATATTTATTACCATGTATGAACCATGCTTATATCCATGTAGGAGCCATGTTTATAACCATGTATGAGCCGTGTTTATAACCATGTATGAGCCATGTTTATCAAAAACCCTGGGTAGACAAATCCGTCCGTGAAGCTCTGAGAGAGCGCACCAAAGCATACAACGACGGCCTAGAGGCAGGCAACATGAATGACCACAAGGTGGCGCGATACAACGTAAGGAGGACTGTGTCAGAGGCCAAACGACGCTACAGGGATAAAATTGAACTCCAGTTTGAACAAGCTGACTCTAGAGCTATGTGGCAGGGGCTCAAAACGATGACAGACTACAAAGGCGCCTCCCTCAAACTGAACAGTGACATCTCCTTAGCAAATGACCTCAATACCTTCTATGCGAGGTTTGATGCTGGTAATAACAACACCAGCTCACAAGCCTCGGCAATGGGGGGGGGGGGGGTCGGCTGCTGATGGAGGCGCAGTGTTCAGGGTAACAGAGCATGAGGTGAGGCGGACCTTTAAAAAAGTGAATATCAGGAAGGCAGCAGGTCCAGACGGCATCCCCGGCCGCGTCCTAAAAGTCTGTGCCGACCAACTGGCCCCAGTATTCACTGACATATTTAACCTGTCCTTAGAACAGGCTGTCATCCCCACCTGCCTGAAGAAGTCCACTATTATCCCTGTACCCAAAAAATCCAAGCCTGCTTGCCTCAACGACTACCGCCCTGTAGCTCTCACCTCCATAGCCATGAAGTGCTTCGAGAAGCTAGTAAAGGGCTACATCTGCTCCTCCCTCCCCATCAACATGGACCCCCTGCAATTTGCATACCGCCCCAACAGGTCCACGGAGGACGCCATATCCCATGTGCTGCACACAGCAGCATCACACCTGGACAAGAGGCAGGGGAACTATGTGAGAATGCTATTCATCGACTACAGCTCGGCATTCAATACCATAGTCCCCTCCATACTCATAGCCAAGCTCAGGGACCTGGGCTTGGGCTATGACCTCTGCCAGTGGGTCTTGGACTTCCTGACTGGCAGACCCCAGGTGGTGAGAGCAGGCAACTGCACCTCCTCATCCATCACCCTCAACATAGGGGCCCCCCAGGGCTGTGTTCTGAGTCCCCTCCTCTACTCCCTGTACACACACGACTGTGTGGCTCAGCGGAGTAGCAATACAATCGTCAAATTTGCTGACGACACAGTGGTGGTGGGCCTGATCTCTGCCAACGACGAGAGGGCCTACCTGGAAGAGGTCAAGGTCCTGGCGGGATGGTGCCAGGAAAACAGCCTCTCCCTGAACGTCAGCAAAACAAAGGAGATGATTGTGGACTTCAGGAGGTCGGGGGTCAAGGACTACAGCCCCCTCAGCATCGACGGGGCACCGGTTGAGAGAGTCAACAGCTTTAAGTACCTCGGAGCCTACATATCCGAGGACTTGACATGGACCACACACATTAACAGTGTTGTGAAGAAGGCACGACAACGCCTCTACTTCCTCAGGCGCCTAAGGAAGTTCCAAGTCAGCCAGAAGATCCTTAAGAACTTCTACTCATGTACAATAGAGAGCATCTTGACCGGCAACATCACCTCCTGGTTTGGGAATAGCACTGCACAAGACCAAAGCAGACTACAAAGAGTGACACGTTCAGCCGAACGCACAATTGGAGGGGGGCTCCCCACCCTCCAGAACAATTACTACAAGCGTTGCAAGGGCAAGGCTAAGAGAATCATTAAAGACTCCAGTCACCCGAACAACTGCCTCTTTGAACTGCTGCCGTCAGGCAAGCGATACAGGAGTCTCAAGGCGAGCACAGAAAGACTCAGAAGAAGCTTCTATCCCCAGGCCATCAGGCTGCTAAACGAACAATGAATGAACACTACACAACAACAACCACCAAACGCACATAGCACACACATCCACACGCACACACTCACTTTAAACAAACACACTGTAGCACCCACTCCACACACTTATAGCACACACCCACTTTAAACAAACACACTGTAGCACCCACTCCCCACACTTTATATTTATGGATGAAGGATTGCACTACAACTCGTACACCTTACTGTAAATTGTACCTAAAATTGTACCTCATCCCATTTCTGCTTTGCACTAGATAGTACTGTACATTAGTACACTGCATAGTATTGTGTATTGTATATTATATGGTAACTCAGAACATTGTACATATGTCTATACCGAACACTGTGACCTCATTTTCTTCTTCTAAATTCATGCTATATTATGTTATTATGTTATTTGATACTATCTTGTCTAGCACAGTCTCTGGAGCGTAACAGTAAGAAGCATTTTGTATGAAAGTATTCTGTACTTCTGTATGACAACTATTAAAGAACTTGAACTTGAACTTGAACTTGTTTATAACAATGTATGAGCCATGTTTATAACCATGTATGAGCCATGTTTGCAAACACGTATGAGCCATGTTTATAACCATGTATGAACCATGATTATAACCATGTAGGAGCCATGTTTATAACCCTGTATGAGCCGTGTTTATAACCATGTATGAGGCATGTTTATAACCATGTATGAGCCGTGTTTATAACCATGTATGAACCATGTTTATAACCATGTAGGAGCCATGTTTATATCCATGTATGAGCCATGTTTATAACCATGTATGAGCCATGTTTATAACCATGTATGAGCCATGTTTATAACCATGTATGAGCCGTGTTTATAACAATGTATGAGCCATGTGTATAACCATGTATGAGCCATGTTTATAACCATGTATGAGTCATGTTTATAACCATGTATGAGCCATGTTTATAACCATGTATGAGCCGTGTTTATAACAATGTATGAGGCATGTTTATAACCATGTAGGAGCCATGTTTATATCCATATATGAGCCATGTTTACAAACATGTATGAGCCATGTTTATAACCATGTATGAAACATGTTTATAACCATGTATGAGCCATGTTATAACCATGTATGAGCCATGTTTATAACCATGTACGAGTCATGTTTATAACCATGTATGAGCCATGTTTATAACCATGCATGAGCCATGTTTATAACCATGTATGAGCCATGTTTATAACCATGTATGAGCCATGTTTATAACATGTATGAGCCATGTTTATAACCATATATGAACCCTGTTTATAACCATGTATGAGCCATGTTTATAACCATGTATGAGCCATGTTTATAACCATGTATGAGCCGTGTTTTTATCCACTTTTTCTCCTTATTTTCTATTTTTCTCCGATCCCAATTTTGTGTTTTCCAATTCTCCCCTCCCCTGTTTTGAACGTTGCTTGCATATGCCCCCCACTGGTCGGTTGTAGGAGGATAGAAGCCTTGCATCACGTGTCCCCTCCGGTACACAAGGAGGCAGCCTGTCACATCTTTTCACCTGCCAGCGCGGACTCTCATTGGCGAGGTGTAACGTGTGGGAGGCTCACACTACCCCCGCTATTTCCTGTCTCTGCTGTGCAGGCGTCCCCCAACCGACCTGTAGGAGTCGCTGTCCACAACGTCCAGATTACCACCCATCGACTTCCACCAGCTGACTCTGCCAATTGAGCCAGTATGACGGCCGGCCCAAGCCGGAGGCAATGCCGACACCCGGATTCGAGACCGGAGTCTCTTGCATTGGTGATGAGCGCAATCTCCGCTGCGCCACCCAGCCGCCCCTGTATGAGCCGTGTTTATAACCATGTATGAGCCATGTTTATAACCATGTATGAGCCATGTTTATAACCATGTATGAACCATGTTTATAACCATGTACAAGTCATGTTTATAACCATGTAGGAGCCATGTTTATAACCATGTATGAGCCATGTTTATAACCATGTATGAGCCATGTTTATAACCATGTATGAGCCATGTTTATAACCATGTATGAGCCATGTTTATAACCATGTATGAGCCATGTTTATAACATGTATGAGCCATGTTTATAACCATATATGAACCCTGTTTATAACCATGTATGAGCCATGTTTATAACCATGTATGAGCCATGTTTATAACCATGTATGGGCCATGTTTATATCCATGTATGAGCCATGTTTATAACCATGTATGAGTCATGTTTATAACCATGTAGGAGCCATATTTATAACCATGTATGAACCATGCTTATATCCATGTAGGAGCCATGTTTATAACCATGTATGGGCCATGTTTATATCCATGTATGAGCCATGTTTATAACCATGTATGAGTCATGTTTATAACCATGTAGGAGCCATATTTATAACCATGTATGAACCATGCTTATATCCATGTAGGAGCCATGTTTATAACCATGTATGAGCCGTGTTTATAACCATGTATGAGCCATGTTTATAACAATGTATGAGCCATGTTTATAACCATGTATGAGCCATGTTTGCAAACACGTATGAGCCATGTTTATAACCATGTATGAACCATGATTATAACCATGTAGGAGCCATGTTTATAACCCTGTATGAGCCGTGTTTATAACCATGTATGAGGCATGTTTATAACCATGTATGAGCCGTGTTTATAACCATGTATGAGTCATGTTTATAACCATGTATGAGCCATGTTTATAACCATGTATGAGTCATGTTTATAACCATGTAGGAGCCATATTTATAACCATGTATGAGCCATGTTTATAACCATGTATGAGCCGTGTTTATAACAATGTATGAGGCATGTTTATAACCATGTAGGAGCCATGTTTATATCCATATATGAGCCATGTTTACAAACATGTATGAGCCATGTTTATAACCATGTATGAACCATGTTTATAACCATGTATGAGCCATGTTTATAACCATGTATGAACCATGTTTATAACCATGTACGAGTCATGTTTATAACCATGTAGGAGCCATGTTTATAACCATGTATGAGCCATGTTTATAACCATGTATGAGCCATGTTTATAACCATGTATGAGCCATGTTTATAACCATGTATGAGCCATGTTTATAACCATGTATGAGCCATGTTTATAACATGTATGAGCCATGTTTATAACCATATATGAACCCTGTTTATAACCATGTATGAGCCATGTTTATAACCATGTATGAGCCATGTTTATAACCATGTATGAGCCGTGTTTTTATCCACTTTTTCTCCTTATTTTCTATTTTTCTCCCATCCCAATTTTGTGTTTTCCAATTCTCCCCTCCCCTGTTTTGAACGTTGCTTGCATATGCCCCCCACTGGTCGGTTGTAGGAGGATAGAAGCCTTGCATCACGTGTCCCCTCCGGTACACGAGGAGGCAGCCTGTCACATCTTTTCACCTGCCAGCGCGGACTCTCATTGGCGAGGTGTAACGTGTGGGAGGCTCACACTACCCCCGCTATTTCCTGTCTCTGCTGTGCAGGCATCCCCCAACCGACCTGTAGGAGTCGCTGTCCACAACGTCCAGATTACCACCCATCGACTTCCACCAGCTGACTCTGCCAATTGAGCCAGTATGACGGCCGGCCCAAGCCGGAGGCAATGCCGACACACGGATTCGAGACCGGAGTCTCTTGCATTGGTGATGAGCGCAATCTCCGCTGCGCCACCCAGCCGCCCCTGTATGAGCCGTGTTTATAACCATGTATGAGACGTGTTTATAACCATGTATGAGCCATGTTTATAACCATGTATGAGCCGTGTTTATAACCATGTATGAGACGTGTTTATATCCATATATGAGCCGTGTTTATAACCATGTATGAGCCATGTTTATAACCATGTATGAGCCATGTTTACAACCATGTATGAGTCATGTTTATAACCATGTATGAGCCATGTTTACAACCATGTATGAGCCATGTTTACAACCATGTATGAGCCATGTTTACAACCATGTATGAGCCATGTTTACAACCATGCATGAGCCATGTTTACAACCATGTATGAGCCATGTTTATAACCATGTATGAGCCATGTTTATAACCATGTATGAGCCATGTTTATAACCATGTATGAACCATGTTTATAACCATGTAGGAGCCATGTTTATAACCATGTATGAGCCATGTTTATAACCATGTATGAGCCATGTTTATAACCATGTATGAGCCATGTTTATAACCATGTATGAGCCATGTTTATAACCATGTATGAGCCATGTTTATAACATGTATGAGCCATGTTTATAACCATATATGAACCATGTTTATAACCATGTATGAGCCATGTTTATAACCATGTATGAGCCATGTTTATAACCATGTATGAGCCGTGTTTTTATCCACTTTTTCTCCTTATTTTCAATTTTTCTCCCATCCCAATTTTGTGTTTTCCAATTATCCCCTCCCCTGTTTTGAACGTTGCTTGCATATGCCCCCCACTGGTCGGTTGTAGGGAGGATAGAAGCCTTGCATCACGTGTCCC
The DNA here is from genome assembly GCF_963971535.1 of Notolepis coatsorum. Lineage (NCBI taxonomy): Eukaryota > Metazoa > Chordata > Actinopteri > Aulopiformes > Paralepididae > Notolepis > Notolepis coatsorum. Next base: position 83,190,333 of record NC_140168.1, read on the forward strand.
CTCCGGTACACGAGGAGGCAGCCTGTCACATCTTTTCACCTGCCAGCGCGGACTCTCATTGGCGAGGTGTAACGTGTGGGAGGCTCACACTACCCCCGCTATTTCCTGTCTCTGCTGTGCAGGCGTCCCCCAACCGACCTGTAGGAGTCGCTGTCCACAACGTCCATATTACCACCCATCGACTTCCACCCGCTGACTCTGCCAATTGAGCCAGTATGACGGCCGGCCCAAGCCGGAGGCAATGCCGACACCCGGATTCGAGACCGGAGTCTCTTGCATTGGTGACGAGCGCAATCTCCGCTGCGCCACCCAGCCGCCCCTGTATGAGCCGTGTTTATAACCATGTATGAGCCGTGTTTATAACCAGGTATGAGTCGTGTTTATAACCATGTATGAGCCATGTTTACAACTATGTATGAGTCATGTTTATAACCATGTATGAGCCATGTTTACAACCATGTATGAGCCATGTTTACAACCATGTATGAGCCATGTTTACAACCATGTATGAGCCATGTTTATAACCATGTATGAGCCATGTTTATAACCATATGAGCCATGTTTACATCACAATACCTCACCTCCTAGGGTGAGGGGCATGCCTGGACTACTATCCAGGCATACCGGGCAAATGCCCAGGGCCCCCAGAAAATCGAAGGCCCTGAGTGTCCAAGGACTCTTGTGTATATCAATTGCAATCATGTCACTAATTTCAATTGGAATAAGCGCCCATGCAAGTGCGCTGTTTAAAGTACAGGGGGGCCAATTTGGTCAGATATCCTTAACCAAAAGGCCCTCGAAGTAAGTATTATATTTAGTGCTGTCAGGCGATTAAAAAAATGAATCTAATTAATTACAGGATTTGTAATTAATCAATCTAATTAATCGTATTTTAATCGCATAACCATTTTATGCCTGATATTCTATATTCTATAATCATATTTCAAATTGCATGTGTCCGGATGGCAGAATTCAGTACTGTATCTACAAAACCTTCTGTTTAATCATCTTCCATCTATTAATTAGCTTAGATTTTTCAGGTCTGGTCAATTTGAGCATGGTGTTATTCACAGTCAAAGATTTAAAAAAAATTATTGATATTCTCATTTGGTTCATTACAATTTACTCAAAATAAAATCTTCATTCAATCAATCACCGCGCAGATTGATTGATTGAATGAAAATGTTATTAACAGATTGCAGAATGGGTACAATACAGTACGGCTCAATACACACAATTGTTAAGGGGATGCAGACCAGAGAAAGACTTTCGTCTTGTTTACATCAGGGTCCCCCATTTTCAATTCATAATGAATTGTAAGTAAGGGTGCAACTTGCACCGTGCAATCCATTCTTTGTGGATCTAGCCCACAGTATTTCTGACACTGGGAATACATTCCCTGAGATTCATAGATGTCCCTAGAATCAGATACCAAGAACATGCAAATGGACATATTAAAAAAAAAGTCTGTAAATGTGTATTCTACATCCGGAATGAATGAGATACAAAAAAAATATTATAAAAAAAATATAAAAAATTGTAATTAATGTTGAGTTAATTTTCATAACGCGATCATTGGCTGTGTAATTAATTAATCTAATTAACGTGATAAACTGACAGCCCTAATTATATTAAGTACAATGTTGTTCTCCAGCATGCCCCCTGGACCCCCCTTGTTATGTATGTCCCCTGAGGGACAGGGGGGTGCATAGCACTTTCTTGCCGAATGAACCCCTAGTGGCCATGGTGAGAGGACACAAATAAACTATTTAACCCCAAAAGAGCCCCCGATACATACAAAAAAATATATATATATAGATTTTCAAAAACACTATTCTGAAACACCTCTGTCCGTGAGCTCCCGCGGTCGCGGCTACAAGCGGAATGGCCTCGCATTCCAGAAGATTCCTGAGGATTCCACAAGCATTCCAGAGGAAAGCGCTTGTCTTGTGGAGACCCATCCCGTAGAGGACGAGGTGCGGCCAGAGGCTGAGGGGGAAGGTTTGCAGCCTCGGGTGTTCAACTTCAACCTTGAGTTATGTAATGACCCCCTCGGGTAGAGTTCATCTTCTATTGAGAATGCTTATTCATGCTTATGTGACTTACGAAACAGTATAAGATGAGATACGGTAAGATAGGTCTTTATTTAATAACCCTGTGGGGGGAATTCAGGTGTCAAAGCAGCAACAGGAGAGGGAGAGAGGAGTAATAATACCTTGGTATATTCCAATTGAAACCACCATACCAATGGTAATGTCATGCTATTTCATGAAATATCATGCTGCTTTTTTGACAGAGAAGAGAGAAGACGTTTAAAAGAAGATAATGTTACTAATTGATCATCACACAAGCTTATACTACTATTATTACTACTATTATTACTATTACTAGTACTATTACTAGTTGTAACTGAGGGGTTACAAACCCTGACTGTATTAAAGATTGTGATAGATTAAACCACTGCTAATTATTATTATTATTACTTGCCAGACAGTACAGTTATTATATGGCAGACACTCAGAATAGACGGCACGGTGACAAGGAAATATCATTTATAGTATTTATTATTATGCAGCAATGTACAGAATGGGAATTAATTGATCGCGCTTTTATGGCGAAGAATAGGATAAAGTCAGTGAGTAGCAAAGTCAGTTGGAATGAATAATTCCTAAGCTGGGTATACTAGACCAAACGCCGCCTGGCGTGGGATGGCACTATAGGGGGCAAACGATGGTACCGCTGGAGACAGGGGGTATCCTCCCAGAGATGTAAGCTCTGGAGGAAGGAAGAATGTTCGGATACTCAGTCTGTTCACTTGAAGAAAGGGGGTTCTCATACGGATCCGGTCCTTATAATCCAAATGCTCAGTAGCATGGTAATAGCTGTAATCCAATGCTCGATAGCAATGATGATAGCCAGCCAGCTTCGGTCCTCGAAGCTAGCCCGAGGTAAGATCTTCAAGGTGGTTAAATCCAAACGACAGTGGGTATTAACGATGCTCTTCTCCACGGTAGTACGTTCCACAATCACTATAATCCAACCAATACTGGTTCTACAATATCGCCGCAGCAGGTTCCAATATGCACATGTCCAGTAGTTCTGCGACTAGGCCCTCCTCGTGTGTTGGCACTAATTACTAAGTCCACACACACTTGCTAAGGTTTTACACTAGCTACTAAACGAACGAACTGCTTGGTAATGCTACACACCGAACGAACTGCTGTAACACGATTCACACTAAATGACGACTCTTTACTTCACATTAAGCTAGGTCGAACTTGACGTTACTGCATTAGATCTGACACTTGCACTTGTTCACTTCGCACGTTAGGTTCACACTACTACTGCTGCGCCTTCCACGATATATATACTTAAGGGGCTTTCTAGTGCCAAGCCTCAGCTCTCGTCTGGAATCAATGCGCCGGCACCAGGCATGTCCCAACATGTCCAGACTCGCCTTTGAACCTGACTCAGGGGCGCGGTATTTGGCGCCGAGAACGTCAAGGGCATTATCCAATGAGGAAAGCGAATATTACTATGATTCAAACGGAGGCTTAAAGGGATATAGCTTATATATATAAATAATATACAAGTTATATAAAACAATAAAACGTAGATTCTCAGCGTTAATCTGGCCCTTCACAACACTAGTACTATTACTACTACTAATAAATGGTGCATTTATCCAAAACGCATTGTTCCTCACATTCACCGATTCACTCACCCATTCACACACCAACGGTGGAGGCGACCATGCAAGGTGCCAACCTGCTCATCGGGAGCAATTAGGGGGTTAAGTGTCTTGCTGAAGGACACCTCGACACACTGCCCGGGAGGAGCGGGAATCGAACCGGGAACCTTCAGATTACCAGAAGACTGTTCTACCTCCCGAGCCACTCTACCTCCTGCTGCTACTACTACTACTACTACTACTACTACTACTACTACTACTACTACTACTACTACTACTACTACTACTACTACTACTACTACTACTACTACTACTACTACTACTACTACTACTACTACTACTACTACTACTACTATTACTGCTACTGCTACTACTACTACTTTTGTTTTTACTAGTTTCAAACAGAGGGGAGAATCTTAAGCTGACTGTTGGAGTTCATTCCATGAGCTAGGGGGTGTGATGTGGCTGTGGGTGTTTTGACTACCTCACCATTCCCACTCCTGCCCTCTAGGGCGGGAGAGCAAGCACTTTTTAAGGTGACAGTTCATGCCGCTTTGAGCAATGTTGTTATGGCAATAAAGCTAGCTGCAGCCATGGTCTGCAGTACCTGCAAACATCATATACAGTGTGATTAATATGCTACCGTAGTCCGGGATCACATATATAATAGGGGGCATCATAGCGAAATGCAGATTTACCTTGTACCGAGCAAACTCAAGGGACCTTAAGGACCAGCCAGTCACAAGAACTGGTTCCATAGGTACCAAAATCCCATTCCAATAATGATGTAGTATAAGGAGGTAGCCTATCAATAAGGGCCTTCAAAATTAACAAATTCCAGTGTGCCTCTCCCTCAGCGAGGAGGACCAACCAACCTTCTCATAAAGGACACAGTGATGAGTGTCTTATCTATCATTAGTGGTGAATCTGAGGGCAGATTGATATACAGAGTCTAATGATTTAAGGGTTGAGGCTGCAGCAGCATGCCTATAAATTACATCACCAGGACTGATACCAAACCTGCTTCAACAACTCTCTTCCTACTAATCAAAGTAGGAAAACCCAGAAAGCTGGTTCTGTTTCTGTATAGGAAGCCAATTGTTGGTCGCAACTCGGAAGCAAGGTTGTCCACATGGAATTTAAATGTGAATTTCTCATCGAGCCACACACCAAGATATTTATATTCAGTGACTCTCTCAATGCTAGAACAACTTATGGTAGATATGTGTAAACCATCATATTCAATGTTTCTGGCTCTGGAAAACAGCATCAATTTAGTTTTACTAGCATTAAGAAAATAAGAACCAAATTAAGTTTAATAAGAGCTTCCTGGAGAGAACGTTGTAAGTTCTCAATGGCCAATTGTACAGAGTCAGCAATACAATACACAACAGTATCATCTACATAAAGATGGGCTTGACAACCATTCAATGAAGACACAATATCATTAATATAAGTGAAGAGGACAGGACCTAGAATTTAACCTTGTGGCACACCTTTAGTTATAACAGGTGAACACTAGCTACTGACAGGCTCTTGTTTGACAGGTGAACACTAGCTACTGGCAGACTCAGGTAGGGGTGGAACGGTACGCATTCGAACTGTGTACCGAACAATACACACATGCCCCGAACCGTGGAGGTCGTACCGAACATACACGCATTCAAACCATACACCGTTCAGTACGACCTCCACGGTTCGGGGCATGTGTGTATTGTTTGGTTATATAACGTTAGCCTCGAGCTAGGCTAACGTTACGTTAGCTATGAGCTAACTAACTTTAGCTGCGAGCTAACTAATGTTAGCCGCAAGCTAACCGTGGAAACGCTCACAGAGAAGTGACTCCATGACACCAGTTCGATTAGTGGGGAAGGGGGGTATATTGACGAGGCTTGATTGACAACAGAGGTTCAAAGCTAACTGTTTGTGTTCAATAACGAGCCAGGAGACTGGAGCGTGTGTGTCAACTGCGTCTGCAACCCATAACATCCTGGTCCCTGCTGGGACATACCAACTCCACACACCACTGTGTGGGGGGGTTTATATTCCCCATTCCCTTGTAACATCTCCTTTTTTTTTAAGATAACAACAGTTACAACATTCCTTAGTGCAAATTATTATTAATACAAGAAACCCCATAAACGTCCTTATTTAAAACCCTAATCATCTTTTCTGTGACTTTTACTTTTTGATAAGAAAGTCTAGTGCTGGTTGAGCATTATGCATACTTTATGTTGGCCTTTGTCTATAATGTGGCCACAAAAATGGAAAGGTTTAATAATTTTTTGTTTGCACTAACTTTAATACTTTGACAAATGTTGCCTATATTTTTCAGTCAGTTTGGTCTTTGTGTGCCAAACATTATTAAAGGTAAACCTTTTCTTTTACCAAATAAATGAGAAGCATGTTTAAATCAGCAATCAGCGAACGCGGAAGCAAACATGGGTTAGGATAAGAATAGACGCGGCCTGGTCTCAAAGCCTCCAATGTCAATCAAAATAATGCTGGCAGTAGTGTACCTGGGCCCAGTGGGCTGCCTCAGTGTTAGAGAGAGTGGACACAGTTTCGCTCGTTCGGTTAATTTCTCCAGGAGGGAGAAAATTATTATAACACAGAGAGGAAAAATAATGATTTTCTTATTATTGTAAACTCTAAAAACAATATATATATATACTTTTTTATTTTATTTTTAACATTTCTTTTACTGTTCATATTTTTGGGGAAGCTTGGCTCCATGAATATTCGCCACTGCATATCTAACAGATTAATGTATTGGATCTAGGCGGAGCTAAATGCTAATGTAACAGTGGAGAGTTAGCATTTAGCTCCCCCTAAATCCAATACATTAATCTGTTAGATATGGGGCAGGAAATGAGACATATAACTCAATTAGTATTCACGTGGCATCTGTTAGACCCATGTTTGATATTCTGTAAAATTGTGAACGTTTTCTGTTAATCTGGTAAACTGTTGGTTGTATTGGATTGGATTTAGGTGGAGCTAAATGTTAATGTAGCTAACTATAATGCCTCTTTTCCACTGCATGGTACAGACTCGACTCGACTCTACTCGCCCCCCCCCCCCCCCCCCCCCCGTCAGTGTAGCTGATAGTGAGGGCGCCGTGACATCATCTTCAACGCGACAGACAATAGAGGATTTCGAAGCTAGCTATGAAGATACCTTCACAGTGAATTTTACGTAATTTATTGATGAAACAAAACCAACAGCAACACAATTTACCACCAAGAGCAAAGAGTTTAGTCTCACAAAAAAATTGCACATTTGTTTAGCTTATGTGCTAATGTGACTGGGATTTTCCATTATAACCGTTAGCATTGCAGCTAGCGTACATTAGCTAATAAGGCACTGGTATCATAGAATAGAAATACTTTAATCATCCCGATTTGTAGTGTCAAATTTCCCTCGGGATGATAGTATTTCTATTCCATTCTATTTAGGTTATAATGGGAAATCCCAGTCACATTAGCACGTAAGCTAACAAAATGTGCAACCTTTTTGTGAGACTAAACTCTTTGTTCTTGGTGGTAAATTGTGTTGATGTTCGTTTTGTTTCATCAATAAATGAGGCAGAATACACAGTGCATGTATTTGTTTGTTGTTTTTGCACTTTGTTCTTGCTGCAAACAAATAATGAATGCTAATGTTTAGTAGTCGCAAGGCTATTTAAAGATGGCGGGTTTGTGTTTTGTGCAGGACGTCCCCCACGTAGCGCAATGATAACGTAGTGACGATTCTCTCTTCTGACCAATCAGTGGTCTGCAGTGTTTCACGTCACTTTCTGGTATCGCTTCTCTACTCGCTTGGAACCTCGACAAAGCAGGTACTAAAAAAAGTACCCGGTACCAGGCACCATCCGCAAAATCTTGGCAATGGAAAACCGAAAAGGCAGAGTAGAGTCGAGTAGGTACCATGGAGTGGAAAAGAGGCATAACAGTACACTTTTTTACATGAAATGCAGCCCAAAAACTCCACCGGCCTGGCCGTGTGGCAATAAAAGGAACAAGGAACTTGAATTAAAAAAGAAAAAGGTGACGATAAAGTTGTTTAATTGATGGGAGAAAAGTTGCTAAACTCAATGCATTGTGATGGGACCGGACGAAATCTACCAGGCAATAGACATAACCGGATATGACACCCCCACATTGTGCAAGTCGAGAATATGACTAGTGATGCCACTATCACACTAACTCTAATCAGTAACTGATGAGCTGCACTGCCCCCTAGTGGCATCTCACAGGAAATACTTTGTGTAAAGAGCTTTGCATCTATGACTTGTTTAACCTCTTCCACCCGTGCAGTCCGGTACCGGACCGCAAATGACATCACGTCATAAATCATTCTCTCTAGACTGTCTGACATAATTATCGTATTTTTGTTCAAACGTATTCAAGAGTAAACATCCTAACCATGTCACAACAGCAGTCAGTGTATATTTTCAGCAATACGTTTGTTTACCAATAGGTTAAAGTGTTATTAGTGAGATTTTAGTTTGTTTAGTAGTTGTGTTGTATTTATCGCGGATATCCGCCATTTTGAATTAGCAGCCGTCGCTGAATGATGACGATTGTAGTCATTATGAGAAGAGGACATCCAGAGCTCTCAATGAGCATTGGCATTTCGAAGAACTACACTACCCAACAGATTCTAGCTGCCTTCAAGAAAATGACTTGTGTATACATTTTTTTTTTTATTTCTCTGGATTATATACCACAAAACTGAACGTTATTGGCATTTATTGGAGCGCAGTTAGTTTGTCTCCCCTATTATGAACATTTAGCAACCATCCGTGTTGAAATCAGTTTAAAATGGCGGAGCTGTCGCAAGAATAAAAACCCTACTGTACATACATTCTCTGTTCTTCATGCACGCCTGGTGATACTAAATCCAAATTGAATTCTCCCATTTGAAAGAGAAGATTTGGCCCAATCCCTAGATGTGCGAGTTGGCTATTATGTCATTTATAGGCCTCATATTCTATATTCTATAATATTCCAAATAGCATGGATCCGGATGGCAGAATTCAGTACTGTATCTACAAAACCTTCTGTTTAATCATCTTCCCTTTATTCATTTCCTTAGATTCTTTGTACATGTGATCTCAAGAAGGTACTGAACAAGCCCAGTGGCAGGTTTTCATGTCTGGTCATTTTTAGCATGGTGTTATTCACTGTCAAAGATGCAAAGAAAAATTATTAATTCATATTCTCCTTTGTTTCATCACAATTTAAGCAAGCCTAGTAATAGCACAATATTTTTGACACTGGGAATACATTCACTGAGGACCATAGATGTCCTTAGATACCAAGAACATGCAAATGGACCTTGTAGAAGTGGAGCAAGCTACCATTTACTTAGGTATGTATTTTAAGCAGATTTTCAGAAAATAGGGATCCGGGCTTAAAAAAAAGAAAGAGTCTATTGCTTTCCGTTAATTGGTAACATAATCTCCATAAATACAATTATCTTAGTATTTCACCTGTTGGACTGACCTCCATTCCCCTTACCAGCCAGCTTCCTCTGAATTTACAATAAAATACAGTGTTTACTTATGATTTAGTAATGAAAGCTTTTATTTAATATAATGATATACATTATAAAACATGCCATTAGGACTAGGTGCTTTTCTTTCCATGTTCTGCTGCTAAGTGCATAAAGTCAGACACTAAAAAATAAACAACCTCAGAGATAATCATGAAAGAAATCCTTAACATTAAACATATTTGAGGTGAACTTAACATGAAACATATTTGAGGTGAACTTAACATGAAACATATTTGAGGTGAACTTAACATGAAACATATTTGAGGCCAACTTAAGATTGCCCTCATTTGCAGCAATGTCAGGTATAGAAAAGAAGAAATATTTTAACGTTAAATACATATTTAAATTATGATCTTCATACACAAGAGGAGATATTGTCTCTTTCTGCATCCTGCCCTGCTCAACCTAGGAGCCACCCTTCCTAAACCACATGCAGTATTTCCTACTGAGTCCTACTGCAAAGCTTACATATGTCAAAGAATAGTTGGGGATGCAACTTAAAAATGAATTGTTGCATCTATATTTAGCACAATAGAAAATGTACAACAAAACAAATACAATTACCACCAGCCAGAAAAGGGCATTTTTGGACTTAAGCACCCCTCGAGCCCTATGGGTGTCTGGTAACAGGCAGCCATGTTGGAACAGAGACAACTATTGTTGGAAGAGAGGATTAGAGAGCCTCTATTAAAACCAAGTCTTGAGAATGCCTGAATCTCTTCCCATGTTGGTCACAGTGGTGGGGTTGGAGTGTCTTTAAATTGAATGATCAAATTCAATGTATTTAACTCATTCCCCGCCAACAACGATTATACTCGTTATTGGGCGCCATCGCTTGAACGCCAACAAAGAGTATACTCGTTATTTGATCGTTATTTCTTTTATTCGATATTTCTATTCATTACAGGCACACAGACTCTGGGTTAACATGGGGAATCATCCTGAGAATGCCAAAGTGCAATACCGGCCGCATCCTCCCAGGTGGCAGTATCGAGCACCCTTTGAAACCTTATATCTTGGCCTGTGCAACGGTCAAATGTCTCCAGGCGCACTTTTCTGGGTCGGGCGAGTCGAGCGGTTCTCCCGATTGCATTGAAGCGCGTCAAATTATACCCCCTATCCATATGTTGTGGTGGGTTGTCGTGGACCAGATGGAGATCAGATGGACCAGATGGCGATCAAACAATTGGAATATTATTTTTGGAATACTCCCGATCACAGGTAACATAGTAGAATCCACGTATAAGGCTATAACTCAGCCTTTCGGGAATTACCCCAGACCACTCTGAAATTATAATTAAATTCACCACGGAATAACGCTCGAACGTATGCATGGACACATTTTCTCTTTTTTGCATCTTGGCCGGAAGAAAGTCACTGTCAAATGACCATAGTATTGTCCCCATAGGTATAATATAGAATATAGATATAGCTCTACAAACAATGTTTAAAGCGTGGCATAGCTACAACGGGACCCAGCTAATGGCTGGCGCCCAATGTGTTAAGGCTTCTCTCCTGTATGAATGTGCTGATGTTTCTTTAAGCTGCCAGAGTTACTGAAGCTCTTCTCACACTGGTCAGTGGTAGGGCTTCTCTCCTGTATGAATGCAGTGGTGGTGTTGCTTTAAGCCTCCAGAGTTACTGAAGCTCTTCTCACATTGGTCACAGTGGTAGGGCTTCTCTCCAGTATGAATGCGCTGGTGAATCTTTAAGCGTCCAGAGACACGGAAGCTCTTCTCACACTGGTCACAGTGGTAGGGCTTCTCTCCAGTATGAATGCGCTGGTGATTCTTTAAGTCCCCTGATTGACTGAAGCTCTTCTCACACTGGTCACAGTGGTAGGGTTTCTCTCCTGTATGAATACGCTGGTGAATCTTTAAGTGTCCAGAGCTACTGAAGCACGTTCCACATTGGTCACAGCAGTGAGGCCTTGACTCATTCATATCTCTGCTTGTTGTTGGGGAGCAATGCAACAATTTTACCTGGAGAAGAGAGAAGTACACCAATTAAGTCAATCAAATGACTTGTGGAATAACTTTTTTTATTTATCTGAATTTTCGGGATTATCTATCACAAAACTGAACGTTATTGGCATAAATTAGAACGCAGTTAGTTTATCTACCTTTCTGTGAACGTTGCAGTAGATTTCATTCACGGTTCTTGCTGCACACCTGGTGATACTAAATCTAGATTGATTTAGCCGGATTTTCTGAAAATAGGGCAAGGCCAGTGTTTCCCACAGGATTTTGTGAGACTGTGGTGGGTGAACCTTGGCCCCTGTTTTTCTTTTTAATTTTTAAAGTTAAATGCATCAATCTGGTGCACTTTGAGAGCAAAATAAAGAGGCTAGATCTATGATGAACTTTGTGCTCAAAACACAAAATCGACTAGAGCATACATTTGAGCCACCAAAGAAATGAAGCAAAAGTGGTTACCTGTGTTATTTGATCGTTTTTCCTTTTTTTAAATTTTTATGTTCTATTCAATGTCACAGACCTGTATGTTGCCATTAGAAGGCATACTGGGACCCAGAGGGTGCAGTACCATGTTGAGTGACACAATATTTCTGACACTGGGTATACATTCACTGAGGACCATAGATGTCTCTAGATACCAAGAACATGCAAATGGACCTTGTAGAAGTGGAGCAATCTTCAATCTACTTAGGTATGTATTTTAGGCGGATTTTCAGAAAATAGGGCTCCGGGCTTAAGAGGTTAACAAAGTCAAACAATTTTACGTATAATATATATATATATAGCGCAAAGGATCTTTTCTCTTTTGAAAGGTAACATTCCGAAGTTTCTTACACAATAAAGAAAAATCACTTTGAGTGCTAATGAAATAGAGTAACAGAGGTTTGAACACTGAAGTAGAAGTTGTGTGTACTCACATTTCTGTACACTACCATCTACTGCTGTGTCTCCGGTGTGAGACGTCGTGCCATCTACATCTGTATGCTACCATCTACTGCCGCGTCTCCGGTGTGAGACATCGTGCCATCTACTGCCGTAGGGTGCCACATACTGGTGCCATTTTCCCCGGGGAGGATTCCTGTGCGTGCTTGTACAGACTAGACTCAGTCAGACTCACCTGTCTTGTGTTGTGCTATTGGGGTCGCTTACAAACCCTAACAGTACGACCTGGCCTTGTCGACGACCCCAGCCGGCACAGACACTGTATGAGAGTCCCTGCAGCCTGCCAGGCCTCTACTACCAGCATGGCCCCAGTCTGCTAGCTTAGCCCCGGCAACTAGCACAGCCTCTATGTTAATGTGCCTTACAGCTAGCATAGGCCCTTGTAGATAGCCATGCCCAGGCAGCTAACCCTGTCCATCTGCTAAAGGTGTAGCTCCCACTAAAGGTGTAGGCCCCACTAAAGGTGTAGCTCCCCCAGTTAGCACGGCCTCCACTTTATGTGTAGCTTCCCCACAGCTAGGACTGCCCCTTCAGCTAGCTTGTGCCCAGGCAGCTAGCCCTGCCTCATCTTCTGGTCTGACTCCCACACCTGGCCCAGCCGCTACGCCCGGTCCGGCTTCTACGCCCGGCCCGGCCTCCACCCCTGGTCCGGCTCCCACACCTGGTCCAGCCGCTACGCCCTGTCTGGTTTCTACACCCGGCCCTGCCTCTTCGCCTGGTCCGGCTTTCATGCCTGGCACAGCTGCTATGCCCGGTCCGGCTTCTACGCCTGGGTCCGGCTCCTACGCCTAGCCCACCCGTCCTACGCTGGGTCTACTCCTGGGCAGTCGCCTTTCCGTCATGACCCCTGCCCCGCTCTCTGTTTTTTAGCGTTCCCACCCCGACGGGCCGGGCTGGTCGCCAGGTGGCTCCCATGGAGGGGGGGGGGGGCTGTTAGGGCAGGGTTAACACTACACGCTTCCCAACGGGGGCGTGCCGAACAATCAGCGCCTATGCGCATCAACTTGAAACTTCTCACATGCACCTTTTCATCTGCCTGATGACGCCCACCTCCGGCCAGCATATAGCCCAGGTGTGGTGATCAACTCCCCCTTCCTAATTTTTTCAACTAAACAAATTGCTCACAGGCCTTCGGCAGTATTGGAAATATAGAGTTTTGGTTAGTTCGTTAGGTAAGAGCTGTAAGGATATTCCACCGAAGTCCTTTTTTCAGGACTTCCCCGGCGTGTTCGGAAAGGGTGGCGCTTGGGGTACTGCTGCTCGTTATGGAGTTTTTCCTAGCAGACCGGCAATTCCTCATTGAGAGATAGGGTTAATTGCAGGCTGGACGTGGCATGTCATCAAGAGAGGCGCGTCAGAGAGAAGAGAGAGCATGCGACATGTAGCCAGAAACGGAGGTGTCTGCGTATCATGCTTGTTTGTTTATAAAAAGCAAAACAGACGGACGGTCATTCGCCCCGCGTGTCGCGTGACCGGACATTTCTACATGTAAACATCGGCGCCGACAGGACAAGCTGCTGCCGCCGCCGCTGGGCATGTCATTTGGACGTGTTTTGTGGAGAGCCGTCCAGAGGAGCTTGGCACCTTCAACCAAGAAAAAGAGGAGCGTGACCAGCGGCAGGTGTACATCAGAAGCCCCAGGTGTGTGCTGCTTGTGTAACCTTGAGGTGTGTGTCCTTTCTCTCAGGAGAAATGGACCGCCCTGTCATTTCTGATGTGTCTTCTTTAGCCTCTATGGGCTTAAGTGCTCTGTTTTTGTTAGAGGACGTGAGTTATAGCCATAAATACATATATTAGATCATCAAATGTAGTTTAATACCGATTGACGTCAGATAAAAAATTTCAATTGTACAAGGTCCCCATGCCTCATCATCTGCTGGTGACCAGAGGGGGGGGGGGTTTATAAGTCCGTGGCCCACGTTAAATCATTTATGTAGTATGGGTCATATATTGATCCGAGCAGTTTGTATCGAAAATAATAATCAAACACGCTGAAACTCACCGCAGCTTCCTCGTAGCGTTGGGCGATGATACTGGAGCAGAAAGTTCGCTATTATGGGATGTTGATCTAGATTAACCATTTTTGGGTTGTATAATAATATATACGTCCAAATAACATTGTTTATTGAGTTACGGCAACCGATCGATTATCCAGTGTGTCAAGATGGAGTCCCGGGAGCGATAGCGAGTGGCCGGACGAAATATGGGTGAGCACCACTTCCGGTTTGACGATCCACACTTCCGGTTTGACAATCGGCCACCAGATGGCGGTGTTAAACCGTTGGAGAGTTCAGTGGAGATCCCCAAGCACCCGTCAATGATCCGTCGGTGAAATATGATTGTCATGACAGAAATTTGAAATATTGATCTCTCTGACGCTGTACGACGTCATTGGCAGATTAAGCATGGCGAGGAATGACGTCGTAACACGTCATTGGCGATTAAAGGGTTAATACGATTTTCAATCAATATATTTCATGCTGGCTCACGCCCTGCATCACCTGTTTGAACAAGGTGAAGCGCCGCGGGGCCATGCAGTGTGTCCACACTTCCCACTCGTGTTATGTCACGACAACGGGGAATTATGGATTTAGACATATATGTATATATATATATATATGTATATCAGGGCTCGAAATTGCGACCGATTTGGGCGCATATGCGACCAAAATTGTATCTGTGCGACCTCAAAATATAATTGGGAGCATTCGTGCGAGTGCAAATAATTGTTCTGGTGCGACCAGTGTTAATTTTGGCAGCTATTTTCATTTTAGTTTTAGTCTTAGTCATGTGTCAAGTGCTCCTTTTTCGTTTTCATCATATTTAGTCATCTTCATTTATTTTTCGTTTAGTCAGTTTTAGTCAACTAAATGTCTGAGCATTTTAGTCTTAGTCAGTTTTTGTCTCAATTTTGTCTTTTTTGTTTTAGTCTAGATTTAGTCGACAAAAACGGATGACATTTTTGTCTATTTTTAGTTAATGGAAAAAAACTTGTCAGAAATAGTCAACATGGAACATTTTCTGATTTAAATTGCGTATTTATTTTTTAACCTAGGGGAATCTGAGTCGGCGGCACAAGTGATACACAGGAAGTATATATGTTGGTGTAGACATGGTCCAATGTTTTATTGCTCCTACAGTATATGTTGGTGTAGACATGGTCCAATGTATTGTTGCTCCTACTAGGGATGGGAATTGATAAGATTTTATCGATATGATTCCATTATCGATTCTGCTTATCGATACAATTCTTTATGGGTTCCCTTCTCGATTCCTGATAAATTTATAATTTAAATAAATACATTGGAAATGCAACAGAACTAAGCTGGTTAGAATAACAACATGCAACTTGACATTTCTTTTTTTTTTATAACTTTCTTTTTATTGTTTTCCACTGATTGTCATTTATTGTTGAGCCCCCAAAACTGTAAAAAATAAAAAAATAACTATAGCCTACACTTAAATAAAATAATGTATTTGAGATTCTCTTAAAAAAAATTATTTTATTCTTAAACTAATTTAATCTATTGAATAACGACCTGTTGAATGTAACTACAGTTCAATATCTTAAACTAATTTAATCTATTGAACCGTAGTTGCATTCAACAGGTCGTTATTCCTCTGACTTCTCTGCCTCTGGTCTTTCTCACGACGCACGCACACACACACATGCACGCATGCACGCTAATTTAATTTAGGTTACCCTGAATTAAATCAATGACTAGGTTCTAAAACATTAGAGTCGTTTTCACTGCACATTGAAGTAGCCAAACAGCGGGAGCATATGACCAAAACCCAGGCAATTTCGAGCCCTTAAGGAATCAAATAGTCTGCCATGGCTACATGCGTGGCGCTAACATTATGCGCAACTGTAGGAAAAACCTGGCATCGATAAGAGGAATCGATAGTCACGGAGGCATGCGATTCCAGGAATCGGACAATTAGGAACCGGCTCCCAACGGGAACCGGTTTTTGATTCCCATCCCTAGCTCCTACAGTATATGTTGGTGTAGACATGGTCCAATGTATTGTTGCTCCTACAGTATACAGTATGTTGGTGTAGACATGGTCCAATGTATTGTTGCTCAGTATATGTTGGTGTAGACATGGTCCAATGTATGCATCAAAGAGAGCATTACGGATGTGGTGACGTTGTTTCTGACCAGAGAGACAACGCTGAACTCTGTCTGTCTTCTGTTTGCTGTGTCTTTCCTTTCTCTCTGCCATGTCTGTCCTCTCTCTGCTGTGTCTGTCCTCTCTGTCATGTCTGTCCTCTCTCTCTCTGCTGTGTCTGGCAGCGGTTTATTCTAGAACAGGATACTGTAAACTAAGTAAACAGAACACACAGTAGTACTAGTAGTAGTACACACTGATTGCAATCTGCTTGCATAAAAACATTATATAAAATCACATTCTGAGGTCAGTGTTAAAGTGCCACATGGAAGAGGTCTGGTTAGTGGTTAGAGTTAGAGGTGGTCTAGGTCTGGTTAGGGTCACTTAGGGGTAGTTAAGCATTCATTACAATTTATTATTATTATTTAGATAGAAGGATGTAAAAGGCTAGACCAACTCTTAACCCCTATCCGGACCTAGACCACCTCTAAGTCACAACCCTAACTTAGGGGTTAAAGTTAGAGGTGGTCTAGGTCTGGTTAGGGGTTAGAGTGCATACATAATTTTTTTTTTAAGTTATATTATATAAATTATAAAACATTTTTTTCTTTTCTTTTTTACAGCTACTGTTTTTTAGTAATAACTAGAAAGTAATGGTATTTATTCAACAACAGGTGATTGTATAGATTAGTATTTAGTATCATTAATTGACAACTAAGCTCAATGAGTTCCCCCACGGAATGGTTGTTGGTACATTGGTTCCGCACGGACGTTACACGTTGTTGCACACTTCCTATCCAGGCTGCTCCGTTTAGGTTAACTACTGTAGTAGCAGAGGCTCTGTTGTGATTTTTTATGCAAAATAAATATTCAACATTCTCTTTTGAGAAGAAAAGTTGAGATCCAAGGCAGCTCTACAAATTTTTAAATGCCTTTATTAGTTGGCTTACATTATTTTGAAAATTTTAAAATACCGATTCGGCCTACACATGGCCTTCTTCAGGGTGTTGTAGCTGTGACAAAACAATACTGTGACTAAATAAAGAAAAAAGGAAAAAACATAACTCTGGGAGAGACTAATTACAATGGGGGACAGCTGGTCCCAAATGAATGAAGGCACTGCACATTGAGAGAAAACGGGGTTTATTCAATGTATGTGATGTATAGATTGGGGGGAGATGGTAGCATGTAACGGTGCCAGAGAGGTCGGAGTGCATGCTGACGGTGGAAGCAGGAGACGGTGGTTCAGTAGACGCGGGTGATTGTGAGCACCACACTGAGCAGGGCCGAATGTTGACATTCCTTGTAAGAACAAGCTGATAGTGAGTGTGGGCACAGAGGCAGAGCGCGATGGAGGTTTTGACAGTAATGAAGCGTTTTGAAATGTGTGAAAGGTTATTAGCTGTTGTCATGACAGCGCGTCACATGACAACCAGAGAAGGGGGGCGGGCTATCGTTGCTATGACGAAGATCCTATAAAGCGGACAGTGGTTCCGGGTGTAAGCCAGACCAAGAGCGGCTAAGGGCAGACTACAATCTGACTAGGACTGAGAGACTCTCTCCTCTCATCGAGAGGGGGGGGGGGGGGGGGGGGGGGGGGAAGAATGACACATCATCATTAGCTTCGGCTAACGCGAGGAGGGTTTAGGCTAAAGACCAGGCCTGACCACCATTGGATTGAATAGCAGGAGGACGATAGACTGAACACACCGAAAGATCATTAGAATAGACTTTTCAAGGACAATACAATCTGTTAACATCTGAGCCGAGGCTTCTGTTTATCAAATAAACAACGCTTCTCCTTGTAAGGTATTACGCTGTGTCAAAGTGTCGAATTCTTACGAAGGTGGAGAATTATTATGGTATGCGGATCGCACTAAAGGGGAGAGATAAGGATTATATCAGCCAGTATCTGAGACGTCAGGACCATTAAAATTACACAACGCAGAGGAGTGGATGGAGAGCCAAACAGACAAAGACGTGATACTGGCCAGATTGATCAGGATCTAACAGTTGGTGCCGTGACCCGGATTATTGCTTGCTTTGAAGTTGCTTGAAAGGAAGAGACTGTGTGCAGTGCCGAGGCGTGAAGGGGTAGCCGTGGACGCGAGCCAAGCCAGCGAGCGAGCCGAGCAAGGCCGGAGAGATAAACAGCGCCATGGACCAGAACAACTGACGGTGAAAAGATAAAGTGAGTCTCTCAACAACTTCACAAGCCAATAAGAAAACGAACAATAGTGCATCCGTAAACGTAATTAGTTTGACACAGAGAGAACACCAGCTGTAATAGTGTGTTTTGGGACAGGCAGAGCGGCACGTTTTTGTTTTGAAAATCGAGAGTCTTATCTACAGAGCACAGAAGCCACTGTGTAGGAGATGAGAAGGGAGGCAAAGGGGAAATGTTCAGTGAATTACAGGGGCAACATCGTATTTAGTTGATTACTGTTCAAAACACAGAAAGCGGGAAGCGGGAAGCGGGACTGTGACGTGAAGGGAGCAGTGAACAAACGTTACGGGTGTGGTCGGTAGCGAGAGAATGTTTGAGGCATTAAAGGGACAGGAAAAGAAAAAAAAGGCACAGAGACAAGATGGCCGCAAAGGGCCACGAGGAGGATGGGCGAGATAAGATGAGAGGAAATGTCAACAAAATTGAGCAGACAAAATGGCCGCAGAGCCACGAGGAGATAAGAACAGGAACAAGAGTGACACGTCAGCTACAATCCTCTAGACTGAGTTTGGCCGCCATCTAGGGGGGGGCAGTGGGATAATACAGGCAAATAGAGGAGGAGTAGGTCACCACCTAATGGCGGAGGGGGGGTAGTGCTGGGGAGTTTCCATTACCCATAGGGGAATATTTAGATATAGGTCTCTACGACCATCTAGTGGCGGGGTGGGGGAGTGACTCCAGACTGAGTACAAAAAGGGTGCTATTTTTATAGTAATACTAGTGTTTCCAGTTAGGAGGGTTTAATTTAATTAAGGAGTTTAATTTTTTCAAATTACCAACTGCTTGTGTGTATACACGGTGGTGTATGTGAGAACTTGGTAAAGGAACTCAAAGTGTAGAATAGAGCAACGGACCGCTCCAGAGCAACGGACTGCTCCGTGTAGTATAGAGCGACGGGACAGCTCCAGGTCGACGGAAACAGCCTGTGTAGTATAGAGCGACGGGACAGCTCCAGGGCGACGGAAACAGCCCCATGTAGTATAGAGCAACGTACAGCTCCAGGGCGACGGAAACAGCCCCGTGTAGAGTAGAGCAACGGGACAGCTCCAGGGCGACGAAACTGCCCCGTTTAGGAGAGAGCGACGGACTGCTCTGTTGTATGTTAGAGCGATGCTCTGTTGTATGTTATTATCATAATAATAATAATAATAGATATACAGGTTAATTAAGAGTTTAATTATTGAATGGGTTAAATAAGAATTGCACAGAGAGATGAGGTGCAGTTAATTAAATAGGTTTAATTATGAAATAAGAGGGAGTTCGATCTCCAGTGGGGCCTTCTCACACCTAATAAATAGGCAGAGTCTTCAGACGACACGTCACCAGGAGAACTGGCGCGCGCTGGGGGTCAAACTGGGATGAAGAGTTAGGGCGACAGAAGTGGGAATCGGTTAGCTGCGGGTGTCATGCCGGAAGACAACAAACAGGGAACAGCCCTGTAGGACAGATATGGGTGTTGAGAAGGTGGGAGACTAATAGAGAACAAATAGCGCCATGGGCTGTAGGACACTCACACCGTCCAACAGTCTGAAAGGGCGTGGCCATGGCAGGGGCTTGCAGAGGAAAAATATATAGAGAACTAGGGATGCACGATAATTATCAGGCCGATAATTATCGGGCCGATATCAGCAATTATGACGTCATCCCGATAAACTCGATAACGTTATTGATAGCTCCGATAACATATAATACATTTTTTGGTTAAAAGAAATCCGGTGTGGGTGGATTTGGATGAAGGGCGCTTGTTTTTATTATAGCCTCCTCCCGTTTTGCCAGTACTGTGGTAAAACTGATAGCGTGTGGTTTAGGAACAGGGAGTTTTTCACAAATCCAGCGCTCCCTTTCTTGGCTGTGACGTAGTCACGTTACATTCGGAGACAGACAGTCGATCTGCCAATTACGTCCCACGGCTTGCACCCACCTCTTCTTCTTACCACCAATCAGAAGCTCTCGTTCGTTTATTTACCTCCGGATTGTCAGCCATTACTCTACTCAGAGCTAACGTTATCTCCCCGCCAGCCACATTGACAAGTACCAGCGCTTTTACATTACTGGCAAATGTCTTGTTGCACTTGTGGCAACGAGCGCTGTCAGCATCGACTTTAGTAAAATAGACCCAGACTTTTGAACATTTCGTTCTGTCCGCCATTATGAGAGCAGAGCTGTCTGCAGCGCAGCACCCGTGTCTGTGTGTGTGTGAGTGAGTGAGTGTGTGTGTGTGTGTGGGAGGGGAAGAGAGGAGAGAGCACAGCAGGCAGAGAGCACAGAGCTCCCCGCGCAGGCAGAGACACAACAAGATTAGTTTTGCGACGTTTAAATTCCTCAAAAAAAAACTCCATAATTTCTCGAGTACCGATAGCAGTACCGATGACGTCGGAGCTTATAAATACTAAAAAAAAATAAAAAATTGATAAAAAAATATATATATATATATATATATATATACAGTTAAAAAAAATATTATAATTAGGGATGTCCCGATCCGATCACGTGATCGGGATCGGCGTCGATCACGTGCTTTTCAGAGGATCGGGGATCGGGAAAAAATAATAATAAAAATCGGCAGTCAAAAAAAAAAATTGTATTCAACAAACATGACCATGTCCACGTCTTAAACTCATACGGAGGCCTTAGTTTTGGTTTTAAATTACATATAATATATCATCATTAATGTATTTATTGTCACACAGAGCAGAATAATTGTCCACAACAAACACTTTCCCTTTAATTTACACCGTTGCAACAAACACATTCCCTTTAATTTAGACCGGTGTTCTGCCACAACAACAGCACGTCGCTCCCGAAACACGGTTAATATCCACTGACTTGAGCAGCTAGACTTAATGTCAGAGGTTTGGAACTAAGCATTTTAAAATAGAAAGTCAAGCCAGTTGCAATGTTTGCAAGGAGGACAGGCTGGAGGCGAAGTTTTCAGACTAACTTTTCACCTGGAGGATAACGTCAATTATTTGCTGTGACTGAGGATTATCGTTGGCGTTTCAGACCAGAATGGACCATTACGTAAGTCGAACACTGAATGTATACTAATGTGCAAACATATATTGAAACTTTTAATATTTCTCATATGAAGCAGAAGCACATTTCTCAGGCTGAATGTAATAACAAAAGCCTCCGCGCTGGCGCGCTCGCGCCCCGGACTATAGGCAACAGAGGGGCGCGAGCGCGGAGGCTTTTGTTATTACATTCAGCGTGACAAAAATTGATTACTAATGTGAAAGATCGGATCGGAAACGATTGGATCGATAGATATTTAAAATCACATGATCGGGATCGGATCGGGAGCAAAAAAAGGCGATCGGGACATCCCTAATTATAATTCAATAAATATCGGTTATCGGTATCGGTATCGGCTTGAGGAGCATAAAGTTATCGGTATCGGTGTCAAAAAATCAATATCGTGCATCCCTATAGAGAACTGGAGATAACTCCATGGAACGAGCTGCAGGCCCAAAGCCACGGTAGACTAATAGAAAACACAGGGTCGAGTGTACAGAAAAACTGCTGGCGTGGTGTTTCTGCTTTCAGAGTCTGGAGAGGGCCGACGGCGGTGGAGACGAGCCTCAACCAAAATGACCGACGGGGCGGAGACGGCCAATGGGGCGGAGACGGCCGACGGGGCGGAGTCCAGCGGTCGCAGGCGGTGTTGCCCAGGGGAGAACGAGGCGGACATCGGAGGGGGCTTTCCTGCGGAGACAATGTTTCGAGGCGTTTTGAAACAACAGAGCATGGGCGGGTGTATTGAATGAATCATGGACAAACAGGGACTTCCTTTCAGAGTCAATCAGGAGATCGAGAGACGAGACAACAGCGAGAAGTCCTGTGTTCATTGATTAGGAGTATGAGATATAAATGGAGGATTCATATATAAGATATATGTATAGAAGGATATATATATATATAGAAGGTAGATAAGAGGGAAAACAGTAAAACAACAGGATATAATTATTGGGAGCAGACAGAGGGGCCCTAATTGTTATGAGTTGTTGGATGTTGTTGGTTTTGGTGGTCTGTTTCGGTTCCCGGACATCAGCCAGCAAGATCACTGGGTTGACCGCGGGACGTCTTCATTTCTTGTGCACAAGAGATGAGGTTGGTTTGCTTCAACCACAGTCTATTTTTGGGTATAATTAATTGAAAAACCAAGTAGTCTGTTGATTCTGAAGGTTGATTAAGAATCAAAGGGGGGAATGAGAGAAAACGGGGTTTATTCAATGTATGTGATGTATAGATTGGGGGTAGATGGTAGCATGTAACAGTGCCAGAGAGGTCGGAGTGCATGCTGACGGTGGAAGCAGGAGACGGTGGTTCAGTAGACGCGGGTGATTGTGAGCACCACACTGAGCAGGGCCGAATGTTGACATTCCTTGTAAGAACAAGCTGATAGCGAGTGTGGGCACAGAGGCAGAGCGCGATGGAGGTTTTGACAGTAATGAAACGTTTGAAATGTGTGAAAGGTTATTAGCCGTTGTCATGACAGCGCGTCACATGACAACCAGAGAAGGGGGGGCGGGCTATCGTTGCTATGACGAAGATCCTATAAAGCAGACAGTGGTTCCGGGTGTAAGCCAGACCAAGAGCGGCTAAGGGCAGACTACAATCTGACTAGGACTGAGAGACTCTCTCCTCTCATCCAGAGGGGGGGGGGGGGGGGGAAGAATGACACATCATCATTAGCTTCGGCTAACGCGAGGAGGGTTTAGGCTAAAGACCAGGCCTGACCACCATTGGACTGAATAGCAGGAGGACGATAGACTGAACACACCGAAAGATCATTAGAATAGACTTTTCAAGGACAATACAATCTGTTAACATCTGAGCCGAGGCTTCTGTTTATCAAATAAACAACGCTTCTCCTTGTAAGGTATTACGCTGTGTCAAAGTGTCGAATTCTTACGAAGGTGGAGAATTATTATGGTATGCGGATCGCACTAAAGGGGAGAGATAAGGATTATATCAGCCAGTATCTGAGACGTCAGGACCATTAAAATTACACAACGCAGAGGAGTGGATGGAGAGCCAAACAGACAAAGACGTGATACTGGCCAGATTGATCAGGATCTAACAACATTCTCAACTTGACATAGTTAGAAGACAATCCACTTATAAGCTATGTCTAGTCTACGTTGAAGGAATATACAATAATACTAAATAGAAATAATTTTTTTTTATATTATATATGTATATATACACACACACACTCAAAATATTATAACAACATAAGGAAATGAGCCAAAACAAACATAGAATATATCAATAATAATATCAAAAAATATCAAAAGCAACAATGTAAGAGCATTGAGTAATGCAAGACAAAAAATACTACTATATAATGTAACCTACTTGGCCTATAGAAGTGACAACATGTCCATAGTCATTTAAACCTGCAAAGAGGTGGCCTGTAGTCTATCAAAATACAATAAATAACAATGTATAAATACAATAAATAAAGTGTTCTACTGGCCTATAAAAATGATACCATGTCTATAGAATCATTTAAACCTGGGAGTGAGGTGGCCTGTAGTCTATTGATCCAGCGACTTTCTTTCTGGTTTAGAATTCTTTGTCTATTTCCTCCCCTAGACGTGAGTGGAACACTGTCAATTCCGATAGCTGTAAATAATACAGAGGTACTTTGGTGAACTTCATGAATATGTTTAGCCATTGCATAATCCATGTTGTTAGTTTTGATAGCATATTTATGATCTGCCAGTCGATCAAGTAGGCGGCGTTTCGTACGACCAACATAAAAAGAGTCACATTTGGAACGAGACAGTATATAAATAACATGAGACAGTATATAAATAACATGTGTCGTTTGACAATTAATGAATCAAATCAAATCAAATCAAATTTATTTATAGGGCCCGACAACACACGTTAATGTCCCCATGGGCCGTACAGATCTTCTTTAAACAAGTCAAGAAGAAAACATAACAATAAGTCAAGAACAGAACAACATAAGGTGCAAACATTTTTAGATGGATG
Source organism: Notolepis coatsorum (assembly GCF_963971535.1). NCBI lineage: Eukaryota > Metazoa > Chordata > Actinopteri > Aulopiformes > Paralepididae > Notolepis > Notolepis coatsorum. The sequence goes on from NC_140168.1 coordinate 83,214,850, forward strand.
CAAATAAATGAAAGAATGCAAGCACTCCCAGACATACCCCACGCGAAGGTAAGGAAAAACTCACTAAAACCTAACAATAGGGAAAAAAGCTCCACAGGCAGTGTGGAGGAGAGAAACCTTAGAAGGGCCATTCAAGGGGGGATCTCCCTTCTTAGATGTTGGTGATAGTAGTGTTGCAGACGGACAGTTGGTAAGCATGCACTCATGTGTGTAGTGGAACACAGATGAGTGCATGCAATAGCAACTGTACATTTTGAAAAATTAAAGATAAGAGCTAATAGCGATAGCAACTGAACATTTTGAAAGATTAAAGATAGAGCTGATAGCAATCTATTTGAGGCACAGGGGCGGCGCAAAGAGGGTCACGTTCTCCCCGTCTTAGTCAAGGGACATTTAACACTCCGGTCGTTGCTCAGGGACAGCCGGAGACAGGGAGATAGGGGCGGCGCAGAGAGGGTCACGAACTCCCCGACATCATCGCGGGACATCCGGCACTCCGGTCACCACTACGAGACCTCCGGAGACAGGGGGGCACGCAGAGGGGGTCGCAACCTCCCGGCCTTCATCACGGGACGTCCAACACTCCGGTCAACACTCCAGGACAGCAAGTCATAGGGAGACAGGGAGACGGGACAGGCGTTAGACAGCTCATGAGATTGTAGTAGGCGGACATAGCAATAGATACAAGTGGTAGGCATATATGTGAATGGAGTAGATATATGAAGTAGGCGTATTATGTGAATAGAAATGGAAGTACTTAACCCAGCAATGAAACCGCATTGACTGTTAATCTGTTAACAGTCTGTTAATACTATGAATACTAATATGAAGCTGTTAGAAGTATATGTCTGTTTTGTAACTGGGTGGGTAAATCCTTTTGATCTTACCACCACATCGCATTGTTTGCAGTGACCACATCTATACATTCCTATAGGAGGCTTTGGTAACCATGTAGATTTAACATCTGCCGGTAGATGGCTTCGTACTAATTTATCTCCGAGATTGGGGGCTCTCCTAAATGTACAGAGGGGCGGGTCAGGGAATATGTTAGACAGGGCCTCATCACATTGGATCAGGCTCCAATTCTTTTTAATTAAATTGCGAACAGCAAGGGCCTTAGTACTATAAGTGGTAGAGAAAAACACGCTATCCCGGTTTTCTCTTTTAGTGTCTTTCTTTTTAAGAGAGAGTCACGTTCTACAGTAGCGGCTTCAGATATAGCTGTTTTAAGAGTGTTATGTGTATAGCCATATTCTCTGAAGCGATCATACATTTCTCCGCTCTTTTCTCTAAAATCAGCTTCACTGTCACAGATTCTACGTACTCTTTTAAATTGGCCGTAGGGAACATTGTTGATCAGAGTAGAGCAGGGCTATTCAACTGGCGGCCCGCGGGCCGGATGACCGGCCCGCCAAAGATTACATGATAATAAAAAAACAATTAAAAAAAATTAAAAAAAAAAAAAAAATTTAATATTTTTTTTTTTTTTACTTTTTTCTTTTCATGTCAACGTTAACACGCACAATTGAGCCAAAAGTCACTCAATTAATGACAGATTTCATTGATAAATTGAGGGAAAACTTTGCAAGTCGATTTGATGAATTTGACATGTCCAGAGAATTGATGCATTTTGTGAGCAACCCATTTGCCAATGTAGCTGCTATTTCCACAAAAGGACAAGAGTTCCTTGCATCACTTCACATTGATGAAGGTCTCCTGCAACTTGAAATAATTGACATGCAAGCATCATCTGCTCTGAAGCAGGCACTTGAGAATGAATCCACCACAACATTTTGGATAAAGTGTATTCATGTCAAGACATTCCCCAAAATAAAAACGCTGGCAATATCTGTGCTAACAATGTTTGGCTCAACATACACCTGTGAATCCAGTTTCTCTCACATGAATGCCATTAAAACAAGCAACCATGCCTCCTTGACAAATGAGCATTTGCATCACTGTTTGCGGGTAGCCCTCACTTCCTATGAACCCTCTTTCTCTGCCATTGCCCAGTCAAAGAAGTGCAATCGCTCTCATTAGATGTGTGTATGTAGGCTAGGCCTGTCTGCCCCCCACCCCCCTGATGTTTGAGAGTTAAGAGTCGACAATAAGTGCTAATAAGATGCTGTGATTTGCTGTTGTTGCACAGAAATTAAGCACTTTTTCATAAGCTCAGCTGCACTATAAATGTGTTTTTTTGTTCAAGTGTTGATGTTAGAATGTTCAGATGCACAGGAGATGTTGCAGTTGTTGCACAGTCATAAATGAAGCACTTTTTGCAGGAGATGTTGCAGATGTGGCACATAAATGAAGCACTTTTTTTGAAAAGTATACTACTTTTGCAATGTAGTTAAAGGGGAACTATCTTATAAATGGCCTTTTTCAGTGTTTAGCATTGTTTCCTAGCTATGTGGACTTATATTAATATGATCTATGTCTCTAATTCTCATATTGGCGCATTCTTCCAATTCTCCTCTCACAATATTCACCCTCACTGAACTGAGTCATCTGAAAATGTGCTGATTTGTGATGTCAGAGAGACACCGCTGCATGATAATCAGCTGAGTTTCCACACAGTTCCCACTGTGGTTGGAGCCCATGAGGCTCAAAACGGCTTAAGATCTTGAGGTAGAAAATGCTGTTTTTGAGTACTTGATTAGAAATACATAACAATGAATTAAAAAAATAAAAATTACAGAGGTGTTCCATAAACCCACAGGAATTGTGTAAAAGTGCCCAAATAGTGAAAGAAATAGTAAAATAGTTCCCCTTTAAATAAAAGTTGTGAAAATGTGGTTGCGTGTTGTGTCAAGTGTATATTATATTCATAGCACAGGGAGGCGCCGTGGCAGTCCGGCCCCTGGCCCCTTGGGTTTCTGACAATGTGGCCCCCTGAACAATTTAGTTGAATAGCCCTGGAGTAGAGGGATGGAAGCTCTCTGCATGTAAAATAGTATTTTTATGCGTTAACTTCCTGTACAATGGCGTATGTAGGTCACCATTCAAATCTTTAGTGATTTCTAAGTCCATAAAATGGATCTTATCAGGACTAAAATCTAGAGACAGTTTTATATTTGGGTTAGTGTTGTTCAAATAACTATGAAATGCTTTCAATTCATCAATAGTGCCTTTCCACCACATAATGATGTCATCTATATATCTGGCCCACCAGATGATCTTATCTTTAAATACGTTTTGAGTGTTGAACACATAGTCCTCCTCCCATTTTCCCATAAACAAGCCTGCATATGAAGGGCTAAAACATGCACCCATAGCACAGCCTTTTACCTGTCGATACATTTTGTCCTGAAATAAAAACACATTGTTAAGTAAAGTAAATTTTGTTAGTTCGACCAAAAAATCTGTAGGGGGGTCCTGTGAGTCAGTGCGAGTATCTAAAAAGTGTCTCATGGCTGTCATGCCTTGGTCATGGGCAATACTGGTGTAAAGGGCTTCTACATCCATTGTCATCAAGTAAGTGCCTGGTCCAATATTACCTTGCTCTTTGATTTTATTGAGAACATCTGTAGTGTCCTGTAAATAAGCTGGAAGTAGTGGCTTAATAAAAAAATCTACGTATTTAGATATAGGTTCAGTTAGGCTATCGTTCCCTGAAATCACTGGTCTCCCTGGTGGTTCAGTAAGGTTTTTATGTATCTTAGACAATAAATAGAAGGAAGCCATACAAGGGTTATAATTGTATAAGAACTTAAATTCTTGGTCAGAGATAAGGTTATCATCTTTCGACCTAACTAGCAAGTCTTTAAGTTCTTCTGCTAATATAGTTGACGGGTTAGAAGTAAGAGGGAGATAAAAAGTAGTGTCCTGAAGTTGTCGGGACGCCTCTTTAACGTATTTTTCTACACCCCAAACCACTATGGCTCCTCCCTTGTCGGCTCTCTTAATGACAATATTTCTGTTATCTGAGAGTTCTTTGAGGGCATCTCGTTTGTTTTTAGTCAAATTATGGTGGACATGTGTCTTGCTATTAGTTAATTTCTTTACTTCATAATTAACTTTTTTCTCGAATGTGCTCAACGTAGTATTCTGTACTACTGGACAAAAATATGATTTAGGCTTAAAAGGAGTACAAGGAGTTTGTATACTATTTTGACCAACTGGGGTAAACACACACTGTGGATTCTGCTTATACCATGCCTTAATGTGTAAATTCCTATAAAAACAAAACAAGTCTGTTTTTAATTCAAAGTCATTGGGGAGATTGGTAGGGGAGAAGGAGAGACCCTCGGATAATACCTTGTTCTGTGCATCAGTAAGCTGTACGTCTTGACAAGTTGATCACTACCTCTGTTGGCTCCGTGTGTGATATTTGCGATGCGGGTTTCTTTCTCCCCCTCCTCGTCCTCTTCCTGTTTTCCTTGTGGGGTGTCCGTGTGTCCTTGTCTTTGCTCGTTAGAGATTGGTCTTCTCCTAAAAAATCCACTCCGGGGTTCCTTCGTGGGGCATCAGAGTCTTCTTCTTCACTAGTGAAGTTGAAAGAGACAGTACGGGGACGTGTGCGCTTGGGTTTGTGGAAGTGTTGAGCCTTGCGTCTATGCCATGGGTTGGCAGCCCCTGGTCTGTGCCATGAGTAAACATTGTTCTCTTTAAAATCTTTTTCATCCCGCTGGAATTTCCGGAGCTTATCTTGTTTGAGTGTCATTGCGAATTTGTTCAAATGTTCTGTCAATTTGATTTCAAGTGGAGCCTTTTCCAGGTCTTTGTTCAGTGTATCCACCTTCTTGTTCATTTCCTCAATTTCATGCTGAACAATCTGTCGATCTTTGGTAGCTTCTTCTATCAGTAGGAGCATTAAATCGGACGAGCATTTATTAAGAATAGCTTCCCATTTATTTTTGAAATCAGTATTGTCCTTTGATCCAAATGAAGGGAATTTCTTGATTCTTAGGCCCCGTGGAATGTATCCTTTTCTCCAGTAATCGGATAACGTGATAGAATTAAGGTCCAATTTAATGTCTTTCTCCTTGAGATATTTCAAGTCGGTAAAGATATCTTTAAGATCAGAGTTCATTGAGGTGTCAGCTTGTGCTCCATCAAGTAATGATGAGCTTATGATGATCCGTTTTCCATCCTCGTTAGAATAAGAAAATCCATTGGGTTCCATAGTTGAATCCAAGAGTTATGTTAGTAAAAGATATAAAAATGACGCACTACACCTAGCCAGGTGGAGCACCTCTCCAAAAGCTTACCCTGTGTGCTTGAATTTGATAAAAAAAGAGGATATGTAGAGGGCTTCAGCATTCTTGTTTTGTTTCGGTAGGTGCTCTTTGGATTAAATCCGGGGTAGGATTCGTTGAGATCCAAGGCAGCTCTACACATTTTTAAATGCCTTTATTAGTTGGCTTACATTATTTAGACATTTTTTAAATACCGACATGTTTCGGCCTACACATGGCCTTCTTCAGGGTGTGTAGCTGTGACAAAACAATACTGTGACTAAATAAAGAAAAAAGGAAAAAACAGAACTCCGGGAGAGACTAATTACAATGGGGGACAGCTGGTCCCAAATGAATGAAGGCACCGCACATTCTCAACTTGACATAGTTAGAAGACAATCCACTTATAAGCTATGTCTAGTCTACGTTGAAGGAATATACAATAATACTAAATGGATATATACACACACACACTCAAAATATTATAACAAGATAAGGAAATGAGCCAAAACAAACATAGAATATATCAATAATAATATCAAAAAATATCAAAAGCAACAATGTAAGAGCATTGAGTAATGCTAGACAAAAAATACTACTATATAATGTAACCTACTTGGCCTATAGAAGTGACAACATGTCCATAGAGTCATTTAAACCTGCAAAGAGGTGGCCTGTAGTCTATCAAAATACAATAAATAACAATGTATAAATACAATAAATAAAGTGTACTACTGGCCTATAAAAATGATACCATGTCTATAGAATCATTTAAACCTGGGAGTGAGGTGGCCTGTAGTCTATCGATCCAGCAACTTCCTTTCTGGTTTAGAATTCTTTGTCTATTTCCTCCCCTAGACGTGAGTGGAACACTGTCAATTCCGATAGCTGTAAATAATACAGAGGTACTTTGGTGAACTTCATGAATATGTTTAGCCATTGCATAATCCATGTTGTTAGTTTTGATAGCATATTTATGATCTGCCAGTCGATCAAGTAGGCGGCGTTTCGTACGACCAACATAAAAAGAGTCACATTTGGAACAAGACAGTATATAAATAACATGTGTCGTTTGACAATTAATGAAGCTGTTAGAAGTATATCTCTGTTTTGTAACTGGGTGGGTAAATCCTTTTGATCTTACCACCACATCGCATTGTTTGCAGTGACCACATCTATACGTTCCTATAGGAGGCTTTGGTAACCATGTAGATAGAGCTGCCGCGGTATTGATGTTTTCCTTACCGCACGGATTTGCAAAATATTTCCTACCGTAATAAAAAAAAAAAAAAAAAGTTTGAATGAATTTTTTTTTTTAGTAGTAGTCTACTTTTTATAGCATATAGCCTGCCTCTAGTCTAAATGTCGATCTTTAGAGGATGACTTTGCAGCATGAATATTGTTTGGGATTCGGCAAGCACGCATTAGTTATTGAAAGTGAAACACGGATTCGAAGTTTCCCCTCTGGTCGTGCGCCGTTCACTCGGTGTCGCGGGCAGGGGTGGTTACCCCCCCGACCCTTTCTTATTATTATTACTATAAAGTTACTACTTTACAATAAAGGCATTCGTTTTGTGGCATTACCATTATATAGTTATACGTTCAATAACATCAGCGTATTTACCGGACCATCTCAGTTCCTTTCTTTGCTCAGAGCGTGCTGAGTTGTCCCATTCTGCGGTCTGTTAATAAAGTTTTCAATCAGACAAGTGTATAGAACGAAGGGCTTTTATTATAACATTCGTTGCAGACAGTAAAATCATTATGTCTCGTTTAGTACTCCTGATGAGCGATGGTAGTCCACTCCGGCGGGGAGCTAAAGCTAACGTTATTAGCAGTATTGTGATGAGCTCTGATCAATGGCTGACATTCAGGATGTAAAAAACTGCAGGACGCTCCCAACGTGTGACGCGTCTCTCTTCTGACCAATCAGTGGTCTGCAATGTTTCACGTGACTTTTCTGGTACCCAATAGGGTCGCTTGGAACCTCGATAGGAGTAGGGTATATCTGCAGAGCCGAAAGCCCAACGAGAGGAGGGTACTTCATTATTATTATTATAAAAAACAGCGGTGATGCGGTATTCAGCCTACTCTGCGGTGGCCGTGATGTAACAGCGATACCGCGGTAATGCGGTAATCGCGGCAGCTCTACATGTAGATTTAACTTCTGCCGGTAGATGGCTTCGTACTAATTTATCTCCGAGATTGGGGGCTCTCCTAAATGTACAGAGGGGCGGGTCAGGGAATATGTTAGACAGGGCCTCATCAGATTGGATCAGGCTCCAATTCTTTTTAATTATATTGCGAACAGCAAGGGCCTTAGTACTATAAGTGGTAGAGAAAAACACCCTATCGGTTTTCTCTTTTAGTGTCTTTCTTTTTAAGAGAGAGTCGCATTCTACAGTAGCGGCTTCAGATATAGCTGAGACTCCGCCTCAGACTCTTATCATTTGGCACTAAAAGCTAAACATTGTCACCGGTATGGCTGTCCGCAACATGTCATTAATTGTGTGTGAGAGGTCGATCAGTTAGCCACATTAGCGTGAGCTAGGTTAGCCACTAGTTAACGCGAGCTAGATGGAAATACAAACAATGTAACGTTACTGGTGAAAAAGTGATTTACCTTGGAATACTTCTTTGCCAACTTGCTGTACTTTGCTTGCAGGTCTGCAGCTGGATTATGAATAGGCCCAACTTTAGCCAAGGTAACGTTAAGCTAAAACTAGCTTTTCAAATAGCTCTTCAGCTAATGCTAATAACAGAGCTCCCCGTCACACTGCTCTACTCGGGACGATGGCATTAAGAAAAGTTATAATTATTTTGTCTCGTCTTGTTTTAGTCAACAATATCAACATACATGAAGAGAAATTTCATCCTGGTTTTTGTAAATTACTTTTGTGTCCTCAGTTGTGGTCAACGATATTTAATAAACTATTTAGTCTCGTTAGCGTGACATGGTCTTCAATAACGTGACGTCACGTCTCGTTGTCGTCATGAAAAAAACCTTCGTTGACGAACATCTTTCGTCATCAATGTAGTCAACAAAATTAACACTGGGTGCGACCTCCCCCCCCCCACTGCCTCGTCCCTTTACCTGTACATTCGCTAGTTTGTCACTCAGTATGTGCCATGTGAGTTGACAGTGACTGTAACTGAGGGGTACAATTCCCTGACTGTATTGATAAGTATGGTATCATTAAACCACTACCGCTTTATGTACTTTAATTACTGGCCATACAGTACACGATATATGAATATGATGAACACTTCCCACAATGAAATCGGTTCCAGTCAAAGGTATTAATCAAGTATTTAATGGAGCAAAAGGTACATAGGATACTTTACATTATTCTTTGAATGCACTTGTAAGGCAAAGGAGTATGCGTAGGCAAATCAATAACGAATGTCCATTCTCTGGTTACGCAGGAGGTAATTATACAACCTGAATCTTAGGGAATTATATCTATGGTACACTGGTAATATAGCGGGAGATACTGGAAGGGGTTCCCACTGGTTGTAAGCCAGCAGGGGGGGTAGAAGATCTGTCGGTAGTAGGACGTCTGGTCAACGATGACTAGGGAGACTTCAGGTACAGAAGCCGGTGCAGTAGCCTCTTGATCCACAGACGAATACAGCTTGGTTCTCTTGTAGACTGTAGCTCCACAGTGAAGAAAGCTAGTCGACCTCAGGCTCTCTGAGACGCCGACTCGACTTGACTCCTCTCGGGGTAAATCCAACACGTGCAGGCGTCGGCGATTATCCGCTCCATAAATCACAGGACCAAAGCAAATATATTCCAGCCGCAAAGGGCCATGTAGTCGTCGGGTAGATTAATCCAGTGTACATGTCCATACGGCTCTCGTCTAGGTCTCCTCGGGTGAAAGCGCCATGCGGTCGGCCCAGCCTGGATAAGAACTCTAGCTAATACGAGAAAGCGTTGGAGATGCTGGTCACTGTAGAATTCTAACCGCACGATACACTATACACAAATAGACTATTAAAGACTTAATAGAAATATGTCGCACTCGACGGTATAGCGCCAAACTCTGACAATTCAGTTATTAATTCGCACGCGGTCTCGATGCTCTATTCTGAGGCCAAACAGGCCATACTTCACCGCACGTTGTATCGTGGGTGAGGCTTCAACTTATCGGTAACATACTAAGGACGAAGGGTACAGAGGTAAGGGGCTTCTACATTCACCTGCGCCGTATTTATACGCACGGTGAACAAACTAGTTCCACTCTCACTTCTGTCGCGTATCCCTGGGCAAGGCCGGGCATGTCCAGACACATCTTGACGGTGACTTTGAACCTGGCTCCGGAGGCCGGTCTCTGGCGCCGGTGGACCGCTGTCCAATAGGAGAATGGAATATTATGGTCTGGGCTAAAGGGATATTCCGTGTATATGTACAAGGAATATACAGGGGATATCAAACGATATACAAATACTATGCAATATATATCAATAAATAAATATATATATTCGGTTTAATCTGATCCTTTGTAACAGCCGCCCCCTAATTAGTCCCACCTAATTAGCTAAGCAGAGACAGATTAACCGCACTGTCCACTACTCAATGTCTGTTGTGAGGGATCGGTCAGTTCACAAAGTCATGGGGTCATGGTCGTCATCGATGGTATCGGGGAGCCTTGGCAGTTCTATTAGCCTCGCCACGGGTCAGGTGTAGGTCCGCCCTTGGACGAGCACTTCGGCTGCTCGGACCTTTCCGTCGGCACCGGTGATCACTTTGCTTACGCGGCCGGCCGGCCACATAGCTCGGGGTAGTGACTGGTCGATAATAATGACGACTGTTCCTTCTGTCAAATTGTCTCTCTCTTTCACCCATTTCTGGCGGGTCTGTAGAGACGGTAGGTAGTGGAGTAGGAAGCTGTTCCAAAACTTGTCAGCCAATACTTGACTGTACCTCCACATTCTTCGGCCGTTCGCTTCTTCAGGCCTGTACATTGTCTGTGGTAGCGCGGGGTCTAGCCGCCCCATCAAGAGTGTGTTGGGGGTGACTGGGTCGACATCTGCTACCTCACTTGAGACGTAACCGAGGGGCTTTGAGTTCAATACTCCCTCGATCTCCGTGAGGACTGTCATTAAGACTTCTTCCGCCACGGTCTGGGCCCCAAGCACGGCGTACAGGGCTGTCTTTATTGAACGTACTTCTCGTTCCCAAGTTCCACCGAAGTGAGGTGCGTTCGGGGGATTAAACTGGAAGTCAATCTGGTATGGAGCGAGGTGGGTCTTAAGTTCTGGGCCCATAGCTTGGAAGCTCTCTCTCAGCTCTCTTTCTCCGCCTTTGAAGTTTGTCCCGTGATCAGACAACAATATAGACGGTTTACCTTTCCGCGATGTGAATCTTCGGAAGGCCATAAGGAATGAGTCTGTGCTCATGGTTGGAAGGAGTTCTATATGCATCGCTCGGGTGGTCATGCATTTGAATACAATACCCCACCGCTTCTCGGTTCCTCTTCCTTTCTTTATATACAGCGGGCCGAAACAGTCCATACCGGTGGAGTGAAAAGGCTTGTCGCCGAGTTGGAGGCGACAGGGAGGTAGGTCAGCCATCCGGGGTATACTGGGCTGCGCTCGCCACTTACGACAGTCTAGACAGGTTCGCTGGAAGCGCCGCACTGCTTCTCTCCCTTGCAGTATCCAATAACGACGTCTGATCTCCGCGAAGACTCTCTCTGCCCCGGCGTGATGCACATCCTCGTCGTATTTCTTTATGATCAGCTCTGTGACCTTGTGTCGGCTGTTTAAGACTATCAGGTACTTGACGTCATCCGGTAAGTCTGGAGCTCTCCGCAGACGACCACCCACTCTGATGAGACCATGGGCGTCGCTCTCGGGGGCTAGGTGGAGCAGTCTGCTGTCTGATGGGACGGGCTTTGCTCCCTGTAGACAGTCTAGCTCATCGGGGAACGAGTCTCTCTGGGCTCGTTGTAGTAGAAGAAGTTCCGCTTCTTCGTAGTCAGCTGCAGTAATGTCAGTAGTGAGCTGAACCTCTGGGTGGTGCCACAGGAATGTCTTTAGCTGCGCACTCTCTAGGGTGAGGCAATCGTCTATGTCGGGGTCTGTGGAGACGAGTGTGTTCAATCCACAGAACATAGATTTCTTGTTTTCTGCCTCCTCTTTACTCGCTTCCCGTGGGGTGGGTGTAGGCCACTCTTCTTCCGGGAGCTTGAGGAACTCTGGCCCGTCACTGTATAGGTTGTGACGGGTGAGGTCATCCAGGGACATTCCCCGGGTGATGACGTCAGCTGGGTTGTGTTTTGTGTCCACATACCTCCAGCTTGCTACTTCTGTTAAATCTTGAATCTCTGTGACTCTGACTCCCACGAAGACCTTGTATCTGCACGAATCAGACCGGATCCATGTGAGTACTGTCGTGGAGTCTGACCACAAGATTGTTCTTTGCACCGGAATGGTGAGTTCACGTTGGATTAACGTGGCGAGTTGCGCTCCTGCTAGGGCTGCGCAGAGCTCTAGACGCGGGATAGATTGTTGCTTTCGTGGGGCTATTCTTGAGCGAGCCAGGATGAAAGCAGTATGTATTTCTCCTCCCTCCTCTCGGGCACGCAAGTAGGCCACCGAACCGTAGGCTACTTCGGAGGCGTCGCTGAAAACGTGCAGGTCCATCTGGCACGTCTCCGGCCTCACTGTGGGTGGGAAGTAGCTGCGGCGTATGTTAACACCTGGGAGTGAGCTGAGTTCCGTCTCCCACTCTCTCCATGTGGATGCAAGGTGTTCGGGTATGGGGTCGTCCCAGCCCTGGTCCTTGTCCCATAACGCTCTTACAATCATCTTTGCCCTGGTGGTGTAAGGTAGAATACATCCCAACGGATCATATTGTCTGGCGTGTGTTCTGTATACACTCCGTCTGGTGGTCGGTAGTGCAGTCGACCTTCCCTGCTCCTTGGTCAGGGGTGTGTGTTTATAATGGAGCGAGTCTGTTTTGAAGCGCCAGACTAGTCCTAATGTCATTTCTTGGGCTTCTCCTGGGATGGTCGCCATCCAGGTCTCGCTGCTTGCTGCCTTGTCCTCGGGGGAGAGGCTGCGCAATACTTGCGGGCCGCTGCTGGCCCACTGCCTGAGATCAAAGCCGCCTTTGATCAGGGAGGCGCGGAGCTTGAGTAGAAGGGCCTCGGCTTCTTCTGGCGTCGAGACGCTTTGCAGACAGTTGTCCACGTAGAAACTATTTTCTACACTTTTTCGGACCTCTTCATCAGCTGCTGGGTCCTCTGCGACGTGTTTTTGCAGTGCAAACGTAGCACAGCATGGGCTGCATGTGGTTCCGAAAGGGAGGACTTCCCATTGATAGATGGCTGGTTGCTCATCCCCGATCCTCTCTCTCCATAGGAACCGCAGCAGGGGCTTGTCCTCCTCCACTAGTCCCACCTGCAGGAACATCCCTTTGATGTCGCCGCTGATGGCCACCTTGTCCTGGCGGAAACGTAGTAACACGCCTAGTAGGGAGGGGCCGAGTGTTGGGCCGGGCAAGAGCTCTTTATTCAGATTTTGTGATCCGATCTGGTAGCTGCAGTTGAACACAATACGATCCTTGCTGTTGTGGTGGACTTTGTGGTGCGGCACGTACCATGATTCGGTCGTCTGATTGGCCTCTTTAATGTCAATTTTCTTTATGTGTCCCGCTGTGATTAGCTTGTTAATCTCAGCGCGGTACACAGTCTCTTGAGCGGGGTCTCTGGCTAGGCGCCGCTCTGTGTTCAATAGATACCGCTCCGTCGCTTCTTTTGGGGCGTGGAAGGTGGGCATACCCTCTCGCCTCAAGAGTGGAGTTGCGTATCTCATCACTCCGTTGACTTTGACTCTCTTTGTCCCTTGCTCGAGGAGTGCTATGGCGTAAATGTCTTCCTTGGAACGAATGTCTTTCTTTTCGTTCTTAAAGGGCATTGTCTCTAGTGTCCATAGCCTCTCGACATGCTGTAGGAGGGTGGTGTCTTCTTCTGTCACTCTGGAGTGGAGGCAGCTAGTGGCTGCTGTTCGGTTAAGAGACTTAGCGAGGGGGCCTTGTAATGTCCATCCTAGGCGGGTCTCGACTGCTGCAGGACAGCCTCTGGGCCCTGTGTGGACCCGGTCTATCGGGACTATGAGGTCTGCATGGTCGGAGCCTATCAGCAGGGTCGGGGTGGCACCGTCTATGAGCGGGATAGGTAGTTGACGCAGGTGCACATATTTATCCATCAGCTTGGCGATGGGGTAGGTATACTGCGACAGGCCTATTTCTTGGCTGGTGAAAGCATTAGTAATCCTATACCGTCTCTCTGGCTGCCCGCTTGCTGCGATAGTGAAGGAGACATTCTCGCCCTTTATCGTCTTTAGATCTCTTCTTATTGTCCGAATCGTCATCTGGTTTTCGCTCCCCCGCAGCCCCAGCTGGGCCGCAGCGGATGCGAGGAGAAGGGTCTTCTCTGACCCGTCGTCAAGGACGGCGTAAGTGTCCATGACCTTGTCTTGGTAACTCAGTGTTACGCGGACCACCTTTAAGAGCACTCGGGCGCCCCCGCTGCTGGCGGGGTCAATGTACATAACACTTGCCTTTGTGCTGCTTGAGGGTGCAGGCTTTCTTCTGTTACTGTCGTGTAGGACATCTAGGTGGGCTCTGTCACACCGACTACACCTCTTCTTTAAGCGGCAGTCGGCTGCCATGTGACTGCGCGCACATCGGTAACAGCGTCGGTTGGACTTTATCCATTGACCCACCTCGTCGGCGGTCATCTTCTTGAATGTGTCACATTGTGACAACCAGTGTTCTTTCTCGCAGTACGGGCACACCATCTTCCACTTCTCTTTCATCGAGGGGGTACTGTGGTTCTTGCTGCTCGGTACTGGTTCTGATTGGTGCATGACGGTCACCAATCTTCGGCCATCGTTTGCTCTCCTAGGTCCCTCTCTGGAGCTTGGGGTGCTCCGCATGAACGTATCCAACCGTAGGCTGTTGACTTCTCTCGCTAGGAAGTCTGCTAGGTCTAGGAGGGATGGCTCGGGACTGTTAGGATCACGGTGGTCTCTTTGCCGCCTGAAGCGATCTTGTCGGGCGGGCGGAAGCTTCTCTAAAATCCTCTCGACATTAGAGTTTGCGTACAGTTCGTGCATACCCTTTTCTCTTTGCGCCCCCAGCATCCCTACCAGGGATTGTACCTTGATAGACAGGTCATCTAGTGAGCGATTGTCTGTGGCTGGGGGTAGGCGGTCGATATGCCTTATCTCTTGTATTACGTAATCCCATATGCGTCCATATCTTTGGTCGAGTGCTGCTAGAGCCGCTGTGTATGGGGTAGTAGAGGTGGCATAGGCCAGCGCTATATTGTGCGCTCGGGGCACCTTGAGGTGCTTCAGTAGGATAGCATACTTGTACGGTTCGTCAGCTACATCGGACATCATTGTCTCTAAGCACATTCGTAGCTCCGTGTACTGTGCTCTGTTCTCGTGGGTGAAGTCCGGAAACGTCGGTGTGCCAATGTATGATGCCATGGATGGCTGGCACATCGGTGAGCGTTGGAAGAGAGGCCTCCTAGGCGAGTCTCCTCTTACGCCTCTTGGTGGGCTGGTACCTGCTGGGTACCATGGCCCGCGTATCCAGGTGCTATTCCTCGGGGCTGGTCGTGCGTCAAGCTCACCCGTGAATTGAGTCGGGGGTCTGTAGCGCAGAGCCGCGGGGGTAGAGCCTGGGCTGTACTGGACCTCCTGGTCCTGTGGAGTTCTGTGCTGCTGTCGGGCTTGACTCTCCTCCTCTCCCTCTTCTTCTTGCTCTGGCAGGTCCTCTAGATCCTGTAGTCGTCTATTTAGCCTCTCCGCGGTGTAGACCGTTTCTTCCTTGTAGCTGGTTTTCGCGTGGACCGGTCGGGGAAGGAGTTCGGAGGGGGGTATAGGCTCTCTCTGGTGGTCGGGCTCAGGGTCGCTTGATCGGGTAGGGGAGGGTGCCCTTGACCCGTGTCTTGACGAGGCCCTGGAACCCCGTGCGGAGGGAGGGGGTGTCACCCTGGCGATCAGCTGCTCCATTATCTGCGCTTGTAATCGGTCGCGCTCGGCTTCGCGCTTGGTGAGAGCGATGTCGCGCTCTGCTTCTCTTTGGGCACCGGCAGCGGCGCGCTGGGCTTCGGCGGCGGCGCGCTCTGCTTCGGCGGCGGCGCGCTCTGCTTCGGCCCGGTCTCTTACCATATTCTCTTCGGTCTGAAGGCGTCTAATCTCTAGACGTATACGATCTTCGTCGCTCCGTTGCTGCGCTTGAATGCGTTCTCTTTCCATGGAAGAATGTTCGCGCTCGCTAAGCATCTGTGCTTGGAGTCGATCGCGCTCTGTAGAGGCTGCTAGGCTGGCGAGGAATGCATGTGCCAGCATCTTGTCCGCCCCGCTGGGGGAAGACGCTGGTTGAGGTGATCCGCTTCTGGCAGTACTCGTTGGAGATCTGCTCTCCTGTGGCGAGTCCTGGAGATCCATCTCCGGGTTCTCTTCTTCTTGTAGCGGGTAGAGTTCCATCCCTGGAGAGCTGTCTTTATCCTGGAGCTCTCCGGGGACTACTTCTTCGGTCTTGGCGGGGGGTAAAGTCGTGTCAGGTCCCTCCTGGTCCCTACCGTGAGCTTGGTCAGTTACGTTAGAACCCACTAGGGCCTCTATTGGCGGGGTAACCTGGGCGATAGGGTCGGACATGATTTTACTATCTACTTTTTCCGCGTTTACCGTCTGTAGAAGGCTAGGTAGTATATTGGCAACGTAATCCTCTAAGTACTGAGGTGTCTGCCGTCTACGCTGCGGGCGATCTACTTTAGGAGAACCGTTTTGTGGAGTGTTCATCATAGGCCATGTCAATATTAATACCACTATATTAATATTACACTAGTTACCCTCCGGCTCGAAGGACCAATTGTAACTGAGGGGTACAATTCCCTGACTGTATTGATAAGTATGGTATCATTAAACCACTACCGCTTTATGTACTTTAATTACTGGCCATACAGTACACGATATATGAATATGATGAACACTTCCCACAATGAAATCGGTTCCAGTCAAAGGTATTAATCAAGTATTTAATGGAGCAAAAGGTACATAGGATACTTTACATTATTCTTTGAATGCACTTGTAAGGCAAAGGAGTATGCGTAGGCAAATCAATAACGAATGTCCATTCTCTGGTTACGCAGGAGGTAATTATACAACCTGAATCTTAGGGAATTATATCTATGGTACACTGGTAATATAGCGGGAGATACTGGAAGGGGTTCCCACTGGTTGTAAGCCAGCAGGGGGGGTAGAAGATCTGTCGGTAGTAGGACGTCTGGTCAACGATGACTAGGGAGACTTCAGGTACAGAAGCCGGTGCAGTAGCCTCTTGATCCACAGACGAATACAGCTTGGTTCTCTTGTAGACTGTAGCTCCACAGTGAAGAAAGCTAGTCGACCTCAGGCTCTCTGAGACGCCGACTCGACTTGACTCCTCTCGGGGTAAATCCAACACGTGCAGGCGTCGGCGATTATCCGCTCCATAAATCACAGGACCAAAGCAAATATATTCCAGCCGCAAAGGGCTATGTAGTCGTCGGGTAGATTAATCCAGTGTACATGTCCCTACGGCTCTCGTCTAGGTCTCCTCGGGTGAAAGCGCCATGCGGTCGGCCCAGCCTGGATAAGAACTCTAGCTGATACGAGAAAGCGTTGGAGATGCTGGTCACTGTAGAATTCTAACCGCACGATACACTATACACAAATAGACTATTAAAGACTTAATAGAAATATGTCGCACTCGACGGTATAGCGCCAAACTCTGACAATTCAGTTATTAATTCGCACGCGGTCTCGATGCTCTATTCTGAGGCCAAACAGGCCATACTTCACCGCACGTTGTATCGTGGGTGAGGCTTCAACTTATCGGTAACATACTAAGGACGAAGGGTACGGAGGTAAGGGGCTTCTACATTCACCTGCGCCGTATTTATACGCACGGTGAACAAACTAGTTCCACTCTCACTTCTGTCGCGTATCCCTGGGCAAGGCCGGGCATGTCCAGACACATCTTGACGGTGACTTTGAACCTGGCTCCGGAGGCTGGTCTCTGGCGCCGGTGGACCGCTGTCCAATAGGAGAATGGAATATTATGGTCTGGGCTAAAGGGATATTCCGTGTATATGTACAAGGAATATACAGGGGATATCAAACGATATACAAATACTATGCAATATATATCAATAAATAAATATATATATTCGGTTTAATCTGATCCTTTGTAACAGTGACCATTCTAACCAATCAAACGTGAGCTTGACGCACACACACGCTGCTCGCAGTGCCCTCCCCCTCACAGACCCATCTCATTTGCACCGAAGATAGCAAGCGTGCAGGTCCTCTTTTAACACCACTGAAGCATTAAACAATGGCCCAGTAAACTATTCATCACTTTAGTTTAATACACGAGGCGTTGTCTAACGTTATCTAGCTGGCTAGCTACTGATAGCTCATAACATAATTGAAATTCGTTTTGCAGATGTGGCTAACGTTAGCTAGCTACCGATCTTCGGCTGGCTAACGTTAGCTACCTAGTAGCAACTGTAGCTTGCTAATACGGGCTGTGCTGGCTGGCTACCTTTTACCCTCACAATGAAGTGGAGCTAACTAACTGTACAAATCGATGTGATTGGCTGAGACTGTATTTTGTACGGTTGGCTGCCTGGCTGTTGTGGATTCGGGTAGCCTGCTAGCAGCTAACATCATCTCAACGTCAACACTCTGTTGACACTGAGCTAGATTGCCGACAGCAGTGTAACAACAATATGGTCCGTGCGGAACCCTTATCCCAACACATAGTTCCGTGTGTGAATAATGTTGAGCCACCACAAAAGATGAATCCAAAGTTTAATATAGTAAGAATAGTACTAGGCTATATTATAACACATATTTGCAAGTAGATTACATTAGCAAAATGCCCTTTTGACATGTAGCCTACAAAGTTTATTTGGAAGTATTTTATATTCTGTACTTAGTTTTAAACTGGTCAGACAGTTCCCTCTGTGTAATACAGACAGTCTTCACACATTCATAAATAACACTTACAGAAAAGCGTATTGTGCACTGTAATACGTTTTGTTCAATGGGGGATTTTTTTATGTACCGAATACCGTGAAACTGGTATTTTTGCCCAAGGTTATCGTACCCTCAAAATGTCATACCGGCACATGCCTAGTTACACTATAGGCTACACTACTATCTATACTATACTATAGTTTAAGGCTACTTTCACTGTTTTACTGCATTACTGTTATATTGTCGTTTCTTTTATCAATAACAAAATATATATTACATATATATTGTTGGTGCTCCTTACATTTTGGTGGGTGCTTCTAAATTTTTGCTGGTGCTCCTGTGGCGAGGTAAAATGGTGGTGTGGTAGATTTTGAGACATAGATCATCATCATAGGATGTTAAATCAAACTAATGTGTTATATTTAGAGAAAACAGCTGCACTAGTCAGTCAACCAAATACATTCTTCTGGTGATTAAATTACTCTGCCCTTTTGCCCTGTCTCACTAAAATAGATAGGGTTATTTACTTACGCAAGACCCCTCACAAAAGGTTGGGTGTCGGGCCACTCAACAGCCGGCTGTAAACGATCAAGAACTGTTTGAATATGCTCTTCGGGGGTTCTAGAACAAAAGAGCCACCTGGGTTCGTCAGGGTGGGGGACAGGAAAGCGTTCAGATAAGCCTTAGTTAAACACATGTGACCACCATTTGGTCTCCTGTGGCCAACTGGTCTGCCAAAGACAATGATTAGGTCACATGCAGTTGGTATCTGATGGCTGCATGGGACCATCAAAAGTCTGATAACACATTTAGACACACACAGACACACACACACACACACACACACACACACACACACACACACACCCACACACACACACACACAGAGGACACATGCATGACACACACACACCTCATAAACAACTTAGTTTAATAATTCTGAAGCCATATTAAACTGTGTAAAATCAGATGATGTAAGTTAAAATATAAATAGAATAGGCTTGTTTATATTGGGGTAAGAATTCTGAGAAGTCATACTTAAACTATGTAATTAGTTTTCACTTAAAGTGAAAATAGGTTAATGAAAAGAAATGTGTTCATGTGATCAATGGTAATTCAAATATAGATATTAGGAATAGATATTAGGAAATGAATAAATGCAATGTATTAAAGTAGATTGTTAGATTGAATGAAACAAATGAAAGTATATTTGACTGTGATTGGACAAACCACAGCTGATGATGTCATCACCCAGAGACTCTGGGCCTTGAGATAAAATGGGATGGTGTGAGGGGGAGAGACACTCTGGAAACCCAACTCACAGGACAACACCTCTTACCATCTCATCCACACCAAGCGGGCAGGTCAGCAGAAGAACAAAGGACATCGCTTTTGGAGGGAAAAACAGAACTATACTTTGATCCCTAGCCAAGGGAACAAAGCCATCATCAACTATCATTCTTCATCTACTATAAATATTAGTCTGGTTGTTATCAAGACGGCATAGGGTCTTTGATCACAATTATAGCATTCTTTATTGTAATTTGTATACAACTCTTAACTTTGATTAAACAGCTGTTGTTAACTACCTTTTCCTCCTGATTTCTCCGCCTGCACCGCTGAGAAGATATAAGTAATTCCCAGAGCTTTAGAGTTATTGAAACAACGCAGAGTACTAACCACCCGGTTCTGATACAGAGCAGAACCGTTATTTAGCTTGGGAATCTACTGCATTTTGGTGTCGCGACCCGTGAACAAGCGGCGGCCCAGGACGAGAATTTTTATTTTTTTTCCTTCACTCATCGACCTCATCAGCGGACGACGGAGGACACGCTGCGGGAGCTTCGTTCCTGAGGGAGAGGTGAGTGTTGGAGGAGAATGGGCTGTTCTGTTCGAACTACAAGGGGTTGGGAAAAGCAATTGCTTCATGTAGACGTATGTGAAGTAATTAAAAGACCTCATATTGTTGTAATATGATGACGTATTGGGTGCACAGACTATCTGATCATGGTGTAATGGTATTAGCGTCGCATGACGGCAGATAAAAGGCTTTTCTGGCTAGGAAGCGCGGCAATCTGGTGTGTACGACAGGGGCGCGTTCTGAGTAGATAAATTCCCTAAATATTATTCTCAGGAAGAGGGCGCGGGTAATGGTTGATTAAGGTTTGAGTGTTCTGAATGGGGAGAGAGCTGTGTATAAGAAGGGCTCTGTTGCTATTTAGACCATGCAAATCAGGTATGGTAAAGAAGTTTGGCACCTGCATGATCGGGGAACTTGGTCTGTGCGATTACAGGATTAACACGTAGTAATTAATAGAAGGTAGGGGCCGGCGTGTTCATGAAGGCTCAATAATGAATGGTTTGCTGACTGATCGCGTGATAGACAGGACGTATCTGCAGGAACCAATCGGCCGAATTAAATGAAGATATAATGTTCGTCCTTAGGCATAGTATCGAATTGGGTCCGGAGATCCCGTTTTAATCTTGAGCAAAACCGGCGTGTTAGTTAACTGCGTTCGCTGTAATGATGAATAAGTACTTAAAAACAATTCGGTCGAGATGACTGATAAAGTACTTAGTGGAGATTCGATTATGAAGCTATGGTAAGCTTAAACATTCAGTATAAAAGTGTGTGCGATTACGTTTGGTCTCGTGTTTAATAGTCGCGCTGCCGTGCGACGTTCGAGAGACGATAATATGTGCGTGAATGGAGGTTTGTATTTTTATTTATAGTTAGGAAGCGTGTATGATTGCAATGGTTGAAGAATGGCTATGGTTAGGTATGATTGGTGGTACGTATGAGAATATTGTTGTATTATTATGTAATTTAAGTCACCGGTTAGCCGTGGGGAAATGTAATGATAACGCCGGTTTTTCGGGGCCGGTGGAACCTAGCAGCAGTTAGCTACTGTATTAGCCTCTGAGGCGACCGGAGGATGTGGCGGACAAATAGGCGTAGGTTCAAATGTATAAGGTCGGTCGATAGTGTCTTGGGATTACGGGGATGTGATAGGCACTTCAAATTTTTCACATTGGACTTCTATATAATAGTTGTGTAATGTTTTAGGTGAACGGGATAGTATGTTGCGGGGACCCGGAAGTCGTTCTGAGCTCACCGGTGGTGACGACAGAGGGGTCAAACTAGTGTTTTGTGGCGGCCTATAGGCTGTTATGTTTTTATATTTCTGTTTAGATCACTACGCTGGCGTTTTGAGGGGATTGGGGTTCTGTTGTGGGGAATGTGGTGTTATATTAACATTGCGAGGAGACGGCCCGCGCGGCGAAACGGGTCGATGGGTCGTTGGGGAACGTTTTTATGGGATCATGGGAGAAGCTAAGCTAATGCTACCTAGCCGCGCTAACGGCTAAAGCGGTCGCCGGTTGTGACGTCATAAGGGTGCGCGGTCTGGCGGCCTGCGACGTGGCTAACGAAGCTGATATGCTAAGCTAACTGTGCTGACGTCATGGCATGACGGGGCTCTCGGGATGTCTCGCAATGGGGCGTCCATCTTAGTGGGGGCGCCGGCGTCCATCTTAGTAGGGGCGCCAAGCGTCCATTGTTAAGGGGAAGGTGGAGTTTATTTAGGAAAACGGTAGGGGGCGGAAGAGGACAGGATTTTTGGGTTCTGCTCACAGAACGTTTTTATTAGGGGGTTAGTGTACTGGTAAGGTGAGATTCGATTGTTGTGCTTTAATCTGGTGGTGGATTGTGGGGCCTTGGCCCCCCCTCCCCCTCGTACACTCTCTCTCACCCCCCCACCCCCCCCCCTCTCCCTCTCTCTTTCTTTCTCTCTTTCCTTCTCTCTCTTTCCTTCTCTCACCCCCCCCCCCCTCTCCCTCTCTCTCTTTCCTTCTCTCACCCCCCCCCCCTCTCTCTCTCTCTCACCCCCTCCCTCTCTCTTTCTCTTTCGCCCCCCCCTCTCTTTCTTTCCTTCTCTCACCCCTCCCCCCCCCTCTCTCTCTCTCTTTCCTTCTCTCACCCCCCCCCCTCTCCCTCTCTCTCTTTCCTTCTCTCACCCCCCCCCCCTCTCTCTCTCTCTCACCCCCTCCCTCTCTCTTTCTCTTTCACCCCCCCCTCTCTTTCTTTCCTTCTCTCACCCCTCCCCCCCTCTCTCTCTCTCTTTCCTTCTCTCACCCCCCCCCCTCTCCCTCTCTCTCTTTCCTTCTCTCACCCCCCCCCTCTCTCTCACCCCCTCCCTCTCTTTTTCTCTTTCACCCCCCCCTCTCTTTCTTTCCTTCTCTCACCCCCCCTCTCTCGCTCTCACCCCCCCTCTCTCTCTCTCTCCTCCCCCCCTCTCCCTCTCGCCTCCCCCCTCTCTCCCTCTCCCTCTCGCCTCCCCCCTCTCTCCCTCTCCCTCTCACCTCCCCCCCTCTCTCTCTCTCTTATCCCCCCCCCCCCTCTCGCTCTCTCCCTCTCGCTCACTCCCTCCCCCTCACTCCCCTCATGGGTATGGGCACAGACTATGTTGTGATGTGGTGTGGTATGAACGAGGGCTCTCGTTCCCACACCGCCTCTCTTCCATTTTTTCCCCCCTCGGCCCCCCCGAAACGCTCTCTCTTTCTCTCCTAGTTTGGGCCTGTATATAAATGTGTTGTTTTCTTTATGGGTTTCAAACGCGGTGTAGTGCTAGGTTTATTGTTTATTGCTGTTTACTGTAGGGTTCAAAGGCAGTTGGTTGAGTTTGGGACTTATTTAGTGTATGTTGTTGTTCCATATTCAGTTTTATTGTTATTTTTAGGGAATTTCTAGTGCTGGTAGTGGTATTGGCTGGCGTTAGGGCAATGATGTCGTACTCAACCGGCGATGGGGCCGTACTCTCTGGCTCTCTCCAGGTCTCCGGCCACCTTCCGGTCTCTTGACTTAACGGAGAAATATAGCGCTGCTGACACGGGGCAACGCGGTGGGCTCCGTGTCAGTATTTTTTGTGTGGCGTTCATGTTGGTGGGCCGTAAGTCGGAGCATATTTACTCTGCTCGGCTGCGCCTGCGATGGGGGTGTGGGTAGACAGTTCGTCGTAGCTCACTGTCTGCCTCCACGCCTTGACGGGGATGCGCTATGTGTGCGACTCGTCGATGCTCGCTGCCACACTGCGCACGTTTTTCATTTTAGCGGGGGTACGGGGACTGCTGGACGTCGTGGCGGGGGTGGGCTCGCTGTCTGCCACCGCGCATTAACGGGGATGCGCTATGCGTGCACTCGTCAAAGGCTCGCTGCCACACTACGCGCATTGGGTTATATTGTGTGTGGGTATTTGGGTGACTGTGGTTACGGTGGTTGAGTGGTGTCAGAGGTGCTGTATGTGTGTGGCAGTGGTTGTGAGTGGAATGAATTTTGGATATCCTTGTGTAGGAGGCCCGGGGTTTCGCGTTCCAGGTTGCAAACTGGGGGTGACGCCGTGGGCCACAGGACGAGTTGACCAGTGAGATGTCATTGGTCGGCAGGGATTTCAATGTGGGGATGGTGTCGGCACCTGTGTTTATGAACGGGTTGTGTGACACTGTTCTAAATGCACGGGGACTTCAGTGACATAAGGCACTGAAAATTGATTTCTGTTCTCGTGAGAAGCGCGTTTTAACACCTAAGGGGTTAGGTGTTACGGGGGAAATATAGTAATTGTGTGAGAAATTGTGTGTGAAATATGTATGTTACTGATATGTATAATGTAATATGAGCGGAATACATTGTTAGGCTTTCACGGACAGAAATAAATATAGTTACACATAGAAGCGAAGATAAAGCGTAATTATACACATAGTCATTTGCAAAGAACAATTAGAGTAAAAGTGAGATTATTCACCTAAATTACCATGTCCAATACAGATGTTTAGAAATGATAGGCTGTAAATAACAAATTTCTGATTGACCAACAGAAGGACAAGGCTGATGCAAAATAAGTTCCCCGGAGTTGTGTTAAGGAGGATCATGACAACGGGATTGAGAGTTCTGGTTTTCCAATGGAGACAACTGAAAAAAGATTAAGGCTGTGTCATTGATAAATCAAAAACGAAAATTGCACAAATGCTCTCAAGTGATTTTAGTATAGGAGATGCCCGACATTCCATGCTTAAAGATAAATGATGGATTGTGAACGGGAAATGTCACTGATAATTAAGTGTATTTTTTTTCTTCTCTCTTCACAGCTGCTCCGGGACGGACGGCCAGCGCTGACAATTCCGAACCCCAACAGGGAAATCAAAGAGACTGTTGAAAGTCGGGGGGTATAGTATCACACAGCAAAGTATCAATTCCTGTTTGCACCAATATATAAGTGTGAGTTAGGGAGGGGGTAGGCACCTTGAACCTCTAGCTCACAACAGGCGGCGGTGGATTCGGAAGATTCCCTGGGCACGTTAAATCACTTATATAGTGCAAGGGAGACACTGAATGGCCCTCGTGTCTGGAAAGATGACCAACATCTTACTGTGTTACCGTCTAGTCGGCCCAGATAACGTCCCATGTAATGTATATGTGGGCACTGGGTGGTAGGTGGACGACGGTCCAAACCTAGTAGTGGGGCAGTGCACCGGAAGGGGCACAGCACCTGCTGTGAACAGGCCAGGCTGGTGAAAACGGTCAAAGTTTCCATACCCAAAGCAAGTGGGATGGGGAGCAGACCGTAGGTTTAAAAACTGAGTGGCTGGGAGGTACTACGGACCTCAGCTGCTTGGGGTCCTGACTTGATGATGGACTATGAGATCTCTATCGACTGCGTCACCGGTCGGTCCGATGAGCATTATGACCCTGCTTATAGTCACAGATACGCGGGACATGGGGCCGTGAGTGACTGGACAGTATGGGCATAAATGCGTCGGGCTCAATGTACAGTCAGGCCACAATAAGCCGAAACCGAATGCATTAGTAGGCGAGTTGTGCTTCTGTGATCAGCAGGTTTGAAAAGAACCACTGGGAAGCAGAAGGGTGAGGGGTGTCAATTCAGAGGAATCTGGATTGTCTCTCCTAAGATTGGAAAGGGACCCAGCCTTAAACTGCACCTGAAGGTAAAATAGGGGGCTTCTTCTGTTCATGAGAGGAGACCTTCGCCTGGAAGTGGAGGCCTGTATCCTTGGTTGGGTGAGAGGGGTTCCAGTGTAGGCGGCAATGCGGCCCTGAAAAAGCCGGTTTCCCCACACGTGGCATCTCCTGATCCTGGCGGGGAGAGGTGCATCTAAGTAGGGCAAGTAGTGCATCCGAACGGGAGGAGGGTACTCTTAACTGGAAGGAGGTTAGAAGGGTCAAAGCGGAAATTAACTCAAGTTTGGTAAAGATAGTTTGAATACAGAGAAACTTGCTTTCCAAACGGTGATATTACGAGTGTTTGAATGTGTGAGAATGGAAAATACACAGATAGGAGCAACTGGTGGGTTAGATGCACTAACCATAGAAAGGGTAGACAATCTGTCTATTTCAATGACTGGAGATGTCACAATAAAAGTGACGAAAAAATTGCCAAAGATATTCAGGCCATTACGGAACCAAATCAAAAAGCAGAAAAAGAGATTACGAAAGGTGATAAAAAGAAATAATGCCGGTAGTGGGGTAATGCCGATAACCTCTGCAGACATTACATTGACCGAATTGAACAGTGACGTTAACCTGATTGACTGGAATGTGATCGACTCCCCGCTAGTGTCCAGTGTGACGGAGGGACTGGAAATAATGTCTTTTACTCCGCCACAGGGAGTCGTTGCAGCAAGCGACCCAGAGACAACTGTAATACCCGAGTCGATCCACGCTGAAGTGTCCATTGCAGGTGACTGCCAGTTAACCAAGAGACAAAGAAAGCAACTGAGGAGAGCGATGTTGTTGCAGCAGTCCCAGGGAGTTGACGCTGGCCGTACGGAGACCGACAACAGGTATGGGATAATACATGAACAGTTTCTACAGCCCACCTGTGTCTCGTGCCCAGGTTTTCTCCACCCCCACCATCAGTACCAAACTGAGAGATGTGGCCCGATGACTAGGAGCCAGTCAACAAGGGCCAGGGTGGAGGAAGAGGGGAAGACGTGCCTCCCTCTAGGACAACAGCTAACCGAGGCTAGACAGGTAGTGGAATACCTCCAAGGCCTAATCCAGTCCACACAGCCCGGAGGGGAGACAGGTTCCAATGGAGAACCAGATGGCCAGAGACGGGCTCAAGCGGGAACACAAGGGGGTCCTGCGCCAGAACAACAACAAAGGTCGAGAGGGGCAATCGGGTGGCAACCACGAGGAAGAGGTGGAGGCAGAGGCAGGAATCCGAATGGATACGCAATGCGGCGGATGGAGTGTTGGCCGTGCGGGACTCTCGGACACCTTTCTCGGGAATGTGCTCAAGGGACTGTGACTGAACCAAATAGGTACGTGGCTTTCTCCTCAGAACAGGCTCCAGGGAACCATGGCGATGATGGCATACAGCCAGGACATGTTCTGGGCCCGATGACCCCAGTGTCATCCGGTCACAGGCGGCTGACCCACCGGGTCCCACAACCCGGGGGAGACCGCCAGTGTTGTTGGATCTGTGGAGTGAAAGGTCATTTTCAAAGGTCATGTCTGCAGAGGCCACCGGCAGAATAAAAATATATGCAACTAACTAGGGTAAAGGTGGGATATATTGAATAATAAAATATGCTCCTAATTAGATTAGAATAAAAATAGAATAAAAAATAAATAGAGGGGCTAGGTGTAGATTATGAATGAAAGTTACTAAAAATGGATGTATGATTAACTGACAAATGCATGAACTAATCAGACTAACAAGAAAATCTAATTATGTTAAACAGTTAATATTGACACTGCGGAAGCTAGTGGTCAGTAAATTATCCATGCTTGGTCAATATTCAGATTGGTCAAAGGGTGGAGTGCGATGATTAGGAGATTAAAAAGACCCATAGTTGTTTCTAGTTTTTTATAGTATTGATAGATGGGTATTAACAGTTATGAGCAATAGATATAGGTGTTTATTTATTTTTCTGTAGAACTTCTCTTTTCTAGAGTGTTACGAGCAATTCCTGACTTAGGCCGGGAGCGTTCATTTTGTTTATTCATTTGAGTTCCCTTTTTTGTTTCTTAGTTAATACGGGGGTGCATAAACCTCTAGATGATAGGTTAAAAATTAGTTGAAAAGAAAAAAGAAAAAGCTCACAAGTTTGGTTTATGTTTTCATTTATTAGTTTGGCATGGTTTTTCTTTGTGTGTTTTGTTTTCTGTTTCCTTTCTTTTTTTCTTTTCTTAGGGTGCCTGGCAAGCTGGGAGTGATCTCGACACATCAGGACTGGGTAGTATATGTCTGTAAAATGGACTGGGAACAAAGTGAATGGACATGAGCTGGTTCATGGATTTTTGTTCTCCGCCCATTGAATACCCGGTTTTAGGGGCTGGGGGTGTGTCGTGATTGGTGAAAGTGTTGGGAAGCATGATTCTCTGTACATTAATAAAGCTCAATAGGTTTGGTCGCTATTGGCCAAGTTAGTCTTTGTGTAGGGTGTGAACATGTGCAATTGATGATTGGCTTGTGGGGGACTCCGTGGGCTTGATGAAGGCTGGCGGAGAGTGTGGAAGATGTGTGTTTAAGGCGGACTGTGATTTGTTGCCATACACACAGGATTACTGGGAGAGTGGATGTGTCAGTGCTGACCGTCCGGGCCGGGGTGCAGCTGTTCAAAGGACGAAGGTAACGATGTTTGAATGTATATTCCACATCGAAGGGTGGTGGAGTATACTGTTTTGACAGCATAATATAATGAGAGCCATGTGAATTTTTCAGAATTTTGAAAATTAATGATCTAGAAGCCATGAAATATATAGATAAATGATTTGGAAAAGAAAGTTGTCAAAACTCAGACCAGTAAAGAGAGTCTGAGGGAGGAAAAGTATGGATTCTCAATCAATTGTTGTGGTAGAAGTGACCTGCACTGTCCCGAAGCGAAATCTATATTCACTACAGGATACAAATGGGAGACTGGGGAACCAGACACTGGCTAGTGTCTACCCAGAGTCCATGGGGAATCCCAACGCTGCAGGGCACCTAGAGAAGAACCAGGAGAAGTCTACCTCTCAGGCCGGGAGAGTTCCGGCCAACGCAGTGACCGGGTCCTGAGGCTTCAGAGGGAAACGACAGGCAACCAACGAGGAGACAGGCGGCTAGGCCTCAGCAACAACTCCGGCTGTCAACAGACGGGCTGCAGGCCTTAACCATTGACCAGGGGGGTCTACAAGCGGAAAGGGGGGAGCTGCTATCGCCCCTATCAACGACCAGGCGGAGGGGGAGAGAAGCGAACCTCTTCCACTAATCCAAGGGTCAACGGGGGTTGAGCAGCCAGCGACGACCTCCCCACCGCTGTGACAGCAATAGAAAAATACAGCAGGGGGTTCTACCCCCTAATAGAGGTCAACACGAGTCAAGATGTTCTCGACAGAAGATGGGGTGTGATAGAAAGGCAATTTGCTTTCTAATTCCACCTCCCAGAATGGGGGGTCGCATCCAGCAGTCGTGAACTGCACCAGCTCTGAGAAATAAAGAAGAGGCCGGGTCAATCTAGAAAACATTGACCCCCCTCCTCACTCTCCAAGTCAGAATTTGACAAATCAGTTGAAACCAATGGAAATTGATCTTGGTACGAAAACAGGTTGTTAAAGACTGTACACGGGACACATTAACTGAAACTGCTAATAAAGGTGTTATATTGAATTTATAATTATACATAAGAAAGAGATATAGAAAATGAATGTTAGGTTGAATTTTAGGATCTGAGTGTGGCAACCCATATGTATTTTATCCTAATATGATATCTATGTTTGACATATTAAGGATAGATAAACTATCCGAGTGTGGAAATGTGGTAGATTTTGAGACATAGATCATCATCATAGGATGTTAAATCTAATGTGTTATATTTAGAGAAAACAGCTGCACTAGTCAGTCAACCAAATACATTCTTCTGGTGATTAAATTACTCTGCCCTTTTGCCCTGTCTCACTAAAATAGATAGGGTTATTTACTTACGCAAGACCCCTCACAAAAGGTTGGGTGTCGGGCCACTCAACAGCCGGCTGTAAACGATCAAGAACTGTTTGAATATGCTCTTCGGGGGTTCTAGAACAAAAGAGCCACCTGGGTTCGTCAGGGTGGGGGACAGGAAAGCGTTCAGATAAGCCTTAGTTAAACACATGTGACCACCATTTGGTCTCCTGTGGCCAACTGGTCTGCCAAAGACAATGATTAGGTCACATGCAGTTGGTATCTGATGGCTGCATGGGACCATCAAAAGTCTGATAACACATTTAGACACACACACACACACACACACACACACACACACACACACACACACAGAGGACACATGCATGACACACACACACCTCATAAACAACTTAGTTTAATAATTCTGAAGCCATATTAAACTGTGTAAAATCAGATGATGTAAGTTAAAATATAAATAGAATAGGCTTGTTTATATTGGGGTAAGAATTCTGAGAAGTCATACTTAAACTATGTAATTAGTTTTCACTTAAAGTGAAAATAGGTTAATGAAAAGAAATGTGTTCATGTGATCAATGGTAATTCAAATATAGATATTAGGAATAGATATTAGGAAATGAATAAATGCAATGTATTAAAGTAGATTGTTAGATTGAATGAAACAAATGAAAGTATATTTGACTGTGATTGGACAAACCACAGCTGATGATGTCATCACCCAGAGACTCTGGGCCTTGAGATAAAATGGGATGGTGTGAGGGGGAGAGACACTCTGGAAACCCAACTTACAGGACAACACCTCTTACCATCTCATCCACACCAAGCGGGCAGGTCAGCAGAAGAACAAAGGACATCGCTTTTGGAGGGAAAAACAGAACTATACTTTGATCCCTAGCCAAGGGAACAAAGCCATCATCAACTATCATTCTTCATCTACTATAAATATTAGTCTGGTTGTTATCAAGACGGCATAGGGTCTTTGATCACAATTATAGCATTCTTTATTGTAATTTGTATACAACTCTTAACTTTGATTAAACAGCTGTTGTTAACTACCTTTTTCTCCTGATTTCTCCGCCTGCACCGCTGAGAAGATATAAGTAATTCCCAGAGCTTTAGAGTTATTGAAACAACGCAGAGTACTAACCACCCGGTTCTGATACAGAGCAGAACCGTTATTTAGCTTGGGAATCTACTTCAGTGGCATGGGAGAGAAGGAGACGAACTGTACTGTCTGGAAGCGATAAGATTGATGACTGGAATTTCCCCAAGGGGATCAATAAAGTATCTATCTATCTATCTATCTATGTCTTATGCCTTTTTTCATCAGCGGGTCTTTTTTCTGACTGTGTCTGATGTACTAGATTTGTTCAGTGACCCCACCGTCTCTATTATTTATAATGAGATTGAAGCCACTGTTTCCTGTGGCGTTCAGCCCGGAGGCATGCAGGCGGTGCTTGGTCCCATTTTTTCAAATTGGGAAAAATTAGAACCGGCGTTATACCTAGGGGGTCCTTACAATCTATTCATTTTTTTTTTTACTATTTGTGTTACTGAAAACTGTAAGCGGAGAGCCTATTGGGATGCTAGATCCTAATGTGAAACACTGTGATTCTACCTGTCTATCTTTTTATGCTCGCTTATGCCTGTATTTTTTACTGTTGTGAAGCACTTTGAACTGCAACCTCTGTATGAGAAGTGCTATACAAATAAAGTTATTATTATTATTATTATTATTATTATTATTATTATTATTATTATTATTATTATTATTATTATTATTATTATTATGTTGTGATATGACGTTCAGTCTTCTCCCTTGGGAGAAGGTCTGATGTGATGAGCCAAGCGGGACGCCGCGTTGCCACTCATGCTGGGAAGGTAGGTGGTGACATTTTGTATGTCTCTCGGCTCAGCGGGTTTTTAACCGACTGAGTCTGTTCGTACATGTTGTGATATGATACTGTCTGGAGAGAGAAAGCTCTCCAAGGGAGTGTTTCTCTTTCAGTGAGGCAGAGCCGCGTGATTACCAAAACAAGCTGCATTTCTCGGAGACGCTCTCTGATTGGCCGACGCCTGTTTCTACACTGGTTAAGCTTAGGCACTCTTCGAAGTTGGTTAAGGTTAGAGTTTGTCTTAGAGCATGGCGATAGAACGCCAGGTAGTTTGCAGGCTGTTTGACGAGGAAATGGGCAAAGACACAGCTCGTCACGGATTGGCCAAACGCGTCAGTGGCCAATCAGAGAGCGTCAGTCAGTGCCAATCAGAGAGAGTCTCCAAGAAATGCGGCTTGTTTTGGTAATCACGCACACAGGATGGCCTGTTGCCGTGTTCGGCGCCTGGGCTGTATTTACATATCTGTATTCGCATATCTGTTTTTTCATAAGCAGGGGTTCCCCGCTATCCATTGGCGGATATATGGGGATCCTCGCTAGCTCTGGCGTTGGCAACCAGGGGAGTTGCGTGCGCACTTCCCCGGTTCAAGTTTTTTTACTCAAGGCTCTTTTTCGTCTCGCGGTGTTACTGATCCAAATTAAGGGAATTTCTTGATTCTTAGGCCCCGTGGAATGTATCCTTTTCTCCAGTAATCGGATAACGTGATAGAATTAAGGTCCAATTTAATGTCTTTCTCCTTGAGATATTTCAAGTCGGTAAAGATATCTTTAAGATCAGAGTTCATTGAGGTGTCAGCTTGTGCTCCATCAAGTAATGATGAGTTTATGATGATCCGTTTTCCATCCTCGTTAGAATAAGAAAATCCATTGGGTTCCATAGTTGAATCCAAGAGTTATGTTAGTAAAAGATATAAAAATTACGCACTACACCTAGCCAGGTGGAGCACCTCTCCAAAAGCTTACCCTGTGTGCTTAAATTTGATCAAAAAAGAGGATATGGAGAGGGCTTCAGCATTCTTGTTTTGTTTCGGTAGGTGCTCTTTGGATTAAATCCGGGGTAGGATTAGTTGAGATCCAAGGCAGCTCTACACATTTTTAAATGCCTTTATTAGTTGGCTTACATTATTTAGACATTTTTAAAATACCGACATGTTTTGGCCTACACATGGCCTTCTTCAGGGTGTGTAGCTGTGACAAAACAATACTGTGACTAAATAAAGAAAAAAGGAAAAAACAGAACTCCGGGAGAGACTAATTACAATGGGGGACAGCTGGTCCCAAATGAATGAAGGCACCGCACATTCTCAACTTGACATAGTTAGAAGACAATCCACTTATAAGCTATGTCTAGTCTATGTTGAAGGAATATACAATAATACTAAATAGAAATAAAAAATTAGTATATTATATATGTATATATACACACACACTCAAAATATTATAACAAGATAAGGAAATGAGCCAAAACAAACATAGAATAGATCAATAATAATATCAAAAAATATCAAAAGCAACAATGTAAGAGCATTGAGTAATGCAAGACAAAAAATACTACTATATAATGTAACATACTTGGCCTATAGAAGTGACAACATGTCCATAGAGTCATTTAAACCTGCAAAGAGGTGGCCTGTAGTCTATCAAAATACAATAAATAACAATGTATAAATACAATAAATAAAGTGTTCTACTGGCCTATAAAAATGATACCATGTCTATAGAATCATTTAAACCTGGGAGTGAGGTGGCCTGTAGTCTATCGATCCAGCGACTTTCTTTCTGGTTTAGAATTCTTTGTCTATTTCCTCCCCTAGACGTGAGTGGAACACTGTCAATTCCGATAGCTGTAAATAATACAGAGGTAATTTGGTGAACTTCATGAATATGTTTAGCCATTGCATAATCCATGTTGTTAGTTTTGATAGCATATTTATGATCTGCCAGTCGATCAAGTAGGCGGCGTTTCGTACGACTAACATAAAAAGAGTCACATTTGGAACAAGACAGTATATAAATAACATGTGTCGTTTGACAATTAACACTTTGATTGCCTAAGGCTAGATTCATGATATACCATCCGTTGCCATCTCTATTTAACATGGAGAAGTTCCCCTTCTTTGCAGGGCTATAACTTTTTAAATTCTATTGCTAGATTGCCATTATTAGGGCCCATTCAAGGTCCTATTTGTATTGTTCATGGTGT
The DNA here is from genome assembly GCF_963971535.1 of Notolepis coatsorum. Classification (NCBI taxonomy): domain Eukaryota; kingdom Metazoa; phylum Chordata; class Actinopteri; order Aulopiformes; family Paralepididae; genus Notolepis; species Notolepis coatsorum. The sequence continues at coordinate 83,248,133 of NC_140168.1, forward strand.
AGCAACGTTAAACTTTTTCATTCACATATTCATACTAAAATATGATCTAAAGTATAAGTATGTTTTCATCTCTTTCTGCAGCTTTCTCCAGAACGTGATTTATAGCCCCAAATGCATTATATTGATGATGAAATACAGTTTGATAGCAATCAGCGCGATATAAAAAATGACAACTGGAAGTACTTCTGGAAGTTACTACACGTCATCTGATGTTGACCGGATGGGCGAGGGGGCGTTTATAATTCCGTGGGCAGCGTTATACCATTCATCTAATGTGGGACATATGTTCATCAGATCAGTTAGTATCGAACACGGAAATATTACACGCTAAAACTCACCCCAGTCTCTGCGGGCCGTTGGGCGATCAGCGTGGGGTAGACAGTTTTCCATTATGGGATGTAAAAATACCCGGTCCATTTCCAGGTTGTATAATGGTATATACGTCCAAATCATGTTGTTTATCGAGTTATTGGCAACGGATCGCTATGTATTGTGTCAAGATGGAGTCGCGGGAGCTATAGAGAGTGGCCGGAAGTAATATGGGTGATCAGCACTTCAGCCACATCACTTCCTGTTTGGCGCTTCTGCCGATCGGCCACCAGATGGCGCTCTTGAACCGCTAGAGGATTGAGAGGAGCTCTGAACTGTGTGTGAAGGCTGCGGATGGAAAATATGATTCCGATCACAGATTTTTGAAATATTGATATCAAAGACGAGTTACGGCGTCTTCGGCAACTTGAGCATGGCGGGGAAGGACGCCTAAACTCGTCCTTTGGCAACTAAAGTGTTAATGAAGCTGTTAGAAGTATATCTCTGTTTTGTAACTGGGTGGGTAAATCCTTTTGATCTTACCACCACATCGCATTGTTTGCAGTGACCACATCTATACGTTCCTATAGGAGGCTTTGGTAACCATGTAGATTTAACATCTGCCGGTAGATGGCTTCGTACTAATTTATCTCCGAGATTGGGGGCTCTCCTAAATGTACAGGGGGGCGGGTCAGGGAATATGTTAGACAGGGCCTCATCAGATTGGATCAGGCTCCAATTCTTTTTAATTATATTGCGAACAGCAAGGGCCTTAGTACTATAAGTGGTAGAGAAAAACACCCTATCGGTTTTCTCTTTTAGTGTCTTTCTTTTTAAGAGAGAGTCGCGTTCTACAGTAGCGGCTTCAGATATAGCTGAGACTCCGCCTCAGACTCTTATCATTTGGCACTAAAAGCTAAACATTGTCACCGGTATGGCTGTCCGCAACATGTCATTAATTGTGTGTGAGAGGTCGATCAGTTAGCCACATTAGCGTGAGCTAGGTTAGCCACTAGTTAACGCGAGCTAGATGGAAATACAAACAATGTAACGTTACTGGTGAAAAAGTGATTTACCTTGGAATACTTCTTTGCCAACTTGCTGTACTTTGCTTGCAGGTCTGCAGCTGGATTATGAATAGTCCCAACTTTAGCCAAGGTAACGTTAAGCTAAAACGAGCTTTTCAAATAGCTCTTCAGCTAATGCTAATAACAGAGCTCCCCGTCACACTGCTCTACTCGGGACGATGGCATTAAGAAAAGTTATAATTATTTTGTCTCATCTTGTTTTAGTCAACAATATCAACATACATGAAGAGAAATTTCATCCTGGTTTTTGTAAATTACTTTTGTGTCCTCAGTTGTGGTCAACGATATTTAATAAACTATTTAGTCTCGTTAGCGTGACATGGTCTTCAATAACGTGACGTCACGTCTCATTGTCGTCATGAAAAAAACCTTCGTTGACGAACATCTTTCGTCATCAATGTAGTCAACAAAATTAACACTGGGTGCGACCACCCCCCCCCCCCCCCACTCCCTCGTCCCTTTACCTGTACATTCGCTAGTTTGTCACTCAGTATGTGCCATGTGAGTTGACAGTGACCATTCTAACCAATCAAACGTGAGCTTGACGCACACACACGCTGCTCGCAGTGCCCTCCCCCTCACAGACCCATCTCATTTGCACCAAAGATAGCAAGCGTGCAGGTCCTCTTTTAACACCACTGAAGCATTAAACAATGGCCCAGTAAACTATTCATCACTTTAGTTTAATACACGAGGCGTTGTCTAACGTTATCTAGCTGGCTAGCTACCAGTGGCGGACTGGGACACAAATTCAGCCCGGGACATTCAGACGCACCAGCCCACGCACCGGCCCCGAAACCGGCCCACACAACGGCCGTTATGAAACACTTGTCCAGTATTAAACAACCAAAGGCTGTGGCTAAGGAGTCAACATCAGGGAGACCAAATCTACACACCGCCCCTAGATGTGCACTCATGCACAGTGCACACACACACACACACAGAGACACACACATACATATACCGTTACTTCCTGTCATTGGCATATGTTTTTTTTTTTTACTAACATCTTAGTGCCTCATTAGCCTAGGGATTAAGGATACATGAAGTATTAACTACACCATAATAATATTGAGGTTTTGATCCATAGAAAAGGTCTGTGCTACACAATTTCAGTTAGATTGGATTTATTGTCCTTTAATTTGGCACTCATGACATTAGTTGCTTGCCGTTTAATCAACATCGAAAGACCCCCCACTTCCTCCCAGACACCCATTCCAAGAGCTTGTTTTCTCTCTCTCTCTCTCTCTCTCTCTCTCTCTCTCTCTCTCTCTCTCTCTCTCTCTCTCTCTCTCTCTCTCTCTCTCTCTCTCTCTCTCTCTCTCTCTCTCTCTCTCTCTCTCTCTCTCTCTCTCTCTCTCTCTCTCTCTGTGTATGTGTCTCTGTGTGTGTGTGTGTGTGTGTGTGTGTGTGTGTGTGTCTCTCTCTCTCTGTGTCTCTCCCTCTCTCTGTGTGTCTCTCTCTGTGTCTCTCTCTCTGTCTCTCTCTGTGTGTCTGTGTGTCTGTCTGGACTGGGCTCTCTCTCTCCCCTCAGGGTCAGTTGTGCTGGACTGGGTGCTCTCTCTTTCCTCAGAGTCAACTGCATAAGAAGAACATCAGCAATCAATAATAATGGCTTGAATTCATACAGCGTTTTTCAGCCTTTTGAAAACACCCAAAGTAGTAGTAGTAGTAGTAGTAGTAGTAGTAGTAGTAGTAGTAGTAGTAGTAGTAGTAGTAGTAGTAGTAGTAGTAGTAGTAGTAGTAGTAGTAGTAGTAGTAGTAGTAGTAGTAGTAGTAGTAGTAGTTTATTCAGTCATCATCTCACACAATACAATATACACCATCATTTAACAATATTTGATTTTACAGTGACTGAGAAGGTACAGACTGAAGCAATGCTTATATAGCATATGCCTGTCCTATATTCTTAACAAAAATTTAAAAAATTAAGACTCCAAAACAGTATTCTAAAAGAAAATAGCAAAAAAAACAGTATTATTCACCCTTGTAGTTTTCAAAAATAGCTTTACAAACCATTTTCTTAAAAACCAAAAGCGAATGACTCATTCTTAACTGTATATCAGCATTGTTCCACAAAGCGCTTCACAGAAACCATCAAGCATTCACACTCACACATACAGTACACATACATACACAGTCATACGCTACTGGTGGTTGTGAGCAGCATCAGCAAACACAGCTTCCCTGTGGCAGACTGACGGAATCATGTCTGCTATTCAGCGCCAACCACCATCAACAACCTTCATAAATACATTCAACATTAATGGAATAGGCTAACTACCAACTTAGCTGTAGCAGTTAGCTGTTATATGCAATCACATTTGTTTAACTACGGGGTAGTAGTTGACCTAGTTGTTAGCTTAAGCTAGTTAGCTGTGGTTATCTACAAACATGTAGATGAGACTAATCGAGAACATGGCTAACTGTTGGGAATTCTAAGGTACATCTTATTTAAGCATGTAAAATGGCAACTAATCAATTCAATCAATTAGATTACCAATATTATATCAACATGAAAATTTTAAAGGGAACATAATAGTATTTTATTTGAGTATTTAATATTATAATATTAGTAGCCAATTAATTTGCAGCCCGTCCTAGGTTCTGATTGGCTCTCTAGGTTAGCACTTTAGCTTCTGATGCTGTGGTGGGCACTAGTCCTAACATTGCTAACTAAACTTTTAGTCAGAGAAAAAACGTCACGAGTCACGACTATTTACGTCCACGTGCTGTAAGGAATCAGGAAAACGGAAAGCACATTGTCTTGTAATAGAATGACTGAAATCACTGCAAGAACTAGTATAGGCTAGCTAGCCCTCATGAACCGGCACACACCAACAGTAGAATATGCACTAGGCTACTGCACACACCTGTCATGTTACTGTTGGTTCCTTCCACTTGAACTTCATCATCATTAGCAGCAGCAGCTACTCTAACGCCAGCCCTTCCTCTACTAAACATGTCTGTAATTTTAGAACATTGTTCTGCATCTTTTACTAGCAATTCTAGCTTTTTCAGTTCCACCCTTTCTTTTTTTGCATTCTCCATTTCTGCGCTTCTAGGCCTACTCGCGGTTGGGAGGAAACGTGAATCTCATTCACTGATGTCTCATGTCTCATTCAAGACTGGCTAACAAAAGCATGTCTTTCACTTAACACCAAGAAAACAGTGTGTATGATGTTCACAAAGTCACCAGTAGAGGTCACTCACTCTAATGTGTTTCTGGGAGAGGCGGAGCTGGACATTGTACATTAATTCAAGTATCTTGGGGTCACATTGGACTCTACATTGACCTTCAAAAAGTAATGTGAAGAAAGTGACAAACACAGTCAAGTTTAACATCGAAAACTTCAGGCAGATCAGGCCCTGCCTGCCAGTTAATGCTGCAAGGATGTTTCTGCATTCAATGATTTTATCACACATCGAGTACTGTTTTATCAACTGGTCTCTTTCATATGTCACTACTCTTACACCAATAGAATTACTCTACAAAAAAGCCATAAAAGTATTTGATAGGAAACCAATTTCATTTCATCACTGTAATGTTTTAGAAAAAGTTTCGAGAATTTCCAAGTTTTCAAATATACTTGCTTCATGTACAAGGTTCTGCATGGACTTGCCCCTCCCCCATTGAATGAGTTCATCCAACAGAAAGCAGACACTGGCATTACCACCAGGGCCATCAGTAGAGGGGACTGTAAGGTGCCTTTTCGGTATACTACCATTGCAAAAACTGTGTTCTCTGTTAAAAGTGATAACTACTGGAATAGCCTACCAGTTGTGATTAGAGAGTGCCCTACATACTCCATGTTCAAGACCCATCTTAAACTGCATCTTAAGGCAAACCAGAACTGTGATCATTTTTTATCTGATTTAGTTTATGCAACTTGTTTATTGTTTTATTGCCGGCCCACACACTGGCCCACACACCGGCCCACATAATGGCCCACACACCGGCCCACATACGGCCCACACACTGGCCCACACACTACACCGGCCCACACACTGGCCCACACACTGGCCCACACACCGGCCCACACACTGGCCCACACACCGGCCCACACACCGGCCCACATACTGGCCCACATTAGTGGCCCACACACCGGCCCACAGACTGGCCCACATACTGGCCCACACACCGGCCCACACACCGGCCCACACACCGGCCCACACACCGGCCCACACACCGACTCACACACTGGCCCACACACCGGCACACACACTGGCCCACATTAGTGGCCCACACACCAACTCACACACCGGCCCACACACCGGCCCACAGACTGGCCCACATACTGGCCCACACACCGGCCCACACACCGTCCCACATACTGGCCCACACACTGGCCCACACACCGGCCCACACACCGACTCACACACTGGCCCACACACCGGCCCACACACTGGCCCACATTAGTGGCCCACACACCGACTCACACACTACACTGGCCCACACACCGGCCCACAGACTGGCCCACATTAGTGGCCCACACACCGACTCACACACTGGCCCACACACCGACTCACACACCGGCCCACACACCGGCCCACAGACTGGCCCACATACTGGCCCACACACCGGCCCACACACCGTCCCACATACTGGCCCACACACCGGCCCACACACCGTCCCACATACTGGCCCACACACCGGCCCACACACTGGCCCACACACTGGCCCACACACCGACTCACACACTGGCCCACACACCGGCCCACACACTGGCCCACATTAGTGGCCCACACACCGACTCACACACTGGCCCACACACCGGCCCACAGACTGGCCCACATTAGTGGCCCACACACCGACTCACACACTGGCCCACACACCGGCCCACACACCGGCCCACATTAGTGGCCCACACACCGACTCACACACTGGCCCACACACTGGCCCACACACTGGCCCACACACCGGCCCACATTAGTGGCCCACACACTGGCCCACACACTGGCCCAAAAAAAAAAGTAAAAAAAAAAAAAAAAGTAAATTTTTTTTTTTTTTTTTTTTTTTTTTTTTTGACCAGCCCACTTTGGTTCCGGCCCATCGGGATTCGTCCCGAACGTCCCGATGGCCAGTCCGCCACTGCTAGCTACTGATAGCTCATAACATAATTGAAATTCGTTTTGCAGATGTGGCTAACGTTAGCTAGCTACCGATCTTCGGCTGGCTAACGTTAGCTACCTAGTAGCAACTGTAGCTTGCTAATACGGGCTGTGCTGGCTGGCTACCTTTTACCCTCACAATGGAGTGGAGCTAACTAACTGTACAAATCGATGTGATTGGCTGAGACTGTATTTTGTACGGTTGGCTGCCTGGCTGTTGTGGATTCGGGTAGCCTGCTAGCAGCTAACATCATCTCAACGTCAAAACTCTGTTGACACTGAGCTAGATTGCCGACAGCAGTGTAACAACAATATGGTCCGTGCGGAACCCTTATCCCAACACATAGTTCCGTGTGTGAATAATGTTGAGCCACCACAAAAGATGAATCCAAAGTTTAATATAGTAAGAATAGTACTAGGCTATATTATAACACATATTTGCAAGTAGATTACATTAGCAAAATGCCCTTTTGACATGTAGCCTACAAAGTTTATTTGGAAGTATTTTATATTCTGTACTTAGTTTTAAACTGGTCAGACAGTTCCCTCTGTGTAATACAGACAGTCTTCACACATTCATAAATAACACTTACAGAAAAGCGTATTGTGCACTGTAATACGTTTTGTTCAATGGGGGATTTTTGTATGTACCAAATACCGTGAAACTGGTATCTTTGCCCAAGGTTATCGTACCCTCAAAATGTCATACCGGCACATGCCTAGTTACACTATAGGCTACACTACTAGGTCTATACTATACTATACTATAGTTTAAGGCTACTTTCACTGTTTTACTGCATTACTGTTATATTGTCGTTTCTTTTATCAATAAAAAAAATATATATATTGTTGGTGCTCCTTACATTTTGGTGGGTGCTTCAACATTTTTGTCCGCAACATGTCATTAATTGTGTGTGAGAGGTCGATCAGTTAGCCACATTAGCGTGAGCTAGGTTAGCCACTAGTTAACGCGAGCTAGATGGAAATACAAACAATGTAACGTTACTGGTGAAAAAGTGATTTACCTTGGAATACTTCTTTGCCAACTTGCTGTACTTTGCTTGCAGGTCTGCAGCTGGATTATGAATAGTCCCAACTTTAGCCAAGGTAACGTTAAGCTAAAACTAGCTTTTCAAATAGCTCTTCAGCTAATGCTAATAACAGAGCTCCCCGTCACACTGCTCTACTCGGGACGATGGCATTAAGAAAAGTTATAATTATTTTGTCTCATCTTGTTTTAGTCAACAATATCAACATACATGAAGAGAAATTTCATCCTGGTTTTTGTAAATTACTTTTGTGTCCTCAGTTGTGGTCAACGATATTTAATAAACTATTTAGTCTCGTTAGCGTGACATGGTCTTCAATAACGTGACGTCACGTCTCATTGTCGTCATGAAAAAAACCTTCGTTGACGAACATCTTTCGTCATCAATGTAGTCAACAAAATTAACACTGGGTGCGACCACCCCCCCCCCCCCCACTCCCTCGTCCCTTTACCTGTACATTCGCTAGTTTGTCACTCAGTATGTGCCATGTGAGTTGACAGTGACTGTTGTGAAGGGCCAGATTAAACCGAATATATATATTTATTTATATATATATATTTAATTGTATTTGTATATTCTCTAATATTCCCTGATATCCCTTGTATATTCCTTGTACAATATGCATTGAATATCCATTCTAGCCTACTGAACATCCCATAATAGTCTCCATTCTACTATTGGTCGAGACCTTGGTGCCAGGCTGCCATACCCCTCAGACCCAGTTCAAACGTACCGCTCGACATGTACGAACAAGTCCTAGTTCCGCGTAGGAATCTGGCTACCGCACCACTAATGGGACTATTTGTTCATAGTGCGTATATATACTGCGCTACTAAAGTAGGACTTTCTTTTCAGTCCAGTTTCTTACCCTCCAATAGAGTCACAGACGTAAAGCCTCCCCGCGACGCCACGTGTGGGAGTAAGGCCAAGTTCGCCTACCATCGGTATTGAGACATCGTGTATATTAATATTTGAATAGTCATATTTGGCACTATATCGTCGAGTTGGACGTAGTCTATTAAGCTAATAATAGTCTGTTAATATATAGTGCTTCGTGCGGTGAGAATACTACCGTAGTCAGTACCCCATCGTTTCGGGCAGAGAACTGGCCGCTTACCCAGGGTGGTTGACCCTATGTGAAGCTGCACCCGAGGAGCCCCAGAGCCGACGAGCGAGTGGACCTGTATACCGGATTATTCTACCGACGACAGCCCGCCTTCCCAGGCACGGATTATGCTTTGGATACTTTGATTATTCCATGGATAAAGACCCCCGACACTGCCGTGTGTTGGAACCCCCCCCCCTGGAGAGGACGCAAGGTGAGGAGACGCTCTGCAAGACGAGGTCGCTTCACGTCTCTCCCCCGTGGACCGGAGAGAGCCGGCCCACAAAGAGTCCACCTGCTTTCATCTGTGGTCCAAGGATCGCCGGCGCATTGAACGGCACTACAGTGGGTTCACCTGGGATACCCTTGGCCGGACGAGGCAGCCGGATTCTACCCCCCCCCCCCCTCCTACTCCTGTCGGCTTACAAGCGACCGGATTAACCCCCTCTAGTGTATCTAGTATAATCATTAAAGTATCATTGCTGTTATTCCTTAACTATTCCAGGTCGTATATTTACCACCTGCGCCTTCAGAGATTGGACATTCTCTATTGATATACCGACGAATACTCCTTGCCATAAAAGTGCATACTATTTCAATTCATAAATGTAATTAAGTGATGAAGTGCTTATTCTACACACCATCGCTGTGTAGAAATAAAGACCTGTTTCTAATTCGTACATTTGTGTTGGATCCGTTTCATCTACGTGAGAGTGTTCATGATAATATATTTATGCCGTGTACTGGGTGGCCGAATATTAAGTACAAAGGTAGTGGTAGTAAGTATCATATCTAGTAATACAGTCAGGGAATTGTACCCCTCAGTTACAATTGGTCCTTCGAGCCGGAGGGTAATTAGTGTAATATTAATATAGTGTTATTAATATTGAAATGGCCTATGATGAACACTCCACGAAACGATCCTCCTAACCAACGCCCGCAGCGCGAACGACGGCTCCCTCAGTACTTAGAGGCTTACGCTGTCAGTCAACAACCTAGTCTTCTACTAACAGTAAACGCAGTAAAACTAGAAAGTAAAAGTATGTCTAACCCCAACGCCCGGACTACCCCGACCATAGAGGCCCCTACGGGCTCTAATGTAACTGACCAAGTTCACGGTGGGGACCAGTGGGAACCAGACATGACTTCACACCCCGCCAGTACTGAAGAAGTAGTCCCCGATGAGTCCCGGGAGGAATACAACGCTACCGAGAGAGAACTCGGCACGGAAGAAGACGGGGAGAGCACCGTGGAGATAGAACTCCAAGGCTCCGCAAGGAGTACCCCGAGGGAAGGCTCCCCTATACAACCGCCTTCTCCAGAGGCAGAGAGGACCCTACAGCAGGCCTTCCTCATCAGCCTGAACGCCGCTGCTGAACGCGACCGACTGCAGATCCAGCAGCGAAGCGAACACGAGCAGATACGTCTAGAAATAAGACGCATTCAGATGGAAGAGAATGTGGCCCGAGAACGAGCCGGTGCTCAACGGGACGCAGCGCGCGACAGACAGCAGTCGCAACTAATAGAACAGCTGATCAGACGGACAACACCCTCTCCCTCCGCCAGAGGCTCCAGGAACTCGTCTAGACACACCTCCAGGGCGGCATCCCCTAGCCGAGTAAACAACCCTGAACTTGACCAACAGACGAGGTCTATACCCCCCACAGACCACCTCCCCCCACCGGTCCAAGCGAGACCTAGCAACCGGGAAGGAGCAGCATATCCTGTGGAGAGGCTAAACCAGAGACTACAAGCACTGGATGACCTAACTGAAGACGAAGAGGAAGAGGAGGAGAACCACGCCCGACGACAGCACAGTACTCTACCGGACCAGGAGGTCCGGTACAGCCCAGGCTATACTCCCGCGGAGCTGCGCTACAGACCCCCGACTCTATACACGGGTGAGCACGACGCACGACCCGCACCGAGGAACAGCACCTGGACAAGCGGGCCATGGTACACTGCCGGTACCAGCCCATACCAAGGAGCGGGAGGAGACTCGCCTAGGAGGCCTCTCCCCCAACGCTCGCCGATGTATCCACAGTCAGCGTCATACATTGGCACGCCTATGGTACCCGACTTCACCCAAGAGAACCGGGCCCAGTATACAGAACTCTGCATGTGTCTGGAGACCATGTTGGTGGATGTATTGGATGAACGCCACAAATACGCCATCCTACTGAAGCACTTAAAGGTGCCCCGCGCACATAATATAGCGCTCGCCTACGCGACTTCCACCACCCCATACACAGCAGCGCTGGTAGCATTGGACCAGAGGTATGGGCGCATATGGGATTACGTGATCCAGGAGATCCGACACATCGACCGCTTACCCCCAGCAATAGACAATCGAGCACTGGACGACCTGTCCATCAGAGTGCAGTCCCTGGTAGGGATGTTGGGAGCGCAAAGAGAGAAGGGGAGGCATGAACTTTACGCCAACTCAAATGTGGAAAGGATCCTGGAGAAGCTGCCGCCCGCTCGTCAGGAGCGCTTTAGGCGGCAGAGGGACCACAGAGACCCGAATGGCCCCGAACCGAACCTCCTCGATCTAGCAGACTTCCTGGCGAGAGAAGTCAGCAGCCTACGGCTAGATACATTCGGACGGAGCACCCCTGGCTCCAGAGAAGGAACCAGACGACTAAATGATGGAAGAAGATCGGTGACTGTGATGCACCAATCGGAGTCAGTACCGAGCAGCAGGAGCCACAGTACCCCCTCCAGAACGGAGAAGTGGAAGATAGTGTGCCCCTACTGTGAGAAAGAACACTGGCTAGCGCAATGTGACTCCTTCCCCAAGCTGAACGCGGAGGAAGCAGGTCAATGGATAAAGTCCAACAAGCGCTGTTTTCGCTGTGCGCGCTCACACATGGCAGCCGAATGCCGCTTAAAGAAAAGGTGCACCAAGTGCGATGGAGCCCATCTGGACATACTTCACGACAGTAACAGACGGCGCCCTTCACCCGCACCATCCAGCAGCAAAGCGAGCGTCATGTACATCGATCCCGCCAGCAGCAGTGGAGCCCGAGTACTCCTAAAAGTAGTGCGTGTGACACTAAGCTACCAGAATAAAGTCCTGGACACTTACGCCGTCCTCGATGACGGGTCAGAGAAGACCCTGCTGCTCGCCTCCGCTGCGGCCCAGCTAGGGCTGCGGGGAAGCGAAACCCAAATGACAATTCGGACAATAAGACGAGATTTGAAGACGATAAAGGGCGAGAATGTCTCATTCTCTATCGCAGCAAGCGGCCAGCCTGAGCGACGGTACCAGATTGCAGACGCTTTCACCAGCCAAGAAATAGGACTGTCGCGGTACACATACCCCGTCGCCAAGCTGATGGAGAAATATGCACATCTGCGCAAGTTACCGATCCCGCTCATAGACAATGCTATGCCGACCCTGTTGATAGGCTCCGACCATGCAGACCTCATTGTCCCGATAGACCGGGTTCATACCGGACCCCGAGGCTGCCCTGCAGCAGTCGAGACCCGTTTGGGATGGACTCTCCAAGGCCCGCTCGCCAAATCTCTCAACCGAAGTACAGCCACTAGATGTCTCCACTCCCGAGTCACAGAGGGAGAAACCGCACTCCTGCAACACGTAGAGCGGCTATGGACCTTGGAACAAATGCCCTTTAAGAACGGAAAGAAAGACATTCGCTCTAAAGATGACATTTACGCCATTCACCTCCTCGAGACAGGGACCAAGAGAGTCCCGGTCAACGGCGTGTTGAGATACGCCACGCCACTCCTGCGGCGAGAAGGAATGCCTACTTTCCACGCCAAGACAGACGCCACAGAACGGTACCTGCTGAACACGGAGCGGCGCTTAGCCAAGAACCCCGCCCAAGAGAGTGTATACCGCGCTGAGATTGAGAAGCTCATCACAGCGGGACACGTCACAAAGATGGACATTAAAGAGGCTGACCAGACCACTGAATCGTGGTACGTGCCCCACCACAAGGTCCATCACAACGGTAAAGACCGCATAGTATTTAACTGCAGCTACCAGATCGGATCCCAAAATCTGAATAAAGAGTTACTGCCCGGTCCCACACTCGGCCCCTCCCTACTCGGCGTTCTACTCCGCTTCCGCCAGGAAAAGGTGGCCATCAGCGGGGACATTAAAGGAATGTTCCTGCAGGTGAGATTAGTAGAGGCGGACAAGCCCCTGTTACGGTTCCTATGGAGAGAGAAGCCAGGAGATGAGCACCCAGCCATCTACCAATGGGAAGTCCTCCCCTTCGGAACGACGTGCAGCCCCTGCTGTGCGACATTTGCACTACAGAAACATGTAGCAGAGGACCCAGCAGCGGACGAAGAGGTCCGACACAGCGTAAAGAACAGCTTCTACGTAGACAACTGTCTACAAAGCCTTTCAACCCAGGAAGAAGCCGAGGCTCTCCTGATTAAACTCCGCGCCTCATTGATCAAAGGCGGCTTTGATCTCAGGCAGTGGGCCAGCAGCGATCCGCAAGTACTGCGCAGCCTCTCCTCCGAGGACAAGGCAGCCAGCAGCGAGACCTGGATGGCTACAATCCCGGGAGAAGCCCAGGAGATGACCCTGGGATTGGTGTGGCGATTCAAAACAGATTCGCTTCACTACAGACACAAGCCCCTGACTACGGAGCAGGGAAGGCCGGCGGCGGCGCCGACCACCAGACGGAGTGTGTACACAACACTCGCCCGACAATATGACCCGCTAGGATGTATTCTACCGTACACCACCAGGGCAAAAATGATTGTACGAGCATTGTGGGACAAGGACCAGGGCTGGGACGACCCCATTCCCGCACACCTTGCATCCACCTGGAGAGAGTGGGAGATGGAGCTCCACTCACTCCCAGGCGTTAATATGCGCCGAAGCTACTTCCCACCCACGGTGAGGCCAGAGACATGTAAAATGGAATTACACGTCTTCAGTGACGCCTCAGAGGTCGCATACGGATCAGTAGCCTACTTGCGGGCCCAAGACCAGGGGGGAGAGATCTACACAGCATTTGTCCTCGCCCGCTCGAGAATAGCCCCACGCAAGCAACAATCTATCCCACGTCTAGAGCTCTGCGCAGCCCTAGCCGGAGCGCACCTAGCCACGCTCATCCAACGTGAGCTCACCATACCGGTGTCTAGAACAATCCTGTGGTCAGATTCCACGACGGTACTCGCCTGGATCAAATCGGACTCATGCAAGTACAAAGTCTTCGTGGGAGTCAGAGTCACCGAGATTCAAGACTTAACCGAAGAGTTAACCGGAGAAACAGAGTGGCGCTACGTTGATACAAAACAGAACCCAGCTGACGTCATCACCCGGGGGATGCCCCTGGATGACCTCACCCGTCGCAATGTCTACAGTGACGGCCCCGCATTCCTAAGACTCCCGGAAGGACAGTGGCCCATGCCTATCCCGAGGGAAGCAAGTCCAGAGGAGGTGGAAATTAAGAAGTCTGTGTTCTGTGGATTGAGCACCGTAGCCTCCACCGACCCTAACATAAACGATTGCACGTCCATAGAGAGTGCACAACAAAGAACATTCCTGCGGTACCACCCGGAGTGCAAGTCCCCCGCTGATATGTCAGCAGCTAACTACGAGGAAGCAGAATTGCTTCTACTGCAGCGAGCCCAGAGAGACTCGTTCCCTGATGAATTGGCCTGTCTACAGGGAGGAAAGCCCGTCCCATCCGACAGCAGATTAATTCACCTGGCCCCCGAGAGCGACGCTCATACCCTCATCAGAGTGGGTGGTCGCCTACGCAGAGCCCCCAATCTACCGGATGACATTAAACACTACCTACCGTCTCTACAGACCCGCCAGAAGTGGGTAAAGGAGAGAGACAATTTGACAGAAGGAACAGTCGTCATGATTATTGATCAATCACTGCCCAGAGCTATGTGGCCGGCCGGCCGCGTAAGCAAAGTGATCACCGGTGCCGACGGCAAGGTCCGAGCAGCTGAAGTGCTCGTCCAGGGTCGCACTTACACCCGTCCCGTGGCAAGGCTCATAGAACTGCCTCGACTCCCAGACACAATCGATGATGACCATGACCCTACAACCCTATGACTTTGTGAAGTTGACTGACCCTACAGCAAACCCTTATGTGTAAATAGACAACGCGATTAATCTGTCTCTGTTTAACTGATTAGGTCTGGGACCTATTCAGGGGGTGGCTGTTGTGAAGGGCCAGATTAAACCGAATATATATATTTATTTATATATATATATTTAATTGTATTTGTATATTCTCTAATATTCCCTGATATCCCTTGTATATTCCTTGTACAATATGCATTGAATATCCATTCTAGCCTACTGAACATCCCATAATAGTCTCCATTCTACTATTGGTCGAGACCTTGGTGCCAGGCTGCCATACCCCTCAGACCCAGTTCAAACGTACCGCTCGACATGTACGAACAAGTCCTAGTTCCGCGTAGGAATCTGGCTACCGCACCACTAATGGGACTATTTGTTCATAGTGCGTATATATACTGCGCTACTAAAGTAGGACTTTCTTTTCAGTCCAGTTTCTTACCCTCCAATAGAGTCACAGACGTAAAGCCTCCCCGCGACGCCACGTGTGGGAGTAAGGCCAAGTTCGCCTACCATCGGTATTGAGACATCGTGTATATTAATATTTGAATAGTCATATTTGGCACTATATCGTCGAGTTGGACGTAGTCTATTAAGCTAATAATAGTCTGTTAATATATAGTGCTTCGTGCGGTGAGAATACTACCGTAGTCAGTACCCCATCGTTTCGGGCAGAGAACTGGCCGCTTACCCAGGGTGGTTGACCCTATGTGAAGCTGCACCCGAGGAGCCCCAGAGCCGACGAGCGAGTGGACCTGTATACCGGATTATTCTACCGACGACAGCCCGCCTTCCCAGGCACGGATTATGCTTTGGATACTTTGATTATTCCATGGATAAAGACCCCCGACACTGCCGTGTGTTGGAACCCCCCCCCCTGGAGAGGACGCAAGGTGAGGAGACGCTCTGCAAGACGAGGTGGACCGGAGAGAGCCGGCCCACAAAGAGTCCACCTGCTTTCATCTGTGGTCCAAGGATCGCCGGCGCATTGAACGGCACTACAGTGGGTTCACCTGGGATACCCTTGGCCGGACGAGGCAGCCGGATTCTACCCCCCCCCCCTCCTACTCCTGTCGGCTTACAAGCGACCGGATTAACCCCCTCTAGTGTATCTAGTATAATCATTAAAGTATCATTGCTGTTATTCCTTAACTATTCCAGGTCGTATATTTACCACCTGCGCCTTCAGAGATTGGACATTCTCTATTGATATACCGACGAATACTCCTTGCCATAAAAGTGCATACTATTTCAATTCATAAATGTAATTAAGTGATGAAGTGCTTATTCTACACACCATCGCTGTGTAGAAATAAAGACCTGTTTCTAATTCGTACATTTGTGTTGGATCCGTTTCATCTACGTGAGAGTGTTCATGATAATATATTTATGCCGTGTACTGGGTGGCCGAATATTAAGTACAAAGGTAGTGGTAGTAAGTATCATATCTAGTAATACAGTCAGGGAATTGTACCCCTCAGTTACAGTGACCATTCTAACCAATCAAACGTGAGCTTGACGCACACACACGCTGCTCGCAGTGCCCTCCCCCTCACAGACCCATCTCATTTGCACCGAAGATAGCAAGCGTGCAGGTCCTCTTTTAACACCACTGAAGCATTAAACAATGGCCCAGTAAACTATTCATCACTTTAGTTTAATACACGAGGCGTTGTCTAACGTTATCTAGCTGGCTAGCTACTGATAGCTCATAACATAATTGAAATTCGTTTTGCAGATGTGGCTAACGTTAGCTAGCTACCGATCTTCGGCTGGCTAACGTTAGCTACCTAGTAGCAACTGTAGCTTGCTAATACGGGCTGTGCTGGCTGGCTACCTTTTACCCTCACAATGGAGTGGAGCTAACTAACTGTACAAATCGATGTGATTGGCTGAGACTGTATTTTGTACGGTATTTTGGCTGCCTGGCTGTTGTGGATTCGGGTAGCCTGCTAGCAGCTAACATCATCTCAACGTCAAAACTCTGTTGACACTGAGCTAGATTGCCGACAGCATTGTAACAACAATATGGTCCGTGCGGAACCCTTATCCCAACACATAGTTCCGTGTGTGAATAATGTTGAGCCACCACAAAAGATGAATCCAAAGTTTAATATATTAAGAATAGTACTAGGCTATATTATAACACATATTTGCAAGTAGATTACATTAGCAAAATGCCCTTTTGACATGTAGCCTACAAAGTTTATTTGGAAGTATTTTATATTCTGTACTTAGTTTTAAACTGGTCAGACAGTTCCCTCTGTGTAATACAGACAGTCTTCACACATTCATAAATAACACTTACAGAAAAGCGTATTGTGCACTGTAATACGTTTTGTTCAATGGGGGATTTTTGTATGTACCAAATACCGTGAAACTGGTATCTTTGCCCAAGGTTATCGTACCCTCAAAATGTCATACCGGCACATGCCTAGTTACACTATAGGCTACACTACTAGGTCTATACTATACTATAGTTTAAGGCTACTTTCACTGTTTTACTGCATTACTGTTATATTGTCGTTTCTTTTATCAATAAAAAAAATATATATATTGTTGGTGCTCCTTACATTTTGGTGGGTGCTTCAAAATGTTTGCTGGTGCTCCTGTGGGGAGGTAAAATGGTGGCATGTCTTATGCCTTTTTTCATCAGCAGGTCTTTTTTCTGACTGTGTCTGATGTACTAGATTTGTTCAGTGACCCCACCGTCTCTATTATTTATAATGAGATTGAAGCCACTGTTTCCTGTGGCGTTCAGCCCGGAGGCATGCGGGCGGTGCTTTGTCCCATTTTTTCAAATTGGGAAAAATTAGAACCGGCGTTATACCTAGGGGGTCCTTACAATCTATTCATATGTTGTGATATGACATTCAGTCTTCTCCCTTGGGAGAAGGTCTGATGTGATGAGCCAAGCGGGACGCCGCGTTGCCACTCATGCTGGGAAGGTAGGTGGTGACATTTTGTATGTCTCTCGGCTCAGCGGGTTTTTAACCGACTGAGTCTGTTCGTACATGTTGTGATATGATACTGTCTGGAGAGAGAAAGCTCTCCAAGGGAGTGTTTCTCTTTCAGTGAGGCAGAGCCGCGTGATTACCAAAACAAGCTGCATTTCTCGGAGACGCTCTCTGATTGGCCGACGCCTGTTTCTACACTGGTTAAGCTTAGGCACTCTTCGAAGTTGGTTAAGGTTAGAGTTTGTCTTAGAGCATGGCGATAGAATGCCAGGTAGTTTGCAGGCTGTTTGACGAGGAAATGGCCAAAGACACAGCTCGTCACGGATTGGCCAAACGCGTCAGTGGCCAATCAGAGAGCGTCAGTCAAGTTTCAAGTTTAAGTTTCTTTAATAGTTGTCATACAGAAGTACAGAATACTTTCATACAAAATGCTTCTTACTGTTACGCTCCAGAGACTGTGCTAGACAAGATAGTATCAAATAACATAGTATAGCATGTAATTTAGAAGAAGAAAATGAGGTCACAGTGTTCGGTATAGACATATGTACAATGTTCTGAGTTACCATATAATATACAATACTATGCAGTGTACTAATGTACAGTACTATATAGTGCAAAGCAGAAATGGGATGAGGTACAGTTTAGGTACAATTTACAGTAAGGTGTACGAGTTGTAGTGCAATCCTTCATCAATAAATATAAAGTGTGGGGAGTGGGTGCTACAGTGTGTTTGTTTAAAGTGGGTGTGTGCTATAAAGTGTGTGGAGTGGGTGCTACAGTGTGTCTGTTTAAAGTGAGTGTGTGCGTGTGGATGTGTGTGCTATGTGCGTTTGGTGGTTGTTGTTGTGTAGTGTTCATTGTTCGTTTAGCAGTCTGATGGCCTGGGGATAGAAGCTTCTTCTGAGTCTTTCTGTGCTCGCCTTGAGACTCCGGTATCGCTTGCCTGACCGCAGCAGTTCAAAGAGGCAGTTGTTCGGGTGACTGGAGTCTTTAATGATTCTCTTAGCCTTGCCCTTGCAACGCTTGTTGTAAATGTTCTGGAGGGTGGGGAGCCCCCCTCCAATTGTGCGTTCGGCTGAACGTGTCACTCTTTGTAGTCTGCTTCGGTCTTGTGCAGTGCTATTCCCAAACCAGGAGGTGATGTTGCCAGTCAAGATGCTCTCTATTGTACATGAGTAGAAGTTCTTAAGGATCTTCTGACTGACTTGGAACTTCCTTAGGCGCCTGAGGAAGTAGAGGCGTTGTCGTGCCTTCTTCACAACACTGTCAATGTGTGTGGTCCATGTCAAGTCCTCGGATATGTAGGCTCCGAGGTACTTAAAGCTGTTGACTCTCTCAACCGGTGCCCCGTCAATGCTGAGGGGGCTGTAGTCCTTGACCCCCGACCTCCTGAAGTCCACAATCATCTCCTTTGTTTTGCTGACGTTCAGGGAGAGGCTGTTTTCCTGGCACCATCCCGCCAGGACCTTGACCTCTTCCAGGTAGGCCCTCTCGTCGTTGGCAGAGATCAGGCCCACCACCACTGTGTCGTCAGCAAATTTGATGATTGTATTGCTACTCCGCTGAGCCACACAGTCGTGTGTGTACAGGGAGTAGAGGAGGGGACTCAGAACACAGCCCTGGGGGGCCCCTATGTTGAGGGTGATGGATGAGGAGGTGCAGTTGCCTGCTCTCACCACCTGGGGTCTGCCAGTCAGGAAGTCCAAGACCCACTGGCAGAGGTCATAGTTCAAGCCCAGTCAGTGCCAATCAGAGAGAGAAATGCGGCTTGTTTTGGTAATCACGCACCCAGGATGGCCTGTTGCCGTGTTCGGCGCCTGGGCTGTATTTACATATCTGTATTCGCATATCTGTTTTTTCATAAGCAGGGGTTCCCCGCTATCCATTGGCGGATATATGGGGATCCTCGCTAGCTCTGGCGTTGGCAACCAGGGGAGTTGCGTGCGCACTTACCCGGTTCAAGTTTTTTTTACTCAAGGCTCTTTTTCGTCTCGCGCTGTTACTGGCTCTGCTATGATAAAGCAGGTGCCGCAGCTGCGACAGCCAGGCAAAATCGGTTTAATTCTGATTTTTTTTGGCAAAGTAGGTACATTTTCCGGTCCCAGTAATGGGACCTAGTGTAAAGGGTCTGCCCCCTTTCTGTGAAAACGGGGGGGGGGGGGGAGGTTCAGACCCATGCCACGCATGTCTCCCGATCGGTTGATTTTAAGAGGAGACATAGTGAAGGTTCCCATCCTCGGTGTGGGCTGCTAGACAGCCCCCCCTCCTGCTGAAAAGGGGGATGACGTCTGCCCATGCTGTGGCCTTGCTCGTCATCCGAATGTGGGGAGGAAGAACGCACAGTGGTATTGTGCTATGTTTTCCCCCCGACTCGTGTATGGTTGAATGGCGAGTAGAGTTTTTAGACTGAGTTCCACATCTCTGATCGTTCTTAACAGTTGTGTGTATTGAGCGTGCGGTGTGGTACCCATTCTCCAATCTGCTAAGTTAAGAATGGAAAAGTAATTTTCAATTGTTTAGTCAATCATTGATGTGGGACCTCTGCCACTAGGTTGTGTCACATCTCACGTGGCGGACTTCGCCGACTCCCCATGAACGTGGGGTGCCGGGCCAATACGGTGGGGGGTAGTGGGCCTATTTCTGCCCCCTACAGCCTAACGTGTTGGTAGTTGGAAGTCAGTGCTTCCGGGTTCCGGGTGTTTGTCAACACTGCCGTTGGGAACCGGGCACGCCCCCGGATCTGTCAGAACGGCATGAAACAGCGTTTTCTATGCGTACAGATGTGGAAGAGGGTTTTTTTGAATAGGTTTGCTTCTTCCAGGCAGACAGTCAAGCTTTGCTCTTACTAAGGTTACTTACTAAGGTTACTATTGATCAGCCTGTAGGTCCCTGTAACCCCTGGGGGGCTCTGTGAGAGGGCTCGTCTGGTTAGACGCGGCCAGAGACCCCCAAGGGAGGGTAACGGGGCAGGCCTGTGGTCAGGGGGGGGGGGGCCCACTAGTGGGCTCCCGTGGGTGCTCTTTGAGAGCGGTTTTGAAGGTGGCAGTGATTGAATTTTTTTTTACGGCTGTGGGTAGGGCGTTCCACATTGATGTGGCATAATTGCGGAACGTGTTTAGTCCCTTGTTTGAGCCGGTTGGGTGCGTTCAGAGTCTTCAGACACACCAAACCCCAGAACAACACAGGTAGGAGATTCAAACAAAACAATGAAACCGGGGTGTTTTTGGTTAAATTCACAAGTAGACCATGCATATTAACCTGTTACACTGGAGACATGATCCAATAGACTTTTATACTATGGGAAGTCAGACTCTTTTCAGGCTCGGCTCTAACAAAAAAAAGACAGTTACTAACATTTTAATCAAACCTTTAATGAACAGTTCAACACAGAACCACAGCATATTTTCATTTAGCAAGTTCTGCACTCAGCTTTGCAGTCTCCAATATTGTTGAAATGCAGCCAGATGCTGCTTCTTTTTCTATGTTCGCTCATATTAAAAAAAATAAATAAAAAAAAATTATCTTTTTCCCCCTCCTTTTTCCGTTTTTCTCCCATCCCAATGTTAGGACTTCGTTATGCCAATTCCCAATCCCCTTCCTGGTCGTTGCGCACCTACCCCCTACCTACAGTCGGTCTGGGAGAGTGGAGGCTATCACAATCACATGCTTCCTCCGACACATGTGTAGCCAATCAACCGCTTATTTTCGCCTGGCAGCGCGGACTCTCACTGGGGGAGTGTAACGTGTGGAAGGATCACACTACCTCCCCCAGGTCTTTCCCTTGCTGTGCAGGCGCCCCGACCGAACTGTAGGAGTCGCTGTTTACAACGACCAGGACCCACCCTTGCCGGGTTTTTCCACCCTCTAACACTGCCAATTGTGTTAGAATGGACGGCCGGCCAACCCGGAAGCACCACAGCTGGATTCGAGCCCTGTTCGCTCATTTCTTAACTTTTTCCAGACTCTCTTATTTAAATCTGGCTCTATCTCTCTCTGTTGCTCTGTGATTTGATTTGATTTTGATTTGACATTTAAAAAAATACAAGATTCCAGAAAACATCAAGGATGCTACACAAAAAAGTCAAGACGTATTTCCATTGTGGTCCTTGGTCTCAGACAGACAAGCAATACAAAACATGACCACAAATAACAATTTGACAAACTACATAGACAGACTGTGTGTGTGTGTGTGTGTGTGTGTGTGTGTGTGTGTGTGTGTGTGTGTGTGTGTGTGTGTGTGTGTGTGTGTGTGTGTGTGCGTGCGTGCGTGCGTGCGTGCGTGCGTGCGTGCGTGCGTGCGTGCGTGCGTGCGTGCGTGCGTGCGTGCGTGCGTGCGTGTGTGTGTCCTCTTGGGTCCTTATGCAGTCAAGCCACTGAACTTAGAAGCAGGCCAGGCCAGTGTTTCTAGTTGCAGCAGCGCAATAGTTAGATAACCTATGGTGGGGAACAACCAGGAGATCACTGCAACTCACACAAGTTGGAGAACTATCTCTCTCTCTCTCTCTTGCTCTCACACACACACAAAGGGAGCCGCATGTGATTGGTGGAAGCGGGACCCTTACAAAAAACTGTTGTTGCTATTGCTAATCATTGACACATGCTAGCCTGTAATAATCCCCCTTTGCAAAATCTACTTTGCATTTGATATATTTCAAATATATGCCATCACACACACTGGCATTTAAAGGGTTAGAATTATAAAATGAATATGTAGTGTTATGATCAGGGCTGAAGTTGAATAAAAGATTGTATTTTTTTCAATCTGACATTAGTGTGTGTGCGTTTGAACGTCTGCATGTTTAAACCATACATTTCCATTTATAAAAAAATATATATATATATTATAATCTTTTTTTTTACCTCCTATAATAGTGGGGGTCGCGGCTCTCTGACACCGTTAATTGGGGGTCGCGGCCTGAAAAGTTTGGGAACCCCTGCTCTACATCACTATACAAGCACTGTACTGGTAAGCCCAGCATGTTTGGCCTGTGTGATAATGATTCAGAGGTGTTCTGTAACATCTCAGCCAACACCCCTGACGTTGTGGTGGTTAATGAGAGTAGTAGAGATATGTTTATTCTAGAGGTTGGGTGTACCTTCGACCACATCCTGGAGGAAGCCTTTTTAACCAAGTTGCTGAAATATCAGCAGCTCAAACATCTCACAACTAGGCTACAAGTGTCAACTTTTAGTTTTCATTTTTGGCAGCCTGGGTCATGTTCACAAGCTGGTGGTTAGGGGCCTTCAGATGGCCCACATCTCCAAGAGAAAGGCTAAACAGTTAACAAGGTATTGCTCTATATCTGCTATTATTGGTAGCCGCTCTATTTGGAGACAGCGTTGCTTTTTGTACCCATGGAGTAGATATAGTTTGTACGGAAATGCTATTGCATCTGTTTTTGAAACATCATCTCCTGTCAATATTGTATGTGTATGATGAATGCTGCAAGCACAGTCACAAACGTAATTGAATAACTCCCAATGAGCTAATTGCACTGTTAGTGTTTATGTCCTTAATGTACTGTAATGGACATAAATAAAGCATCTAAAATGTGTGTAGTGTACCTGGCCTGTACCACTACACTCGCTGTCTTTGGAGACATAATGGTAGGATCCTAGTCTGTCCTTGCGTGTGATTGGCTGCATGGTGTCAAAATAAAGTCCTACCCCTACCTGCATTGGATTCTCATGCCCAGCTGCAAGGGAGGTGTAGTGGGTTACGTCATTGCCGTTTTTCGTGTTCCACCCTCTGTCCAACGCAATGTATTTGCCCATTGCCCATTTCTGAATCGTCTCGTTTAAAACAAATTAAGCATTAACATTTGCATGGTGTACCTTTCTGTGCTTATTCATCCACAATCTATATCTCAACATGAAAATATTCGCAATTAATCATTAAAAGAATATCGCAGAATTGTATTTCAACCAAAAATGCTTAAACAATAATGTTAGTGATAGAAGGGAACTCATTTTGTGCAAAAATGGAAAGCTTTTCAATTTCCATGCCGATAATCCATTTTCCCAATGATGAATCCCTATACGGGTGGAACAACCAGTGACGTCAGACTACACCTCCCTGATTCCTGCAGAACTGCAGAATGGGGCCCGCGGCTTGAGAGGCCTACGGGCGGGGCTTCGGATGGACCGAATTTGGGTTGCCAGATTCTTTATTTAGTTTATTATTAACATTGCATTAATAGATATTCAGAAATTATTCATATTCATTTTTTATTCAACATTTATTTATCCAGTGGAAACCCATTGTGACCAAGATCTCATTTACAATGGTGCCCCTGGTTACAGCACATGTCACAAGCAGCCATTATATAGTAACTATACACAAGGTACACGTACTGACATATAAATACTCAAATGCAAGAGTAAACATAGCAAGTCATATCAGTCTTCTCCTCAGAGTGCAGTGGTGCTCTGCTACATCATTGTAAAGCCAATTGACCCCTCATGAGTATGGTGTACAAATTACCTTCACTTCTTACCAGATAAAAAACGTTATGTTGGGGGAGGTATATGTGCTTATTTGATCTCATTCATCTTTTATAATATCCTCTTAATGGTTTATTTGGTATATATGGTTGATCAGTAAACACAATGGGTTTGATAGGTGTTTATTTTGTGTTTCTTATTGTTTTGATAAGATAGAATAGATTGATCTATCTAGGAAGAGATACGAAGATGCGATTCGAATCCAGGTACTTTCTGTGTGGAGTTTGCATGTTCTCCTTGTGTCTTTGTGGGTTTCCTCAGAGTGCTCCAGTTTCCTCCCACCATCAGATACATATGTACACTCCTGTCAGTGCCCCTGAACTATAAAATGCAATACTATAAAGCATTACATTTGAGTTACAATGTGTTGATAAAATGTTCTTCCACTGTAAATCCTTGTGTTGGGTTGAAGTGTGTGTATTTCCTGTGGTATGGAGACGTTGCAAAGGCGACCACAGATCAGTTGTCATACACTGCCCCCCTCTGGCAGCAACTGAGAACATGTACTTCCATTCACCTCGGTTTACCAGACAATCCTGCTACTGTATTGTACAGTACGTTTGCCATACCATAAGGGGGAATGAGGAGGAATGAAGAGGTATGAGGAGGAATGAAAAGGTATGAGGGGGAATGAAAAGGTATTAGGGGGAATGAAGAAGTGTGAGGGGGAATGAGGAGGAATGAAGAGGTATGAGAGGGAATGAGGAGGAATGAAGAGGTATGAGAGGGAATGAGGAGGAATGAAGAGGTATGAGAGGGAATGAGGAGGAATGAAGAGGTATGAGGAGGAATGAAAAGGTATGAGGGGGAATGAAGAAGTGTGAGGGGGAATGAGGAGGAATGAAGAGGTATGAGGGGGAATTAAGATGTATGATGGGGAATGATGAGGTATGAGGGGGAATTAAGAGGTATGATGGGGAATGATGAGGTATGAGGGGGAATTAAGAGGTATGAGGGGGAATGATGAGGTATGAGGGGGAATTAAGATGTATGATGGGGAATGATGAGGTATGAGGGGGAATTAAGATGTATGAGGGGGAATTAAGAGGTATGAGGGGGAATGAAGAGGTGTGAGGGGGAATGAAGGGGTGTGAGGGGGAATGAAGAGGTGTGAGGGGGAATGAAGGGGTGTGAGGGGAATTAAGAGGTGTGAGGGGAATTAAGAGGTGTGAGGGGAATTAAAGGTCCTGTGTCTTATAAATGGCCTTTTACCAGTGTTTTGCATTGTTTTCTATAGCAATGTGGGGTTGTATCAATGGGGTCTGTGTCTCTAATTCTCATTTTGGCTCATCAGTCCAGGTCATATGTCACTAGATCCTCCCTCACTGAACTAAGCTATTCTGAATTTTGCGTACCTGTGACGTCGAATAATTCTCATCTGCATAACTAACTAACTCTATATGGTTGTAGCCACACTCAACCATTCGCTCAACAACAGAGCGAGTGGAAATACTGACACTTCCTCAAGTGGGTTGACGTGGCGCGGGTGCCGACAGAGAGAGCAGAGAACGAGAGAGGGAGAGAGAGAGAAACAGAGAGGGAGAGAGAGAGAGGAAC
Source organism: Notolepis coatsorum (assembly GCF_963971535.1). Lineage (NCBI taxonomy): Eukaryota > Metazoa > Chordata > Actinopteri > Aulopiformes > Paralepididae > Notolepis > Notolepis coatsorum. The sequence continues at coordinate 83,273,902 of NC_140168.1, forward strand.
ACGAAGCACCCCACACACACTCCCGACCGTGCAGTCGGGAGCACTCGCATATCACTGTCAACCTGCTGCAAAATATCATTGTGCACGCTCCCACGCGTGCGCCCGTATTCCGATCCGATCCAATAATATTCATAGGGGTATATTGTCATTTGAAACAAGTTACCAATGCATTGTCCCGTGGGATTATGCCCCCCCCCCCCCCCCCCCCCCCTCCCGCGGTGAAATTAATTAGTATCCCCCTCAATCTCTGTCTCTCTCTGTCTGCCAGTGCAGACTGTGGGTGACTGTCACTCAAAGCACTTATGGGCGGAGCCTAGCCCAAAACAGCTTGAAATCTTGAAGTGGAAAAATGCTGCTTTAGAGTACTTGATTAGAAATACAAAACAATTAATTTTTATTGGAAAAGAAAACGTACAGATGTGTTCCATAGACTCACAGGAATTGTGTAACATTGCCCAAATAGTGAAAGGAATAGCAAAACATGGGACCTTTAAGAGTTATGGGGGGGATTTGGGGTATGATGGGGAATGAAGAGGTATGGGGGAATTATGATGTATACGGGGGAATTAAGAGGTATGAAGGGGTATGGGGGAATTTAGAGGTATGATGGGGAATGAAGAGGTAAAGGGGAATTAATGAATGAACATTACATTTATATAGCACTTTTCTAGACACTCAAAGCGCTCCCCACAATGTAGGGTGGAAATTGCTTCCTTCACCACCACTGGTAGCACCCAACCTTGGGCTACGCAGGCTCAATGGCTGTCATACACTGGCACCAGGCACACATCACACTACACAATGGCTGAAAGGCTCAGGAGACAGGGATTGATATTAAGCCAATTAAGGGGAAGGGATGATTAGGTGGCCTTGATGTCAGAGACCTGATTGGGAATTTGTCCAGGAACGTCGGGGAACCCCCTACTCTTTGCGATAGGCGCCCTGGGTTCTTTAACGACCGAATTCAGTCAGGACCTCCATTTAGCGTCTCATCCAAAGGACGGCACTCACAGCTGTATGGTGTCCCTATCACCGTAACAGGGGCATTGTTACTGACAAGTCCAGAGGACAGAGTGCCCCCTGCTGGACAACAACACCACTTTCCGACAACGGCCTTGACCGGGGCTCGAACCGGTGACCTTCCGGTCATGAGTCTGGAGCTCTACTTATGTAGCCAGAGGTATGATGGGGAATGAAGAGGTATGATGGGGAATGAAGAGCTATGAGTATAGGAGGGGGGGGGGCGCTTCCTGGAGCCCAGCAATAAATTAAGTGAGTATAGTTTTTTCAGCTTCAGCAGATGCATCATTTGATTTGTTATGTTAAATTATCTTTATTAGCTTTTTCCTGGTCACGCAGGACCGACAGCTTTTTCTTGGCCACGCAGGACCGACAGCTTTTTCTTGGCCACGCAGGACCGACAGAGGACAGAGGGAGAAACGGGAGGAGAAGAAGGGAAGACATGCAGCATATGGCCACCGGGTGTGGGAAGCGAACCCGGGACGACCGCTTCACGACTCAGCAAGCTATGTGGTGTGCTACTGGAGCGCCCCTTGATTTGTTATGTTAAGTGTTTTAGGCCACTCTTTCTGAGCACAGCCCACTCTACAATTACAGTCTACAAATGTGTAGTTCGATACATACATTTAAGAAAATTATTCAAATATAAGGTGATACATAAATATAAAACCTTATTATTATCCAAATTATATTTTATTATAACATAACTATTCAAATTGTGACAACAACAAAAATATATATAAAAAAACAAGTAAATAAATGTGTACGTTTTGTATATAAAACTATGAAGCTTTTGTAACCTTTTGTTTTTGCAAAATGATGTACTGATTGAATTATGTTTTTTTGTGTGTGTGTGTAAATAATGTAATGTAAAAAGGGTAGGCAATTATAAGCCTCGGCTTCAGCCTACACCTTTTCTGTCATTTTCTTTAGTTTATAAATGTTCTACTACTGTACATTGCTTTGTAAAAGAAGACCGAAATAAAATCATTCATTCATTCATTCAATTGGAGGTTCCTCAGGAGTTCATCTATGAAGAAACACACTCCTCAATGTCAGTTTCAGAATTTAATAACAGACAAAGATGAAGACACCCTGAAACAGACACAGACAGCACAGTCAGCTGACAAAGTATATCTTGAATACACAATCACACTAAAGTGACACATAAATATATATATCTATATAATGCATATATAATATAATATATAATATGTATGAACAGTAGAGCATCTCACATGAATGATGAACGAACGTCTCTGCAGGAGGCGAAGTGAAGAATGACAACTAAAATGTCCGCTCAGCGTAGTGCACGGCATATCCGGTTGGATGCTGGTAAGACGCTGCCCTCTAGTGGCCGGCGATAAACTCTTCATCCCCCCCAGACCGGAAAGCTAAGGGTCGGAATAGATTAACGGTCTAAATCCTGTATCCAGCTGCCGGACTCGGGCTCGTAGCGTGCCGGCGGCCTCCTCACGCGGCCCGGCCGAGTAGGCAGGGGCAGCGTCGGTGGCGACCGCGGCACCGGGAGCGGCGTGCCCAGGAAGGCACCGGCAGGAGCGGTGAGGTCAGAGGCCGCCTCATCTGCAGGCGCCGTAGGGAAGGCGCCCATAGCCGCGTCGCGGAGCCCATCAGCCGGCTGCTGAGCAAACCCCTGGGGCACCGCGGGCGGGGGCTGACGGGTGGGGGCCAGGGTGGGCACAACGGGTGGGGGCAGGCGTCCCAGGGCAGCAGGTGGCGGCGACGGCGCAGCCGACTGCTGATGGGCGCAGGGTGTGGCCGGTGTGTAGGCGCGGAGGAAACGCCGGTTGCGCAATGTCAGACGTCCTGAACCGTCGACCCTGACCCGATACTGGTCGTGGCCCAGTGACTCCACCACCACACCCGACCTGTCCCATTTGTGAGGGCTCGGGCCCTGCTGGTTCTGGAGGAATACTCTCTCGCCGAGTGCCAATGGGCGGAGCGGTCTCGAGTGAGTCCCCAGAGACTCGGTGGTACGGGACATACGGGTCCGAAGGGCGTCCTCCTTTGCCGCCCATGCCTCGCGCCACAGCAGGCGGATATGCGGGTTCGAGAACTTCTCGAGGCGGTTCACGAAGGAGAGCGAGCCCCGAAGTGGGCGGCCGAAGATGATCTGCGCTGGCGAGAGGTTGCAGTCGGGGTCAGGTGTGTTTCTCAACTGCAGCATCGCGCGCAGGAAGCGGTCCTGATCAAGGCTGCCTGACGGGCCGGTGTTGGACATCAGGAGGCGCTTAGCAGCCTTCACCGCCACTTCTGCCCTCCCGTTCGACTGAGGAAAGCTGACGGAGGACACGCGGTGCTTGACGTGCCATAGGCGGAGGAAGTCCTCAGTGTGGCTCGCCTTGAATTCCGGACCGCCGTCGCTTGAGAGCTCCTCCGGTACGCCGAAGGTGGCGAAGAACGAACGGAGGTGTTGGACCAGGCCTGCTGAGCCTGCCAGGGCAGTACCAGCCGTAGAGCTCAGGACCTCCACCCAGCCCGAGAGCCGGTCCCCGACAACTAGGTAGTGGCGGCCCCCATAGTCGAAGAAGTCCGCGAACACCGCCTCGAACGGAGTGGATGGGGGCGATGATGGCAGGGGGGGTGTAGCCGCCTGTGACGGAGCATTGCGGTTGCAGTCTGCACACCCGTCCCTGGTGGCTTGAATGTCCCCTGACATCCCGGGCCAGTAGACTATCGCTCTGGCATGCTGCCCCATCGCTGAAGTCCCCTGGTGGGCGGCGTGGAGGTGCCGAAGGACTCTCTCACGGAGGGATGGGGGAACCACGACGCGGTCCTGATAGAGCAGAACGCCGTCCTGTGCGTAGACGGACTCACAGACTGATGACAGGCTCGCCAGGGCGGGGTCGTTGACGTCAATCCCACCCTCCTGCTCGATGAGGCGGAGGAGGTGGCCAAGGCCCTCGTCAGCCGCTGTCTCCCGTGCGAGGAGGGGCCAAGAGACGGCACCGAGCTCTCGTGCATCGTCACGGATGGAGGCCATGAGTGCTGACTCCACGGCGTCAGGCTCGCTCGGCAGCCACAGTGATATGCCGTTCGTCGAGCCAGAGGGGGAAGGGTGCCTTGAAGTGGCGTCAGCGGCATAGTTGCTCTTGCCAGGCAGATGCACAATGTCAAAGCGCCACGGGAGTGTGCGCTGCTTGAGTCTAAATAGACGCGAGTTCGTAATCTCATCCAGCGTGCGGTCGCCAAAGATCTTCACCAGCGGCTTGTGGTCGGTGACCACGACGAGGTTGTCGGACCCCTGCGTGAAGTACCGCGTCTGTTCCAGACCCCAGGCCACGGCCAGGGCCTCTCCTTCGACAGCCGCATAACGCTGCTCCGCAGGGGACAGGAAACGCGACCCCGCGAGGGTGATCCTCCATCCTCCTGAGCAGCAGTCCGGTATGCCCGAGGCACAGTGACAGTGTTGCTGGAGCAGGAAGTAGCCAATGCCGAGCTTGGACCAGTGGTACGCTTCTGCATGTCGTAGATCTCCACGCCCTCACGGATGGCCCCAATTATGGCCTGCTTGGACGTCTGGAAGGCCTCCTCCAGAGCGGGGGACCATCGGAACACACAACGTGGGCTGAGGAATGGCTTGAATGGAGCCATCGTGTCACGCAGCTGGGCATAGTTAGCCACCTGGTTAACAAGGCCGAACCAGCTCCTGATATCCGTCGTGGAGCCCGGTGTAGGGAAGTCCCGGATGGCGTCCAAGTATTTCGGGAGTGGTTCGATGGTAGACTCCGCCACCCTGAAGCCAGCGAAATCGACGCACCTCTCCGCGAATTGAAGCTTATCCGGGTTCAACACGATGCCCGACCGGCCGACACGCGTGAGGAAGTCGATGGTCCTCCACCAGTGTTGCTCCAGGTCAGTGTCATAGTGGATGACGTCATCCACACAGCGTTCCTTGCGCTCATAGTCCGAGAGGACGGCGTCGAACCGGCGGTTGTAGCCATCCCCTGACGACAGGAAGCCCTGCGGTGCCCTGGTGTAGCGCCAACGGCCGAAGGGCGTGATGAAGGTAGTGAGGTGGCGATCCGACTCACGCAGGGGGACGCTGTGGTAGCCGTTCCAGGCGTCAGTGACGGTCTTCCAGGTGCCCTTCGGGACACGACGTGCGAGGTGGAACGGGGACTCCGTGGCGAAGGTTTCACGTTGGCAGAATTTGTTGAGGGGGGAGAGGTCCACAGTTCTACGGGGGGAACCGTCGTGCTTCCGAGTGACTACCATACGATGGCACCACGTGACAGGCTCGCCGTATGGCACATGTTCAATGACCCCAAGGGCCTCGTCCCGCAGGAGGTCATCGTGGACCCTCCGCTGCCAGTGTAGAGGCACGTTGGCCGCGGTGTGGCATGCCTTGGGTGTAGCTGCGGGATCCACGTGCATCTCGATAGGCGGTCCTTCCATGCATGGCAATGCCCGATGAGGGCAGGTGTTGAAGGTCGATGAGGCATATCTCCCGAGTAGCCAACCTTTCATCCGGCTGTTGTTCTCTGGCGTACAGGGGAACGGCAGTGCCGCGGGGCGCGCGGGGGGGACCGTGCGCTGGGGGCATGAGCACTGTGCGTCTTGGGGGTCACCTGGCCCTACGCAGCCGCCGTTGGTTGACCTAATAGCATTGACGGACAATGGTCGGTCTGGCGTGTCAGCCGTGTCAGGGCTACGCCCGTCCCTGGGCCCCCCTGTAACGTCGTCCGACGGGAAGTTCACAGGCAAGAGGCTGAGGTTGAGCAACGACTCGTAGGAGAGGAACATAGTCCGGACTGAGCTGCTCACGTATACCATGGAACGGCAGGACGTAACGCGCCCCCCGCTGCAGGTCGTCGAGAGCCTAGCGAAGAACGCTCCCTCGATGGCTATGGGGGATCGATTGGCGGCTGATAGGCTGAGGCTGACGGGTCGCAGGTCGTCCCGCGCGAAACCGCAGGCCAGGAACTCCTCCAGAGACCAAAGGTCCGACTGCGCGCCAGTGTCTGCGACGGCAGATATCCGAGCCCCGTTGGCTGAGCCCCGGTTGCTGGTGCCATCCTTCCGTCCGACTGGCATGTCCACCGAGATGGTGATCAGTGCTCGGGGGTGGTCTCTCAGCCTGGCTCGTCTCCATTCGCCCTTGGAGAAGATGTGGTGCTCGAGTCTGATGGGTGCAGGCCTGTTGACACAGCCATGCGACGTAGGGGCGTGGCGTCGGCGATGGCTCCCGCAACGTCGGCCAGGGCGGGCTCCAGCTTGCACCGATGAGACCTGGGAGATCAGCTCCGACCCCACGGCGGCCTGTTGACCGTCAGATGGTGGCTGTTGACGCCTCTGTTGTCGGCGGGCCCTGTAGCAGCCGATGCACACCTGGTGAGGCTTAGGATTCCACCCGCGAGGCCCCTCCGTGAAAATGTTAAAGACGCTCTTGCATTCCGGGCATGACGCACGTTTAGCCCCGTCCGCAGGGCTCGGGGCGGGGCTCGTCTGTGGAGTCGTCCTAAGGCGCCGGAATGACGACATGGCTGACAGGGTGGACGACGGGAGAGCGTTACGGGCCATCTCCTTGTTCTCGACGAGCGCGATTACCTCGTTAACTGGCTTGACTAGGATGTCAGTCGTCCCCAGCGTCTCACGGCGTATGTCCGAGTCATAAATGCCATTGAGCAGGACATCGCGGACAATGTGGTCGGTGTAGTCGACGTTCGCACCACACACGCATGCCGCACTGTATGCGCATGTCTCTGCTTTGCCCCGCACTCTGGCAGCGAGTGCGCGGAATGTCTCGTCTCGTTCCTGGCGTAGCTGAAGTAGCTCAGTGCGCAGGACGCATGTAGCGACCGGGATGACAGCCAGAGAGCGCATGACGGCGATCAGGTCCTGCAAAGGTCCGGTAGCGGCGCCGGGGGCGGCTTTCAGTAGGCTGTCTCCAAGCACAGGCCCGGCGCACTGAAACAATTGGACGGGGGCCTGGGCATCCTCTATGCCTGAGCCGGTGCAGAATACGTCCCAACGTCGGATGAACACATTCCATTCCTCTATAGACACGCCCACGTCAACCCTGGGCCGATCGAGTCTCGGGCCGCGAGGGGCTGGGGCCTGGGCCGGCGCGGCCATGACAGGCGCTGCGTGCTGGTGGGCGAGTCCATGATTGTTCAACATAGCAATGGCGAGTGCTTCAGACACGTCGCCGGATGTGAACTCACAGGCGGGGACAGAGCATCCAACGACGACCATGGTGTCTTCATGAAGAAACACACTCCTCAATGTCAGTTTCAGAATTTAATAACAGACAAAGATGAAGACACCCTGAAACAGACACAGACAGCACAGTCAGCTGACAAAGTATATCTTGAATACACAATCACACTAAAGTGACACATAAATATATATATCTATATAATGCATATATAATATAATATATAATATGTATGAACAGTAGAGCATCTCACATGAATGATGAACGAACGTCTCTGCAGGAGGCGAAGTGAAGAATGACAACTAAAATGTCCGCTCAGCGTAGTGCACGGCATATCCGGTTGGATGCTGGTAAGACGCTGCCCTCTAGTGGCCGGCGATAAACTCTTCAATCTAAGATCGCTGGGGTTCCCTCAAGGACCTATGGGTCCCTCAAAGCCCCAAATGGTGCCTGTGAGAACCTTTGGGGATTGACTGATGGGCCAATCAGAGCAGCTAGATGTGACCGATGGCCCAATCAGAGTAACCTGTGTGTATTATGCGATATTTCAGAGGAAGCCGATTGGATATCTGAAATGGCTTGATTTTGTTGCTATTCAGGGTGTGGTATAATATAATGTCCTCATGTAAATATACTCCCCTCCCCTGTGTCCCCCTTACCTGTGCCCCCCCCCCCTCTCTGTGGAATAAGACATTCCCCTCCCCTTTCTCCCCAACCTGTACCCCCCCCCCCCCCCCATTTGACCTATCAAATGGGACCACACACCCCCCCTTGTTGAACTATAATAGGGCTCTCCCGACCACAATCGAGGTCTTTTACCTGGGGGTGATCAGCTGATTTAGTTATCATTTACTAATGACAGCTCTTTCATGTTTCATCTGGTCGTCACTTGTCGGCCAAGCTGCAGTGCCAAGAAGTTGTTTATATTATATTAACAATTATAAACTTTATCCCATGTCCCAAGTCAAGACTGTAAATTCCCAAATCAAGTCCCAAGTTAAAACAGGCAAATCTCAAGCGAGTCACAAGTCTGAAACCTTTGAGTCGTAAACCATTCCTAATGCGTTCTTTGCTAATGCAATGCCATTTCAAAATGTTAAAGCCAACAGACAGTAATAATTGGTCGTATATACATTTTAGATGATTCAATTTAAATTAGGATTGGTCCAAAGTCTAACTGTAATAAGGGAAATTAAGTTGATTCGCTTTACACTTTTATGTAATAAAAAAACAAAAAAGATTTGGGCACAGGGAGAATCAAGTCTTTCAAATCATGAAGTCACGAGTCATTGATGTTAAAGTCAAAGTCAAGTTGCAAGTCTTTTATGATTTTGTTGAGTCATGTGACTCGAGTCCACGCCCTTGCAGTCATGTCATCCGGATGTGCTGCTCCATTGACAGTATAGACAGTGCAAATAAAGGTTATATTTTAGTACTGAACAGTTGAACCAGAATTTTAACATAATTTGCTTGTAAGAACGACAGTCTAAGGGCCCACAATAGATGTTTTGGACCCACAGTGCATCCATTGTCTACAGAGAAACCCTAGACATCTACCCTACATAATTACATTGTACATTCAATGGCTCTCTCACTCTGATTTATAGCTTTAGGAGAGAATGACACAAATACGTTTTTTTTTTGTTTTTTTACGTATACACGTGTAGTGTGTGTGTCTCACATGAGAGAGAGAGAGAGGGAGAGAGAGAGAGAGAGAGAGGGAGATAGAGAGAGAGGGAGAGAGAGAGAGAGAGGGAGAGGGAGAGAGAGAGAGAGAGATAGAGAGGGAGAGAGAGAGAGGGAGAGAGAGAGAGAGAGAGAGAGAGAGAGAGAGAGAGAGAGAGAGAGAGAGAGAGAGAGAGAGAGAGAGAGTTGAGGAACATTACAACTCCTGCAAAGCAAAACAAAAATAAACTAAATTGGGAGCAACAACCAAACATATTGTGATTAGCTTAGCCGGATAGTCAATCATATCTTTCAGAGACTTAAGTAGCGTGGAGGGAGGGAGGGAGAGAGGGAGGGCAACTATATGTGTTTCACCATCAACTGTACACGCAAAGAAAAAAAAGAGCAGCCAGAAACAGGTGCCTGAGGGCGCTGTAAAAAAATAGATAAATAAAAAGCTTGCAGAAATTCACACTTACTGTTTCATTCCAAGAAGATATCCATTTAGGGATGTCCATTAGACTACTTGTATTCTGAAAGCAATTAGCATGGGATGTCCATTAGACTACTTGTATTCTGAAAACAATTAGCATGGGATGTCCATTAGACTACTTGTATTCTGAAAACAATTAGCATGGGATGTCCATTAGACTATTTGTATTCTGAAAACAATTAGCATGGGATGTCCATTAGATTATACTTGTATTCTCAACAGTCTAAAAACCTGTATAGGCCATGATTGATTGATACATATAGGTCCCAGGCTGCACAAAGGTCTGAAGATTACTTTCACATTTTTCTTTTAAAGTATGCTCTCTGTGCAGTGGCCAAATCCCCCCCCCCCCCCCCCAAGGAACACATTGCTCTGCTTCACTTAAGATTAAACGAGGTGAAGGAATGAATAGCTAGAGGGATGTTGGTGAATGTTAGCGAATCGGGGGATACACCCATCAGTCCGCTGCAAGTCTGAACTGAGAGAGGACTGGAGACAGAGAGAGAGAGAGAGGGAGAGAGAGAGAGAGGACGAGGAGAGAGAGAGAGAGAGAGAACAGAGGGAGAGAGAGAGAGAGAGAGAGAGAGAGAGAGAGAGAGAGAGAGAGAGAGAGAGAGAGAGAGAGAGAGAGAGAGAGAGAGAGAGAGAGAGAGAGAGAGAGAGAGAGAGAGAGAGAGAGAGAGAGAGAGAGAGAGAGAGAGTTTGTGAACTACACCGTTGAAGGACCGGAAAACAGGTTGGAACTAGATAACCTTTTTTGATGCCTGGGCAGTAGTAGTACGGAGGATAAATACATAACATCGGGAAACACATGCTCTGAGAAGGTACGGGTATTATTTGTGTTCTTTTTTTATTTACAAAATGATTTACTCTGTATCGGGTTGAAACTAAAGTAGAGCGTTTTTCGTTACCTGACCGGTGAAGGTAGTAAGGTACTGACTGTATAGCGTGCATTACCGCTGGAGACACAGGCTGCGGTCTGAAATAGGTACTATATGGGTCTTATTATTTAGTACCGTTTTGTTGACAGCATAGACAAAACGCTATTAAATAATCATCTCGTTCTGCACGTTTATTTTCTTTCTTTATTTTCATAGTTTGCTTTTAACTTCGACGCTCGATTTCGGCGATACTAGTGTTGTTCCACGTTGCTTTTACAATTTTCATAAATGTTTTTTTCACAGACAGTAGGGCACCTGTGTGTGTCAGTGAGTGGTTGCACTAGTAGCCTATAATATACTTCATTGTAGGCTGACTGATGGTGGGTACGGGGTAGGATAGCGTATACTTGTAAAGGGGCACTTCAACAACAACCAAACAATGCTGATTTATTTTGCACACAATCTCACGCACATCCCAAAACTGTTTTGCACAGATTCATTTAGTTTGACTTATTATTATTATTGAGAGTCAATGAGTTTGAATATGACCACCACCAGTGAGTGAATACTTGTGTCTGTTATGGCTCCATGAAATTATGTAGATGAAAACATAGCACTGCACTACCTTATCATGTAATTAACACAACACAAGGATCCAATGTCCCAGATTACATCACGACTGGTGGCCATAATTAAAACACATTTGCTCTCAATAGCCCTCAAACTAAAATAAACGACTTAAAACTGTTTAGAGTTTTTGGGTGTTCAAGTTCAAGTTTAATTGGTCACATATATTGTACATTACAGTTAAATGCTTGGTGCAGTGTGTGAGAGAGTATGTGCAAAATAAACCAGCAGACCTTTGTTTAAAGAACAAACTGATTTCAGTTAATTTCTCATTTTATTTATATGGCTTTATCTGTCTAAAAAAACATCAATATCCTCCTAAGTTGGTATATCCTGAGTAGATGTTTTGACTTCTTTAGAGAGACAGGCACATGGGTTATAAAAAATATATATATATATATATATATATATATATATATATATATATATATATATATATATATATATATATATATATATATATATATATGGCATATATATAGCCTATATATACACACCTGTTTACAGAGTAGATGTTAGCGTTTACTGTCACCTGTTTACAGAGTAGATGTTATATATTTTTTATGATCTCTTTTTACTACACAGTTCTGTATATCTGTTTGTCGTGTATGTCATACATTTCATGATGAATTGAAAATGGGGGACCCCAATGTAAACAAGACAAAAGTCTTTCTGCATCCTCTTAGCAGTTTGTTTTGTATTGAGCCGTACTGTATTGTACCCATTCTGCAATATGTTAATAAAGTTGTCAATCAATCAATCAATCAATCAATCAATCAATCAATCAATCAATCAATCAATCAATCAATAGTTTACTGTCACCTGTTTACAGAGTAGATGTTTTAGTTACTGTCACCTGTTCACAGAGTAAATGTTTTGTGTTTTGTTTAACTGTGTATACTGTGTTCTACAGAGCGATGTGATTTGACTGCTGGTGTCCCACATGGGAGCTCAGAGCCTACTGTATATCTGCCTGTCTATCACCCTTTTCTAGAGCTGAGCATTTGTGTTTTTATGCAAACAGGGTGACATGACTCACCTGTGTACACTGTAAGTACCATGTACTATTCTTACAAGGATAGATTCAACCACCATGACATTGCAAGGCACTGCCTGTTGTGTTGTATCATAGTATTTATTTATTTCACAATATAATACCTGTCCTTGGAGCAGGTTGGTACATAATACAAGTTAGGTGCCATTGCTCAGGGGTACACCGGCAGTATTGGCATTGATGCTACCGGGAATGGAACCAGCAGACCATAAACAACCTGCCCATGCTCGCTCGTGTAGCCACAGTGTCTCCCAGATGTTCCAAGGTTATTTGAGGCTGGCAGGCAGTTCAGATGACGGGCCTGTGAAGCCCATTGAGACATGTAATATGATTTTTGGGCTATACAAATGAACTTCACTTGACTTGAACTGAAGTCTAAAAATTCAGAAAGACTGGGTAACGCTTGTTAGCTGCAGATGTTCAAACACATTTTGTGTTGTTGTTGTTGTTGGTATTTTAGTTGTCTGTTATTTATCTGATGATTGCTGTATGGACAATGAACTAGTTAGTCATTCAATTAATCAAATCAATCAATCAATCACTCAGATATGAACATACAACATATCTCACGATACAATTCGATACATGATATGGGATTCACATGTGATAGAACCACAATACAGAGGAGTTTTCAAATGAATTGACGTTCTAAAATGACGAAGTAGGGCTGGGCAATATGCCTCAAAAATCATATCACAGTTTTTATTGAACGTTCACTTGCTTGCTAATATTACAGGAGTGTACCTACTGTATGTTACCTGCTCCTGAAAAAGGGTCCTATGTTCCCCAGTCCTGAAAGAGGCTTCTAGATCCCTGTTTCAATAAGATTTTCAAGCGAACTAACTACTAAATCGAAGTAAATTTGAGCAATATTAGAAGCATCCAAATGGTTTTCCATAAACTAATATTAGACTTCTATTACTAAAAGAACACCAGTGCCAGAGTTGTGTGACGGTGTGGCAGCAATATAGGCTATAGCATAAATATAGAATATAGTCAATATTTCATTCATACAGAAAACATGCAACATCTATTTCCTCAATGTTTACATATAGTAGCTTATGAAAGCGTATAACCATTATGAATTGAAAAAGGGGGGCCCTGATGTTAACAAGACAAAAGTCTTTCTCTGGTCTGCATCCCCTTAACAATTGTGTGTATTGAGCCGTACTGTATTGTACCCATTCTGCAATCTGTTAATAAAATTTGCAATCAATCAATCAAAGCTATCTACTAACGTTACATCGGTTAGCTAGCTAGCTAACATTAGCTGCAAAGGGAACATGGAAGTGGGGAAACAACCAGATATCCACCAAAAATGTCTGGTAGTACTAGCCATCATACATTAGCCTGTACAACCCATAACCAAAGCCTATAGGTCTCTCCAAAAGCAAGATACTGGAAGCATCAGAGAAAGTATGCTTCATGATTATGCTTCATCTCTGGAAGTAGGTTATCATTTAACATGGTCCAGTGTTTAAATAAGTCAATAAAAAGTTGTGAAGAAATTGTACACACAGACACACACAACCCCCCTTTCACTCACTCACTCACTCGCTTGCTCACTCACTTGCTTGCTTGCATGCACACACACACACACACACACACACACACACACACACACACACACACACACACACACACACACACACACACACACACACACACACATAGCCCTCCTTTCACTCACTCACTCACTCACTCACTCACTCAATCGCATGTGCACTGCACATGCACACACACGCGCGCGCGCACAGTCGCACACATACCTAAACTCTCACTTAAACCTTTCCCCTCTCTCTCCCTCCTGCTTCTCCAGGTTCCTAGTGGTCTCTCGTCCTATCCGCTGGTGTTATCAAGATGCAGGTGTCTGTGGGACTGAAAGCCTGCCTGTGGAGCCCTGTGCTCTGTGTGGTTCTGGTGTTGCTCTGCCCCCAGCCGGCCCAGGGCCAAGGTAAGTGCCTGTCCTGTAGCCTGCTCTCCACTATGGCACAGAACGCGGCTCGGCTCGGCAGGGCCCGGGCTAGTTATTCATGTACAGATTCCGTGATATACTGTCCTATCACCAGAAGAAAAAAAAAACATTGAAGTGAATTATATTCTCATTGGTGTTGCCATAGAAAAAAAAAGGCGAGACCACCTGTCTTGTGAGGTTATGGCAGATGGTTTTATAACATAAAATAGTCGACTGCTTTTCGCCCTGCCAAGCCCGCCTTTGTCTCGCTGTGGAAAAGTGGCTATTATTATGGGCTACCCTCTGTATTCTGTGTGTACAGTAAAACTCTGGAAGTGTGTTTTGACGTGCAGCTTTTGGTCCAAAAGCATTTTACCCATTTTAAATCACAAGCAGCTACCTCAAAGGGAAAAGCCTCGGTCTAAAATAACTATTTACGTGTTTTATCCTCCCGCTAGATGGAGGTGTCGTCTGTTATTTATTTTGTTTTTGTCCTGTGGATGTGGCCGTGTGGCTCATGGTAGCTCTATAAAGGGAAGAAACGTCCCACATCTGCATCATCATCATCATGTGGTCGCTGTTGATTTGCAGGTTTGGTTTGGAGGTTCTTCTCCTCTTAACATTAAAGGTGTCCCTACTGACAGGTTTCCAGCTGATTCCCAGCTGATTTACCTTCACATTGTCCACTGTGGGAGATAAAACTCCCTTCCCCCACCTCTCTTTGATCTCCCTCACCCGTATTCCCTTCCTACCCACATCCCTCATTCTTAACCAATAAACCCTCCCCCCACCTTTCCCCCCAACATGTCATGACACCCTTATACCTACAGTATGGCCCCCACCCCTCTCAGTTTTGTAGGTATGAAGATGTTCCTCATTCAGTGGGGGCTCTCTCACTCCGGGTGTCCTAGATAGTCACCTCGTTGAGAGTCATCCAGCCATTCTCTGACTATTATTTGTATTGATACTTTGACTGAGTTAATAAACTGTATTAACCAGGTCTCTTTTGACTGAGTAAGTTATTCAGCTTCGGCTACTTTCCACCACACCACCCAAAGAGACAGTCTTGTATTGTTGTTCTGTAACCTACACACTGAATAAATGTCCTATACCTCACCTTTGCAACGTACAATGTTCACCCTTTTTCTTGTCGATTGTATCCCAGCTGTGTCAAGTTTCACTTTCAGTTTGGGCGAAGTTGTAACACGTCCGACCTGCTCTGATTGATAGGCGGTTAGCTTGTTATATTTAAAGGGAGAATCGTCATCTAGAGCCGTGGTTCTCGACCGGTGGGGTCACGACCCAAACGTCGAGGGGGAATTCAGAATTTCTGACGCCGCGCCTTTATTTATAATTATGTAAAGAGAGAGACCACAACCTCAGTGGAAGCGAGACACCATCAAAAATGAAACGCCATTTTGAAATGTCTACCTTTTTATTTCATTGGTTTTTTTTTATCCCTAGTTACACTTTTGTTGCAGCACAATCTTTCAGAAATTTGGGTTGAGCGGCTGGGTGGCGCAGCGGACATTGCGCTCGTCACCAACGCAAGAGACACCGGTATCGAATCCGGCTGTCAGCGTTGCCTCCGGCTTGGGCCGGCCGTCATACTCACTCAATTGGCAGCGTCAGCGGGAGGAGAGTCGACGGGTGGTAGTCTGGTCGTTGTAAACAGCGACTCCTACAGGTCGGTCAGGGCGCCTGCACAGCAAAGACAGGAAAATGGCGGGGGCAATGTGAGTCTCCTACATGTTACTCCTCGCCAATGAGAGTCCGCGCTGGCAGGTGAATAGATGTGACTGGCTGCCTCCACATGTATCGGAGGGGACATGTGATGGGCTTCTATCCTCCCTACGACCAGCCAGTGGGGGGCACATGCAAGCAACGATCAGGACAGGGGAGGGAGAATTGGCACGAGAGGTAAATTGGGATGGGAGAAAAATCACAGAAAAAGGAGGAGAAAAAGTAGATAAAAAAAAAATTGGGTTGTGACTTAAATGTGCTATAGATAACCGCTACTGTAGATGTCAAACTAGAGCACCAGCATGTCACTTTTCCTATCAGGTGCATTCCACGTGGGGACATGGGAAGTAGTAAGGAGGGGATACATGCACACAACATGTCGTAACAACAACATACATTTTGGACATTAATACATTTTTGAGGGGGAAAAGCAATACTTTTATTCCACACCTTTCTAAAAGCTCTGTGGATGTATTATTAAAAAAAGAATATGTAGATTACTCTACATAAAATGTGTATCTATAATATCTTTCATTGGTGTATATACTTGACCACATACTGCCCAGTTGTACAGCCCTGGCCTATTCTTATTCTTATTTAATGTTTGACTTTTGATTTTATTCTATTCTATTGTGCTATATTGTATTTATTTTATTCTACCTTTTTATATACAGTTGTACAGCCCTATATACAGTTGTACAGCCCTGGCCTATATTTTATTTCATAATTATATTATATTCTATTGTGCTTAACTTAGTTCACATTTCATTTTATTTTACTCCACCTCTTTATTTTATTATCTGTGTGTCCGTTAATGTCGCACCGAAAACGACCAAAGCTAATTCCTTGTATGTGAAAACTACTTGGCACTAGACCTTTCTGATTTAATGTCTAAGGAAAAAGGTGGGTCCTGAGGCTAGACCAGTTGAGAACCACTTGTCTAGACCAGGTGTTCTCAAACCTTTTTATACCACGACCCCATTTTATTTAGGATTTTTTTTGGGGACCCCACACTTAACTCATTCAACGCCAGTCACGAGTATAGTCGGGTTAACTAGCCAACCGTTCAGCGGCAATCACGAGTATAGTCGAGTTTTAATCGTTATTTCTTTTATTAGCGATATCCATTCATTTTCATCCATCCAGCCTGATGTTATCGTTGGGAATGGGCCTGAGCTCGCAAAAGGGCAAATACCGCCCCCCTATCGTCTCCCGGATGGTATTGCACATCATTGGATTGGATTGGCTCGGGATGTGCAACCAAAAAAAAAGTCCGGTCCGGGTTTTGCTTCTCGGGCATGCAGTATCGTTGTACCACGTTGACTGGGGGGACTGAGAGAAGCGTGGATTATGTGTTTTGGACTATAACGTTGGATCAATGGACGCAATCGATATTTGGAATGGCGATCAGGAATTGGATTAATCTTTTTGCAGAACATCTGATGTGAGGTAAGGACTCTATGTTACCAGTTTTGGGTTAATCAGATGTATTTTTCATAGCGATCACAACGTGTCTGTGTGTGTCACGATGGGGTAGGTAGAATGCAATAATACAGAAAGGGAAGGAATGGAGGAGGCAGAGGCGAGGAGTGAAGCTTGGAGAAGGGTGTTTACTGTAGAATCCAGTGCAATACAAGGAACATACAGAAACTACATAACAAACTTCACAATACAAAACAACAAACACTAAGACTTACTAGAGGGAGAACGGTGCGACACGACGTGGAAAGGAACAGGGGGTAACTGGAGGTATGTCGCCACACCGAAGGGAGGACAGACAGAACCCTATATACCCCAACTAATTAACAATTAAGAACACCTGGCCAACACAGAATCACAAACAACACCTAGACAATAAGCAAAGAACAACTAAACACAACTAAACACAAAAGCAACTCCTAACAACCCAAAACAGTGCATGACATCACACCAGGGAAGGGAAAGACAATGACAGCACACACCAGGACACCACATTGATTACACAATTAATTACTGTTAATACAGTGGTCAAGATACTTGTCATTGTAGCGAGCACCAATTGTTTGTGACCACTAGAGGGTGGTAGACCAATGTCAGGCCGAGGGCCAATGTCAGATGGAGGGCATTGCCCAAAGTTAGGTGGAGGGTACTGCCCAATGTTACCATCCTGCCCAGTCCAGCCAGGACCGGGCCTAGGATCATGACAGTACCCCCCCCTCAACGGGGGGCTTCCAGACCCCCGAAAACAACGTCCATAAGCAGGTGAGGGAGGAAGCCGGAACCCCGGAGAGGACCCAGGGAGAGGACCCGAAGAAGAGGGACCAGGAGGCTGAACGAAAAACCCAGGAGGGGCATAGCAGCCAGGGGGGTTGAAAACGGGCGCAGATGCCCGGAGAGGGGGGGTGGGGACGGGAACAGAGGCCCGGGGAGGAGGACTGGACCTGGGAACAGAGGTCCGACGAGGGGGGGTGGGGATGGGCACCGAGACCCGGGGAGGGGGGCAGAACCTGAGAACCGAGGCCCGGCGAGGGGGAGTGGGGACGGGCACCGAGGCCCGACGAGGAGGGCTGGACCTGGGAAGAGAGGCCCGACGAGGGGGGGTGGGTACAGGTGTAGAAGCCCGGGAAGGGGAGCTGGACCCTGGAGCAGGATCCCGGGCGAGAGACCCTCCAGCCGCCGGACCCGGGGCCGGTTCAGGAGAGCCGGACCGGAGGTGCGGCGGCGACGACCCCTGGAGCAGTATCCCACGCAGACCACGGCGAAGACCACGGCGAAGACCACGGCGAAGACCCCGGCGAGGACCACGGCGAGGACCAGGACGCTGATCACGGCGCAGAGCTGGACCAGACGGGGAGCCAGGATCCGTCGAAGAGCCGGGAGCCGGCACGGCAGCCGGACCAGGTGTAGAGTCCGGGCAGGGCGTGGAGACCGGATCGGTCTCGGCGGCGAGGCTTGGTGTAGGATCCGGAGATGAGGAGCCAGGATCCGTCGAGGAGCCGGGAGCCGGCACGGCAGCCGGACCAGGTGGAGAGGCCGGGCAGGGCGTGGAGACCGGATCGGTCTCGGCGGCGAGGCGTGGTGTAGGATCCGGGGATGAGGAGCCAGGACCCAGAGCTGAGGCTGGACTGGGCGTGGAAGCTGGACCAGCTGTGGAGGCCTTACTAGCCATACTAGCCTCGGGGGCTAGGCTAACTGTGGGCCCTGGACTCACTGTGGGAACTGTGCTAGCTGAGAATGCCTGGCTATCTTGGGACATCTGGTCCGTCTCAGGTACTAGGCTCACCCTAAACCTGGAGCCTAGTCTGGCAGTGGAGACTGTGCTAGCTGGAGACATCTGGTCTGTCTCAGATACTAGGCTCACCCTGAACCTGGAGCCTAGTCTGGCAGTGGAGACTGTGCTAGCTGGAAACGGCCGGTTAGCTATTGAAACAAAGCTAATGGGCGGAGCTATGTTAGCTGGGGACGGCTGGTTAGCTATTGACACGAAGCTAACGGGCGGAGCTAGGTTAGCTGGGAGTGGCTGGTTAGCTATTGACACAAAGCTAACCGGCGGAGCTATGTTAGCTGTGGACGTCTGGTTAGCTGTCTGAGCAAAGCTAACAGGTGGAGCTGTACCCACTGGAGACGTCTGGCCATTGATAGTGGCGGGACTAACAGGTGGAGCCGTGCTAACTGGGGACGACCGGTTGGCTATTGGCACGAAGCTAACGGGTGGAGCTATGTTAGCTGGGGACGGCTGGTTAGCTATTGACACGAAGCTAACGGGCGGAGCTAGGTTAGCTGGGAGTGGCTGGTTAGCTATTGACACAAAGCTAACCGGCGGAGCTATGTTAGCTGTGGACGTCTGGTTAGCTGTCTGAGCAAAGCTAACGGGTGGAGCTGTACCCACTGGAGACGTCTGGCCATCGATAGTGGCGGGACTAACAGGTGGAGCCGTGCTAACTGGGGACGACCGGTTAGCTATTGGCACGAAGCTAACGGGTGGAGCTATGTTAGCTGTGGACGTCTGGTTAGCTGTCTGAGCAAAGCTAACGGGTGGAGCTGTACCCACTGGAGACGTCTGGCCATCGATAGTGGCGGGACTAACAAGTGGAGCTGTGCTAACTGGGGACGACCGGTTAGCTATTGGCACGAAGCTAACGGTCGGAGCTATGTTGGCTGTAGACGACAGATCGGCGATGGACATCCGAGCAGCCTCAGCGGCTGTGGGAGGATCTAGGCTGACCGTAAGCCTGAGAACAGTCGGCAGGCTAGCTACCCTAGCCTTCGGTTTATGCTTCTCTATGAGGACAGCAACATGTTCAGCCATCTCCCACATCGCCGTCTGCAGTGTCGGATTCTCATTCCGGAGTAGGAACCCCCATTTGGCCAGTGAGTAACTCTTCATGTCACCGGCCATCAGGGTCAGGACAACGGTGATGGTATCACTTGCCCTTCCTGCTGCATTCGTTACTGTTGGTGGCGACATTCTGTCACGATGGGGTAGGTAGAATGCAATAATACAGAAAGGGAAGGAATGGAGGAGGCAGAGGCGAGGAGTGAAGCTTGGAGAAGGGTGTTTACTGTAGAATCCAGTGCAATACAAGGAACATACAGAAACTACATAACAAACTTCACAATACAAAACAACAAACACTAAGACTTACTAGAGGGAGAATGGTGCGACACGACGTGGAAAGGAACAGGGGGTAACTGGAGGTATGTCGCCACACCGAAGGGAGGACAGACAGAACCCTATATACCCCAACTAATTAACAATTAAGAACACCTGGCCAACACAGAATCACAAACAACACCTAGACAATAAGCAAAGAACAACTAAACACAACTAAACACAAAAGCAACTCCTAACAACCCAAAACAGTGCATGACATCACACCAGGGAAGGGAAAGACAATGACAGCACACACCAGGACACCACATTGATTACACAATTAATTACTGTTAATACAGTGGTCAAGATACTTGTCATTGTAGCGAGCACCAATTGTTTGTGACCACTAGAGGGTGGTAGACCAATGTCAGGCCGAGGGCCAATGTCAGATGGAGGGCATTGCCAAAAGTTAGGTGGAGGGTACTGCCCAATGTTACCATCCTGCCCAGTCCAGCCAGGACCGGGCCTAGGATCATGACATGTGTGTGTGTGTGTGCGTGCCGTTGGCGCTGAGCAAGGCACGGATAAGCGATTTTCAGCCCGCTTTTGTATCATGCATAAGGACACATAATACTATCGATAATCTAGCATTTATTTGAAAACGATTCATAAATCAGCCAAATAATTACAACGTGTTTTGTGTATTCCACTAAAGGGCTATTATCGCGTCTTTCTCTGGAATTACTAGAAATCTCCAAAACTATACTCGTATTTCAAAACGGTATAAAACGGAAATGTACCAATGAAAAAACAATCCGTTTCATACATGTTGACTGCAAGCAAGTCATTGATCAGCGACGGGTGTATTAGACCCATAGCCATAATTTAAGATATATTTTAAGCACTAGCAAATTTTCCCGTCCTCCCATTGATTAAAGCGGTGACGTGGTAGCCCTAATTTGGTCATATGGGCGTGGCGGTCAATAAGTTAATGTATCGCGTAATTTCAACATGGAATTAAGGAATATGAAAATAAAAGCACACATTGTTGAACTTGATCATGAATATTTATTAGAAAATCTAATTACAACACGTCTATGTTATCAATACACATTTATGAAACAAGGCATATTTAGCCAAAATATGTTGCCAGAACATTACATTTTTTTATCTTTTTATATTTTAACTTGCCAATGCGTGACCCCACTGTCACCTACCCGCGACCCCACTTTGGGTTGCGACCCGTAGTTTGAGAACCACTGGTCTAGACCATCAATTCCACGTTGCCCCCTGTGCTTGTGGCCTGTGTGTCCTCGTGCTGGAAGAACACGTGATACATGGTTTTCAGGGACCCCTTTTCCATAGTGTTCTATAGACCTGTTCGCTGTTTACAAACATACCACGTTCAAGACATCAGCAATGCCAACTGAGTCACGTGATAAGTTACCCCAGACCTGCACCAGCTGCTGCGCCAAAAGAAGTACAATGGTGTTCTATGGAGAAACCATGACACTCCCCTGAGTAATTAAGTAATAATTTCAAACGAAAACGGCTGGATGTAATTGAGCCAAATCAGCGTGGCTGTGAGTGTGAGTCTTTCCCCGTTTACATATCTAGCTTTGGCATGGAGTGATTGTTTAGATCACTAGCATGGCTAACAAATGCAAATAATATTGTAGTCTGTCCCGTTGTTCTGACCAGGATTACCTTCCTTTCTGCTTCGGGTCTGCACACGTGTATTTGTCACGACGTCGTCGGCGAACAGGTCTATAGCTCTATAGCATCGATTTCATCAACTAGTGTTCAAAAACTGGATACCTTTAACTTCTAAAACGTAACTTATTTCTGTTGCTTGAAAACTTTTGGGTGTTGTAGTATTTCTTTAGTTTGTTTTTTTGTTACATAGTTGTTGCATATGTTTACATCGTTTACATAGTTTCTTTTACGCCTGCGAACACCAGCTTCTTCCCCCAGGCCATCAGAGCCTTGAACACTGAACTCTCCGCGCACAAGCACACATGAGCACACACACGACACACACACACTGTACACGCTCACACACTAACAGCCACTTTAACACTTTAACATGAGCACACACACACTCATGCTGCACACGCTCACACTTATGGACACTTTACAGAAGGAAAGGTCACTTTAAGAATAGTATAGTATAACTTGAGATTGTATAATATAGCATGTACATAAAGACCCAGTGCCTCATCCGTAGCTAACAGTGTACTGCACTACCACAGGACCTAGCATGTCCTACCATGCTCTGTAAATAACTCATGTACAGATACCGATATGCCCTACTTTGTTTACTTGTTTATTGCACAATGTCGCTCTATTGGTTGGATTCTTATTATATATTATTACTATTGTATTATGCACATCGTTGCGGGCAAGACCTCCCGCTTTTCACTGTATACCTGTATGCCGTGACAAATAAAACTCTTGTATTTTGTATCTTGTATCTTGTATCTTGTGATAATCTGCCATCTGGGATAAATGAAATTGAGTTTCTACCAGATGGAAAATCATCGGGCAATTGAGAAAGACAGCTCATAGATTAGGCTAAAATAAATCACAGAAAACATTTGGACTTTTTTGTTGTTCATGTCATAGACATGTCATGTGTTTAATCTCAGCTAATTTAATAAGAAAGCAAAGTTAAAGTATTTACGCATAAAGTCAGTGGGACCATTATTTGAAGAATAATAAGAAGAGGATGAGTCTAAAATGTCTTCCCTCATCTGGGAGACAAACAACATCATAGTGTCGTCTCCACTCATGAACAACTTCCCTGAGAACGTTGGGAATGTGACCCATCCTCTTATTATTATTATAGCCTACTGTGTAACCAAAATTCTGAATCTGAAAACCATAAAAAAAAATTTGTTGTTCACATAGGATTTCAAGATTCAAGATTTTGATTATCGTCATTTCCTGTGTACTTCCATACATAAAACAAACTAAATACTGTTCCTCCAGCCCAGACCAGTGCAACAAGAAAGGTTCAAATAGAAACACAAATGTGTGTGAATATAAAATATCTAAAAGTTCATTAAAAAGTGGTACGAAAAACATATAGTCAACATATAAGACAAATCAATGATCAAATAAAAACATAGTCAACATATAAGACAAGTCAATGATCAAATAAAAACATATAAGTCAACATGTAAGACAATCAATGATCAAATAAAAACATAAGTAAACATAGAGACATTCAATCAATGATCAAATAAAAACATATAAGTCAACATATAAGACAATCAATGATCAAATTAAAACATAGTCAACATATAAGACAATCAATGATCAAATTAAAACATATAAGTCAACATAGAGACATCCAATCAATGATTAAATAAAAAAATATAAGTCAACATGTAAGACAATCAATGATCAAATAAAAACATATAAGTAAACATGTAAGACAATCAATGATTAAATAAAAACATATAAGTCAGCATGTAAGACAATCAATGATCAAATAAAAACATATAAGTAAACATAGAGACATTCAATCAATGATTACATTTATTAAATTGATAAATAAACAACACATTAGTCAACATATAAGACACTCAATCAATGATCAAATAAAAACAATTAGCAGCACAGTTCATTAGTGTGTTAGCGAGAAAGTGCATATTGTGACAGTTTTCCAGATTTGCTGAAATTTCAACTAACTTATACAACTCATGGTATCCTACAGAATGTGGAAGAACGTTTGAAGCAAAGCGCTGCTCGGTTTAAGAATTCACATGCCCCCCCCCCCCCCCCCCCCCCACATGGGTGTTTCAATCCAATTAATTCTCAACTGTCCTAGAGCATAGGGAAAAAACACATTTGAGGACTGATATTTGTTCTCTAAATATTCTCTAGTAATCCCTTTTTAATCATGTGGCATTTGTCCATATAACCATTTACTACCAGCAAGAGAGACATTCCCTCTCTCACGGTAGGAAATGAGACGGGGACAGGTGGCGAAAACCTCCCAGAAAGCTCATAAACTACCCCTGAAATTGGGCATAAAGCTGCACAAATGCCCTGATGAAAGGATCTAAAATGGAAAGGAAGCATAGCATACCAAGAAGCTGTCATAATTCTCTAATAGTGTTGGAATGTGTCCCTTTTGAGGAATTTGACCCATTAACACAGAGCAATGCCCTTCAAAATCAGCTCATAATGGCGAAAAATCCCCAATAGAAAAGCTTGTTTCAATTTACACAATTAAAACTTTTGGGAGAACAGTAACACTGATTAAAGCCCCTTTACAACCCTCTCTCAGTCTCAAGCTCCATGTCTGCCAAATCCTCGTTCTACCAATATTCGCAATATTGCAAAGATCAGGCCCTCTCTCTCTCAGGCTCTGCTGCTGAAACACCTGTGCCTTCCTCTCCTCCCGTC
The DNA here is from genome assembly GCF_963971535.1 of Notolepis coatsorum. Lineage (NCBI taxonomy): Eukaryota > Metazoa > Chordata > Actinopteri > Aulopiformes > Paralepididae > Notolepis > Notolepis coatsorum. The sequence continues at coordinate 83,298,509 of NC_140168.1, forward strand.
TTCACTACTGCATCTCACTCCTCTACAGCCTCAGTGCTGCTCCATCAATAGAGTCCAACTGGTCCAGAACGCACCAGACTTCTAACTCACACCAAACCCTGGCACCATGTCACCCCAGTCCTAAAATACCTCTACTGTCTCCCATCGGATCAATTACAAAATCCTGGTCTTCACTAACAAAGCCATTGACCAACTGGCTCCCCCATATCTCACTCTCACCCTACCAACCCTCTCAATTCCTCAGATCCACCTCAGCCTGCTTTCCCTCCACCCCCAAGGTCAACCATCACAGTTTTAGGGACAGAGCTCTTTGCAACTCCCTCCTCCAAGACATTAGAGTCCCTCACAATTTTTCAACCCCCTCAAGACTCTTACTGCTTTCTCTTAGACCGCCCCCATCTATCCTCATGTGTTTGTGTTAAGCTTGTCTCACTACCACCGCCCCTTAGTTTAAAGTCTTTGAGTTCCAGCAAAGCGCTATATAAGTTATTATATACGTATAATAATATATATTTATTATTATTATTATTTCATGTAGAATTTCAACAATAATACATCATATTGGGCGACTGGATAGCGTAGAGGTCTAAGCACTCGCCTACCACCGCAGAGACTCTGGGATCAAATCCAGCTGTCAGCGGTACCTCCGGCTTGGTCAGTCGTCCCTACTAACACAATTGGCAATGTTAGCGGGTGGGAAGCCGGTGGGGTATGTGTCCTGGTCGTTGCAAATTGCAACTCCTACTGGTTGGCCTGTTCAGCAGGGAGGGGATCTGGGGGGAAATAGCATGAACCTCTGCACGTGTTACGTTCCCCCAGTGAAACTCCTCGCTGGCAGGTGAAAAGAAGCGTCTGGCGACTCCATGTATCGGAGGAGGCATGTGATAGTCTACACTCTACACCCTTCCCAGACCGACAGTGGGGCAATGCGTGCAACGACCAGGAAGGGAATTGGCATAACGACTAAATTGGGATGGGAGAAAAATACAGAAAAAGTCCCCCCCCCCCCAAACATTTAAATAATAATAATACATCATATCATCTATCATTGTCAGATTAGTTGTGATACCTTGGTATGATTTACAGTAAACAAATGAGACCATTGCAGGGGATCAGCATGGGCGGAACAAGTCTTTAAACAGGTCAAGAAGATACATCACAATAAATCAAGAAAAAAAAAAAACATCATGAAATCCATATATGAGGGTTGGGAGGGTGGGGGGGGGTTGGTTCTCAATTTGTACAGGTCTGAATGGGATGACAAGAAAGCATAATTAGACAAGTGACATGTAGATGGTGAAGCCAGGATATACAGGATAACTTATAATCATTATACTTATAATCATTATAATTACAGATGTTTATCGTAATTCTACGTTCTGGATATAAACTATGCAGATGGATAAAGTGCATAATACATGACAATGAATGATCGGTATACTGTATAAACAAAGACATTTGACACGCGTACCTTTTGTTTCCACAAACACAACAGAAAATACAGCGGAAAATTCGGTAAATGGCGAGCCGCGCCATAACCGCGTTGATGGAGCCGAATCGTGTAACAGACACTGGGAATACATTCCCTGAGATCTATAGGAATACATTCCCTGAGATCCATAGATGTCCCTAGATACCAAGAACATACAAATGGACCTTGTAGAAGTGGAGCTATCTTCCATTTACTTATGTATATGAAAAAAGCATTTCATATAAAAGTATTCTGTATTTTTGTATGACAACTAATAAAGAAACTTGAACTTGAACTTGAAACTTGAAACTTGTATGTATTTGTAGGCGAATTTTCTGAAAATATGGCTGGGCTTAAGAGCAGTAGCGGCTCGTGGATTCTTCTCCACTAGGCGCTATACCAAACATTTTGCAAACATGTACAAGGCACGCATTGGCGAATATTATCACCATTGCCATCGATCAATATATGATCACAGTCAGTCAAATGCAACCACGTTTCCCAATAGCCCAACACAAACACGCACAGCTCTCTCTCTCTCTCTCTCTCTCTCTCTCTCTCTCTCTCTCTCTCTCTCTCTCTCTCTCTCTCTCTCTCTCTCTCTCACTCTCTCTCTCTCTCTCTCTCTGATGATGTCAGATCCATTCAATAATAAACACATTTGTATATCTCGTCATTTTAAACAAGTTACCATTCATTGTCCTGAGTGGTTATGCCCGACATGCGGCGAAATTAGAGAGAGAGAGAGAGAGAGAAAGAGAGAGAGAGCGAGAGAGAGAGCGAGAGAGAGCGAGAGCGAGAGAGAGAGAGAGAGAGAGAGAGAGAGAGAGAGAGAGAGAGAGAGAGAGAGAGACCATGGCGGGTGCAGCATAACAGAAGAGAGAGAGAGAGAGAGAGAGAGAGAGAGAGAGAGAGAGAGAGAGAGAGAGAGAGAGAGAGAGAGAGCGAGAGAGAGAGCGAGAGAGAGAGACCACGGCGGGTGCAGCATAACAGAAGAGAGAGAGAGAGAGAGAGAGAGAGAGAGAGAGAGAGAGAGAGAGAGAGAGAGAGAGAGCGTTAGTTAAGCATTAGCTGCAGGGGGGCGTAGCTGGGGGGGGGGTAGCTTAGGATGATTCCAAGGGCCCAGCACTGAGGGGGGGGCCCCAATTTTTTTTTTTTTTTTTTTTTTTTTTTTACTAGACATCACTCAGGTGTATTATTGATGCTCTCATTGATACTATGTTTGTTTCTGAAGTGTGTGTGTGTGTGTGTGTGTGTGTGTGTGTGTGTGTGTGTGTGTGTGTGTGTGTGTGTGTGTGTGTGTGTGTGTGTGAGATATATAGAGAGAGAGGGGGGGCTTTGGTAGACTATTGCATTGGTCCATTCATTGAAGATGAACGCAATGTGACATCCTTTACTAGGCTCACCCACCAACAGTGCAGGTGCTGAACTGCTGATCCGAATGTATAGGTAAAAACCATATTATGCGTTTTCATCAATAAAAAAATTGCCAAAAAAAAATCCGCTTACGAGCGCTCGCATTCACTGGGGGCCTACAAATACATTCTTTCATGGGGCCCAGAATCTGGAGCTACACCCCTGATTAGCTGAGTGGCTAACAGCAGCTAAAGTTAGCTGAGTTGGCTAAGAGAGAGAGAGAGAGAGAATTAACTCACTTTGTTTAATTGAAACGTGGTCCAGCCGGAGGGCTTAATAAAGTGTATGTCCACTGACTGTCCCCCAGACTGTTGTCGATGTATATCCATTCCACTCACTGCCCACTGTCCAGACTCCAGACTGAATCACAAGTTCACAACACACAGCTTCGAACATGTTGCAAACTGTGGCTAAGGAAAAAACTGGCATCGCCGCGTCGGCCAATCAGAGAGCGTCTCCGCGAAATGCGGCTATGGAAATTCTAGGCGGAAATTCTAAACGCTTGACTAGACCGCTTCAAATCGCGCCCGGATTCCAACATAATAGTCATATTTCAACGCACAACGCGTTACGCACTGATTGGCTGTGACGGATACAGCGATCGAACAGTGACGCGCACTCAGAGCGCTATCGCGTCTAGCCCGGGCCAAAAAAAAAAAAAAAGGTGAGTCACTTCCTGTTCCTGAAAACAAGTATTTTTTATTTGATATAGTAACGTTATATTGTGCATTGGAAACACAAACATACTTAAAATGAGTAAATATTATTCATTTTAAACATGTTTATATTATTTATAGGGCTATAAAACAAAAAACTAAAAAATTATTGTTCTTGTTCTCATATAACCAGGGCAGGGCCTGAGGGGGGGCGGCGCCCTAGCGCCCCCCAGTGGCGGCCGCCACTGCTTAAGAGGTTAATGGATTGGTTCAGTTGGGCTGGATAGGCGGAACCGTGGGAATAGGGGGCAGGCCCGGGTATGAGGAAACAAAGGGGTGCACGTCATAGTGTGGGCTTCCTCCCGATATGTGTATATTATCCAATTACTTGCATAAACCTTCCAGTACACATGTTATAGTCTTGATAAACGGTTTGTTTAACCACAGCTCTAATCCTCCTGTGTCTCACACTGTCTCATGTTCTAGCCTTAGCCTGCCTCACTGAACACCATTCAGACTGCCGTTGATGTTGAAATGGGGTGGGGAAACACCTCATGAGACTTGAAAGTTGTTTGACAGTCGCTAGTCATAGGTAATTCACCTGAATTAGATTCTATTAGAGTACAGTTGTCATGAGTACAGTACAACAAAAAGAAGCTGGCATCAAACCAGAGTGCAAGGTAAAGTGCATTATACATTATACAGTGTAAGTGATTATATGGAATATATATATAACAAAGCTATAATCTAAATATGCTAATCTGATGTGTGTACAGTATTATTATGTACAGTGATAGAAGTATAAATACACTATGGTAGTAAGCTATACTGGCCAGTGGTATAACTAATAAGAGTAGGTATGGGATATATAGATAAAGTATATACAGCGTATACAGTGCACAGAGTGGGTACTGTATACAGGTATGTATACAGGAATGGAAACAGGAATATTTGCAGGTATACTCATACAGATATAGTTAGATATACATACACTATATACAGTGTTATTGTACATGGCTATCATATGGTGTTATATGGCTAGACCAGCGGTTCTCAAACTATGGGTCACGACCCAAAGTGGGGTCATGGGTAGGTGATAGTGGGGTCCCGCATGCGTGTTGCTTTATGACAGGTCATGAGTGCAAGAATGTGACAATTTGACCATGTGACCGCGGCAACGCGGGAGAGCGGCAGTGCGGAAATAGGCTGTCTCTAAGACAAACTCTAACCTTAACCAGCTCCTTAACAGCGCCTAAACTTAACCGTTCTAACCTTAACCAACTCCGAAACAATGCCTAACCTTAACCTTAACCTTAACCATGCCTAACCTTAACCATAGAAAGAATATTGCCATTCTCTTTGACAAACTCTAACCTTAACCAGCTCCTTAACAGCGCCTAAACTTAACCGTTCTAACCTTAACCAACTCCGAAACAATGCCTAACCTTAACCTTAACCTTAACCATGCCTAACCTTAACCGGCGAAAGAATACACGTTAAAAAAAAAATCACGTTAAAAAAAAAAAATTCATGGGATTTGAACTCGTCAACAACGAACCGCAGGACCGCTGCTATGCCAGGTGAGCTGAAGCGCCGAATGAAAATCATGGCGGATTCCTGCGGCGGTTACCTAATTCCGCTCGCGCTCTGCCGCGCCGCTCGCTCTGCCGCTCCGCTCGCCCTGACTAAAAGTATAATGGGGCTCTATGGAGAAACCATGGCACTCCCCTGACTAAAAGTATACTGGAGCTCTATGGAGAAACCATGGCACTCCCCTGACTAAAAGTATAAGATAAGATAAGATATTCCTTTATTGATCCCCTTGGGGAAATTCAGGCATCATAGCAGCATGGGGGGGAGGGGGGGGGGGGGTACAGGTAGTAAAAACAACACAGTGTACAGGTAGTAAAAACAACACAGGCAGTGTAAACAATTTGGTCAATATGGTCAATATAATTTACTATCTGACTAGCTGAAGAAATATTCACATTATTCACAGTGTCACATAAGGTGCAGTATGCATAAGGTAGTGTTATAATTTACTATCTACTGAGTATACATTATTCACAGTATCACGGTATCCACTGAAATATACATTATTCACAGTATCACAGTATCCACATAGAGTGCAGTAAGCCTAAGGTAGTGTAGGTTGTCCTCCTTGGGTTCCTATAAGTCCCAGGTCAATGTCTGGTAGCAGTCGCTGTCGCTGCCCCCTGTTGTGGAGCCTGGAGGCTGCTAGTCGCTGCCCACTGTTGTGGAGCCTGATGGCCGCTGGTATGAAGGACTGTCCGAGGCGGCTAGTTGAGTGTCGGGGGGGAATGAGTCTGTGGCTGAACGAGCTTCTCATCTTGACTAGCTCGTCGTAGAGGGGGTGGTAGGGGTTCTCCATGATGGCAGCCAGCTTCCTTATCATCCCCCTCTCTGCCATCACCTCAAGTCTAGGTAGCTCGACTCCCACCACGGAGCTAGCCTTCCTCACCAGCTTGTTGAGCTTGTTGGTGTCCCTTGAGTTGATGTAGCCTCCCCAGCATGCCACAGCATAGAAGAGGATGCTGGCCACAACAGACTGGTAAAAAGACTGCAGCAGTCTGTTGCACACATTGAAGGACCTGAGTCTCCTCAGGAAGAACAGCCTGCTCTGTCCCTTCCTGTAGAGGGCCTCTGTGTTATCCGACCAGTCCAGTTTATTGTTCAGGTGTACCCCCAGGAACTTATATGAGTCCACCATCTCCACATCCACCCCTCGGATGGAGATGGGAATCGGGGGGGCCTCTTCTTGCCCCTCCGGAAGTCCACCACCAGCTCCTTGGTCTTACTGGTGTTGAGTTGGAGGTGGTTGCTGTCGCTCCACCCCACGAAGCTCTCCACCAGGGCTCTGTACTCCTCCTCATCATCGTCGGTGATGTAGCTTACGATGGAGGAGTCGTCTGAGAACTTCTGCAGGTGGCACCCGCTTGAGTTGCGGCAGAAGTCTGAGGTGTAGAGGGTGAAGAGGAAGGGTGACAGCACAGTTCCTTGGGGGGCGCCGGTGTTGCTCACCAGTACGTCAGACTGACTGTCCTTTAGTCTGACGTACTGTGGCCTCTCAGTGAGGTAGTCCTTGATCCAGGCCACCAAGCCGTGCTCCAGCTGCATCGCGGAGAGCTTCTCCGCTAGCAGTGACGGCTGGATGGTGTTGAAGGCGCTGGAGAAACCATGTCACTCCTCTGACTAAAAGTATAATGGAGCTCTATGGAGAAACCATGGCACTCACCTGACTAAAAGTATAATAGAGCTCTATGAAGAAACCATATCACTCCTCTGACTAAAAGTATAATGGAGCTCTATGGAGAAACCATGACACTCCCCTGACTAAACGTATAATGGAGCTCTATGGAGAAACCATGACACTACCCTGACTAAAAGTATAATGGGGCTCTATGGAGAAACCATGGCACTCCCCTGACTAAAAGTATACTGGAGCTCTATGGAGAAACCATGGCACTACCCTGACTATATGTATAATGGGGATTTATGGAGAAACCATGGCACTCCCCTGACTTAAAGTATAATGGGGCTCTATGGAGAAACCATGTCACTCCCCTGACTAAAAGTATAATGGAGTTCTATGGAGAAACCATGTCACTACCCTGACTAAAAGTATAATGGAGCTCTATGGAGAAACCATGTCACTCCCCTGACTAAAAGTATACTGGATCTTAATGGAGAAACCATGGCACTCCCCTGACTAAAAGTATACTGGAGCTCTATGGAGAAACCATGGCAGAAAATGGCTGGATGTCATCTTGCCAAATCAGCGTGGCTGAGTGTGAGTCTTTCATCTTTTACATATCTAACTTTGGCATGGATTGATTGTTTAGATCGCTAGCATGGCTAACAAATGCAAATACATTGTAGTTTGCCCCGTTGTTCTGACCAGGATTACGTTCCTTTTTGCCTCCTTGATGTGTGCGCACGAGACGAGAAACCCATCTATAGGTTGAGGTCTATAGGTTGAGGTAGGTAGTTGTGATTACAGTGTGAGGCAGTAAGGCTTGTGAATACCACAGCTGAGTTTACTCTTGCTAACACTCCACTACAAGCGCTGCACGTTGAACTCCAGCATTCAGTCAGGTGCACAAAAACATGTATGTTTTTATAATGTCTGTACTGTATGTGGCACCAAGACAAATCCCAATCAACCATGGTTGAAATGGCAATAAAGTTTTCTATTCTATTCTATTCTATTCTATTCTATTCAGTCAGGTGCACTTGTTGTGTTTCGTGGAGTAGTCCCCCCACCCCCATTTCAACATCAGTGGCAGTGTGAAAGGTAGACTGAGATTTACCAAAACATACACTTTATACACCTATGCACACAAAATAAAATGTTAACTTTCTCGTAATGGCAAAAGATACCAAATTACACTGGTATGGTGCTTGATGGCGGACCACTCTATAATAAAAAAGGGTATTTTTGACGGAATAAAACAAAATAGATCTTATTAGCGGGGGGGGGGGGGGGGGGGGTATGGGCTTTTATTTTATTTTAAAAAGGCCTCATCCATAATCCAAGTATAAACAAACCAAAAATGCAAGGACTAATACTAGATAAATGGTAAATATGAATGTTTAATGGCATTCGCCATATTTGGCTGAAATACTAATCTGATTATTCATCCAAATAAAGTGTGTTCTACCTCCATTTATCCTCCGTCCAGCTAATGTGAGCTTTCCACCCATGTTTCCGATCTGGTTGAAGTATATCCACATTAACCAGTTAATGTACATATTCACCACAGGGAAATGTGTATAATCACCATTTTCTGACATTTACTGGAACACACTATATATATGGGCTTTGCCATGTTATGACTATTTGTAACATATGCAATATTGTGAAGGTGGTAGAATGAGGCTTTGACAATTTGGCAGACATGGGGCTCGAGGGAGAGGGGCTTAGCCTTTAATCGGTGTTACTGTTCTACCAAAAGTAGATTGTTACAAGCTTTTCTATTGGGGATCTTTCACCATTATCAGCTGATGCATAAAGCAAGCATATCTGTCCACTCCCAATTTGATAAGAGAACCCTTTAAGGTACATTTTGAACAGACATTTGCCATTAATATATACGATTAATCACAGTTAACTATGGACATCGTACGATTAATCGTGATTTAATATTTTAATGGATTGAAAGCCCCTAATATATATATTAAGAACGCAAAATTCTTTGAATGCCACTATTTTCTTTATCACAAGATTACGTTTTTTTTTTTTTTCATATTTTAATTTATTTTTTATAATACTCTCATTGATACTATGTTTGTTTCTGACTCAAATTGTGTTTGTGTGAGAGAGAGAGAGAGAGAGAGAGAGAGAGAGAGAGAGAGAGAGAGAGAGAGAGAGAGAGAGAGAGAGAGAGAGAGAGAGAGAGAGAGAGAGAGGGGGGTGAGAGAGATGAGGAAGTGGCAAAAGAGAAAGAGCTGGGAGAGTGTGTGTGTCTGAGAGAGGGGGGGGGGGGGGGGGGGTGCGAGTCCTCAGCCCTTGTGTGGGTGAATGTAACAAGTTCCTAACCTTTTCTTTCCCCTATTATTTCATGCACACTTTATTCATTGTTTTAAATAATTATTTTCTTTTAAGTTATTTTGTTTGTTTTGAATTTTATGCAAATTTGCAATGCACGAGGGTCATCCTTTTGTGTTAAATGGCTGCTTAAACAAAAAAAATGGGGATGAATAGTTCAAGTGTAAAGTTTAACACACTACTGTGTTAGTAATCATTACTATGTAATGTTACAGTTAGTAAATTGGTATGCATCTGCAATTTTTTAGTTGGGCTTTCTTTTTCTTTTTTAGTGCAGTTTGCACATCTTAGTTACTTGAAGATTCTGGACAGTATTTCCCATTGTGGCAATAAATAAACATGCATTTTTGCATAAAGAAAGCATTTTGCCGACTCATGTTGATAAGAGTATTAAAACTTGAATGCGATTAATCAGATTAAATATTTTAATCGATTGACAGCCTTAATATATATATGATATATATATATATACACACACACACACTCAGTGGCCACTTTATTAGGACGAGAGTGGAACTGGAGGTTCTTCAGAGATGTTCCTCTGCATACCAGTGTTGTAACTGGAGTGACTGTGGCCTTCCTGCCAGCGTGAACCAGTCTGGCCAGTCTCCTCTGACCTGCAGGCATCTTCGCCCATAGAGCTGCCAGTCAGTGGACGTGTTTTGTTTTTTTCTGCACCGTTCTCTGTAAACTCGGAGACGGATTGTGTGTGAAAATGCAGTAGTTTCTAAGATACTCAAACCGCCCCGTCTGGCAGCGGCAACCCATTTTCACTTAGTCATTTTAACCCTTTCACTGCCGCACTACCAAATGGTTAACCCTTTCACTGCGACAATACACAGAATGTTAACCCTTTCACTGCCACATGACAGAAGGTTAGATCCCATGTCTTCCTCCATTCTGGTCTGAGCAGCAACTGAACCCCTTGTAGTAGTGAAGTCCTTCTTCATGGAGGCCTCGCACAGAGCTGGTGCTCTTTTCTATCCATAAATACATGGGACGGCAGAGGCAGCAGAGAGACAAATAATTTAGACGTGTCATTTGAAATGTTTAAATGTCTGATTAAAAAGGGACTTTTGGTGTAGGTTAACGATGCATGTGTCACCAACACTTGTAATATATGACAGTAGAATGAGTTAAAACAATTAATTATGCATGTTTTAAACTTTTTATACATTGAGTCACTGCCACATGAGTTGCTGATTAGATATTTGCATGAACCCTTTCACTACCACACTACCAAAGGGTTAACCCCTTCACTGCGACAATACAGAAGGTTAACCATTTCACTGCCACACGACACAGGGTTAACCCTTTCACTACCACACTACAGAAGGTTAACCGTTCTGTAGTGTGGTAGTGAAAGGGTTAACGAGCAGGTGCACAAGAGAGAGAGGGGGGGGTAAGAGAGAGTGAGCGAGAGGGAGACAGGGAGAGAGAGGAGGGAGAAGAGGATATGGAGGAACCGAGGGAGAAAGAGGAGAAGAAAAGTGACGATGAGAAACAGAGAAATAAGAGGGATACACAAAGAGAGGGGTGGGGGAGATGGATGAAGAAAGAGAGAGGGGAGTAAGAGAGAGAGAGACAGACAGAGAGAGAGAGACACACACACACACACAAAGAGCGACATAGATAGAGAGACAGACACAGAGAGAGAGACACAGACAGAGAGAGAGAGAGAGACACACACACAGACAGACATAAACACAGACAGACAGACAGACACACACACAAAGAGAGACAGACAGAGAGAGAGAGAGACACAGACAGACATACAGACAGACAGACAGACAGACAGACAGACAGACAGACAGACAGACAGACAGACAGACAGACAGACAGACAGACAGACAGACAGACAGACAGACAGACAGACAGACAGACAGACAGACAGACAGAGAGATAGACACAGAGAGAGAGACAGACATAGACCATATTATGGACATTATCAAAGGGCTGAACACAAGACGAGGCCACAAGTTTCTTACTGTGGTCCTTGATATATAGAGTAGTCAGAGTGAACAGAAGCATTCCTCCAAGGGAGAGGACTCTCAGGGCTGCAGCCCGGGGAGCAGCAGTGAGCCGAGGGGACACCTAGTTACAGTTTGGACGGCGTCCACAGAGGCTCCTGGCTGAGGCCCCCAGCTGTGTGGCTATGGTTCCAGAACAGGAGTGGAAGCAACACGAGGCGAGGTAAAAAAAATAAAAAGAATAAAAACTACAAGCACATAATGTACAACAGAAGCGACACAACCGCGGTCTCATCAGAAAATGTGAATAGTATTTATGGACCACAGGGAAAAAGGTCCATAATGTACGTTATGGTATAGCCGTGAGTGATGTATTGTAACTCATGTGGCAGCGACAACTAGATGTCAACAGTGATTCTCAACTGGTCTAGCCTCAGGACCCAACATTTTCCTTAGTCATTAAGGTCGCTTTCACATATAGTTTTGGTGGACTCGGTGCGGTTCTGGTGGTGAAGTTGCAACATTGTTGCATTCTTCATTTGGTTCGCCTGCGTTCACACTAAAATCTGTGAGGCGCACCAAACTATCGGAACAATGTCACGTAAAGACGACTTTGAACTGTTGAACAGTAATCCAGAACTATTTTATTGCACTTTTTTTTAATCTATTCTATTCTATGTTATTGCACTGCACTATTGCACTATTTTACTCTGTCTATTTTATCTTACTCTTTTTATTATTGTCTATTTAAAACTGAATCAAACCAAAAACAAGGTGGCCTGTTGGGATGTTAGATCCTAATGAGTGAAAAACTGTGATTTTATATCTGCACTTTATGTGCTCATTTTATGTCTTTTTTCTGTTGTGAAGCACTTTGAGCTGTAGTGTCTGTATGAAAGGTGCTATACAAATAAAGTTTATTATTATTATTATTATCTAAAGTGACTAAGTGAAAATGGTTGTCGCTGCCAAATGGGGTGGTTTGAGTAATACATATTGTATCTGCAAAAGTCCAAAACAAACCCTGCAGCCTGGAATTTAACCAACAAACATCGCCGTCGCAGGCGAGTGCTCTCACCACTATCTAACTATGATCATAGTTAGAGTTGAGATACATTTTTAACATTCAGTTAACGGTTATTGTTGTGAAGGGCCAGATTAAACCGAATATATATATTTATTTATATATATATATTTAATTGTATTTGTATATTCTCTAATATTCCCTGATATCCCTTGTATATTCCTTGTACAATATGCATTGAATATCCATTCTAGCCTACTGAACATCCCATAATAGTCTCCATTCTACTATTGGTCGAGACCTTGGTGCCAGGCTGCCATACCCCTCAGACCCAGTTCAAACGTACCGCTCCACATGTACGAACAAGTCCTAGTTCCGCGTAGGAATCTGGCTACCGCACCACTAATGGGACTATTTGTTCATAGTGCGTATATATACTGCGCTACTAAAGTAGGACTTTCTTTTCAGTCCAGTTTCTTACCCTCCAATAGAGTCACAGACGTAAAGCCTCCCCGCGACGCCACGTGTGGGAGTAAGGCCAAGTTCGCCTACCATCGGTATTGAGACATCGTGTATATTAATATTTGAATAGTCATATTTGGCACTATATCGTCGAGTTGGACGTAGTCTATTAAGCTAATAATAGTCTGTTAATATATAGTGCTTCGTGCGGTGAGAATACTACCGTAGCCAGTACCCCATCGTTTCGGGCAGAGAACTGGCTGCTTATCCAGGATGGTTGACCCCATGTGAAGCTGCACCCGAGGAGCCCCAGAGCCGACGAGCGAGTGGACCTGTATACCGGATTATTCTACCGACGACAGCCCGCCTTCCCAGGCACGGATTATGCTTTGTATACTTTGATTATTCCATGGATAAAGACCCCCGACACTGCCGTGTGTTGGAACCCCCCCCCCTGGAGAGGACGCAAGGTGAGGAGACGCTCTGCAAGACGAGGTCGCTTCACGTCTCTCCCCCGTGGACCGGAGAGAGCCGGCCCACAAAGAGTCCACCTGCTTTCATCTGTGGTGCATTGAACGGCACTACAGTGGGTTCACCTGGGATACCCTTGGCCGGACGAGGCAGCCGGATTCTACCCCCCCCCCCCTCCTACTCCTGTCGGCTTACAAGCGACCGGATTAACCCCCTCTAGTGTATCTAGTATATAATCATTAAAGTCATTTAATAATCATTGCTGTTATTCCTTAACTATTCCAGGTCGTATATTTACCACCTGCGCCTTCAGAGATTGGACATTCTCTATTGATATACCGACGAATACTCTTTGCCATAAAAGTGCATACTATTTCAATTCATAAATGTAATTAAGTGATTAAGTGCTTGTTCTACACACCATCGCTGTGTAGAAATAAAGACCTGTTTCGACTTCGTACATTTGTGTTGGATCCGTTTCATCTACGTGAGAGTGTTTATGATAATATATTTATGCCGTGTACTGGGTGGCCGAATATTAAGTACAAAGGTAGTGGTAGTAAGTATCATATCTAGTAATACAGTCAGGGAATTGTACCCCTCAGTTACAATTGGTCCTTCGAACCGGATGGTAATTAGTGTAATATTAATATAGTGTTATTAATATTGAAATGGCCTATGATGAACACTCCACGAAACGATCCTCCTAACCAACGCCCGCAGCGCGAACGACGGCTCCCTCAGTACTTAGAGGCTTACGCTGTCAGTCAACAACCTAGTCTTCTACTAACAGTAAACGCGGTAAAACTAGAAAGTAAAAGTATGTCTAACCCCAACGCCCAGACTACCCCGACCATAGAGGCCCCTACGGGCTCTAATGTAACTGACCAAGTTCACGGTGGGGACCAGTGGGAACCAGACATGACTTCACACCCCGCCAGTACTGAAGAAGTAGTCCCCGATGAGTCCCGGGAGGAATACAACGCTACCGAGAGAGAACTCGGCACGGAAGAAGACGGGGAGAGCACCGTGGAGATAGAGCTCCAAGGCTCCGCAAGGAGTACCCCGAGGGAAGGCTCCCCTATACAACCGCCTTCTCCAGAGGCAGAGAGGACCCTACAGCAGGCCTTCCTCATCAGCCTGAACGCCGCTGCTGAACGCGACCGACTGCAGATCCAGCAGCGAAGCGAACACGAGCAGATACGTCTAGAAATAAGACGCATTCAGATGGAAGAGAATGTGGCCCGAGAAAGAGCCGGTGCTCAACGGGACGCAGCGCGCGACAGACAGCAGTCGCAACTAATAGAACAGCTGATCAGACGGACAACACCCTCTCCCTCCGCCAGAGGCTCCAGGAACTCGTCTAGACACACCTCCAGGGCGGCATCCCCTAGCCGAGTAAACAACCCTGAACTTGACCAACAGACGAGGTCTATACCCCCCACAGACCACCTCCCCCCACCGGTCCAAGCGAGACCTAGCAACCGGGAAGGAGCAGCATATCCTGTGGAGAGGCTAAACCAGAGACTACAAGCACTGGATGACCTAACTGAAGACGAAGAGGAAGAGGAGGAGAACCACGCCCGAAGACAGCACAGTACTCTACCGGACCAGGAGGCCCGGTACAGCCCAGGCTATACTCCCGCGGAGCTGCGCTACAGACCCCCGACTCTATACACGGGTGAGCACGACGCACGACCCGCACCGAGGAACAGCACCTGGACAAGCGGGCCATGGTACACTGCCGGTACCAGCCCATACCAAGGAGCGGGAGGAGACTCGCCTAGGAGGCCTCTCCCCCAACGCTCGCCGATGTATCCACAGTCAGCGTCATACATTGGCACGCCTATGGTACCCGACTTCACCCAAGAGAACCGGGCCCAGTATACAGAACTCCGCATGTGTCTGGAGACCATGTTGGTGGATGTATTGGATGAACGCCATAAATACGCCATCCTACTGAAGCACTTAAAGGTGCCCCGCGCACATAATATAGCGCTCGCCTACGCGACTTCCACCACCCCATACACAGCAGCGCTGGTAGCATTGGACCAGAGGTATGGGCGCATATGGGATTACGTGATCCAGGAGATCCGACACATCGACCGCTTACCCCCAGCAATAGACAATCGAGCACTGGACGACCTGTCCATCAGAGTGCAGTCCCTGGTAGGGATGTTGGGAGCGCAAAGAGAGAAGGGGAGGCATGAACTTTACGCCAACTCAAATGTGGAAAGGATCCTGGAGAAGCTGCCGCCCGCTCGTCAGGAGCGCTTTAGGCGGCAGAGGGACCACAGAGACCCGAATGGCCCCCGAACCGAACCTCCTCGATCTAGCAGACTTCCTGGCGAGAGAAGTCAGCAGCTTACGGCTAGATACATTCGGACGGAGCACCCCTGGCTCCAGAGAAGGAACCAGACGACTAAATGATGGAAGAAGATCGGTGACTGTGATGCACCAATCGGAGTCAGTACCGAGCAGCAGGAGCCACAGCACCCCCTCCAGAACGGAGAAGTGGAAGATAGTGTGCCCCTACTGTGAGAAAGAACACTGGCTAGCGCAATGTGACTCCTTCCCCAAGCTGAACGCGGAGGAAGCAGGTCAATGGATAAAGTCCAACAAGCGCTGTTTTCGCTGTGCGCGCTCACACATGGCAGCCGAATGCCGCTTAAAGAAAAGGTGCACCAAGTGCGATGGAGCCCATCTGGACATACTTCACGACAGTAACAGACGGCGCCCTTCACCTGCACCATCCAGCCGCAAAGCGAGCGTCATGTACATCGATCCCACCAGCAGCAGTGGAGCCCGAGTACTCCTAAAAGTAGTGCGTGTGACACTAAGCTACCAGAATAAAGTCCTGGACACTTACGCCGTCCTCGATGACGGGTCAGAGAAGACCCTGCTGCTCGCCTCCGCTGCGGCCCAGCTAGGGCTGCGGGGAAGCGAAACCCAAATGACAATTCGGACAATAAGACGAGATTTGAAGACGATAAAGGGCGAGAATGTCTCATTCTCTATCGCAGCAAGCGGCCAGCCTGAGCGACGGTACCAGATTGCAGACGCTTTCACCAGCCAAGAAATAGGACTGTCGCGGTACACATACCCCGTCGCCAAGCTGATGGAGAAATATGCACATCTGCGCAAGTTACCGATCCCGCTCATAGACAATGCTATGCCGACCCTGTTGATAGGCTCCGACCATGCAGACCTCATTGTCCCGATAGACCGGGTTCATACCGGACCCCGAGGCTGTCCTGCAGCAGTCGAGACCCGTTTGGGATGGACTCTCCAAGGCCCGCTCGCCAAATCTCTCAACCGAAGTACAGCCACTAGATGTCTCCACTCCCGAGTCACAGAGGGAGAAACCGCACTCCTGCAACACGTAGAGCGGCCATGGACCTTGGAACAAATGCCCTTTAAGAACGGAAAGAAAGACATTCGCTCTAAAGATGACATTTACGCAATTCACCTCCTCGAGACAGGGACCAAGAGAGTCCCGGTCAACGGCGTGTTGAGATACGCCACGCCACTCCTGCGGCGAGAAGGAATGCCTACTTTCCACGCCAAGACAGACGCCACAGAACGGTACCTGCTGAACACGGAGCGGCGCTTAGCCAAGAACCCCGCCCAAGAGAGTGTATACCGCGCTGAGATTGAGAAGCTCATCACAGCGGGACACGTCACAAAGATGGACATTAAAGAGGCTGACCAGACCACTGAATCGTGGTACGTGCCCCACCACAAGGTCCATCACAACGGTAAAGACCGCATAGTATTTAACTGCAGCTACCAGATCGGATCCCAAAATCTGAATAAAGAGTTACTGCCCGGTCCCACACTCGGCCCCTCCCTACTCGGCGTTCTACTCCGCTTCCGCCAGGAAAGGGTGGCCATCAGCGGGGACATTAAAGGAATGTTCCTGCAGGTGAGATTAGTAGAGGCGGACAAGCCCCTGTTACGGTTCCTATGGAGAGAGAAGCCAGGAGATGAGCACCCAGCCATCTACCAATGGGAGGTCCTCCCCTTCGGAACGACGTGCAGCCCCTGCTGTGCGACATTTGCACTACAGAAACATGTAGCAGAGGACCCAGCAGCGGACGAAGAGGTCCGACACAGCGTAAAGAACAGCTTCTACGTAGACAACTGTCTACAAAGCCTTTCAACCCAGGAAGAAGCCGAGGCTCTCCTGATTAAACTCCGCGCCTCATTGATCAAAGGCGGCTTTGATCTCAGGCAGTGGGCCAGCAGCGATCCGCAAGTACTGCGCAGCCTCTCCTCCGAGGACAAGGCAGCCAGCAGCGAGACCTGGATGGCTACAATCCCGGGAGAAGCCCAGGAGATGACCCTGGGATTGGTGTGGCGATTCAAAACAGATTCGCTTCACTACAGACACAAGCCCCTGACTACGGAGCAGGGAAGGCCGGCGGCGGCGCCGACCACCAGACGGAGTGTGTACACAACACTCGCCCGACAATATGACCCGCTAGGATGTATTCTACCGTACACCACCAGGGCAAAAATTATTGTACGAGCATTGTGGGACAAGGACCAGGGCTGGGACGACCCCATTCCCGCACAACTTGCATCCACCTGGAGAGAGTGGGAGATGGAGCTCCACTCACTCCCAGGCGTTAATATGCGCCGAAGCTACTTCCCACCCACGTTGAGGCCAGAGACATGTAAAATGGACTTACACGTCTTCAGTGACGCCTCAGAGGTCGCATACGGATCAGTAGCCTACTTGCGGGCCCAAGACCAGGGGGGAGAGATCTACACAGCATTTGTCCTCGCCCGCTCGAGAATAGCCCCACGCAAGCAGCAATCTATCCCACGTCTAGAGCTCTGCGCAGCCCTAGCCGGAGCGCACCTAGCCACGCTCATCCAACGTGAGCTCACCATACCGGTGTCTAGAACAATCCTGTGGTCAGATTCCACGACGGTACTCGCCTGGATCAAATCGGACTCATGCAAGTACAAAGTCTTCGTGGGAGTCAGAGTCACCGAGATTCAAGACTTAACCGAAGAGTTAACCGGAGAAACAGAGTGGCGCTACGTTGATACAAAACAGAACCCAGCTGACGTCATCACCCGGGGGATGCCCCTGGATGACCTCACCCGTCGCAATGTCTACAGTGACGGCCCCGCATTCCTAAGACTCCCGGAAGGACAGTGGCCCATGCCTATCCCGAGGGAAGCAAGTCCAGAGGAGGTGGAAAATAAG
Source organism: Notolepis coatsorum (assembly GCF_963971535.1). Classification (NCBI taxonomy): domain Eukaryota; kingdom Metazoa; phylum Chordata; class Actinopteri; order Aulopiformes; family Paralepididae; genus Notolepis; species Notolepis coatsorum. The sequence goes on from NC_140168.1 coordinate 83,316,769, forward strand.
AAGTCTGTGTTCTGTGGATTGAGCACCGTAGCCTCCACCGACCCTAACATAGACGATTGCACGTCCATAGAGAGTGCACAACAAAGAACATTCCTGCGGTACCACCCGGAGTGCAAGTCCCCCGCTGATATGTCAGCAGCTAACTACGAGGAAGCAGAATTGCTTCTACTGCAGCGAGCCCAGAGAGACTCGTTCCCCGATGAATTGGCCTGTCTACAGGGAGGAAAGCCCGTCCCATCCGACAGCAGATTAATTCATCTGGCCCCCGAGAGCGACGCTCATACCCTCATCAGAGTGGGTGGTCGCCTACGCAGAGCCCCCAATCTACCGGATGACATTAAATACCCGATCGTATTGAACAGCCGACACAAGGTCACAGAGCTGATTATAAAGAAATACGATGAGGATGTACATCACGCAGGAGCAGAAACAGTCCTCACGGAGATTGAGGGAGTACTTAACTCGAAGCCCCTCGGATATGTCTCCAATGATGTGGCGGATATCGACCCAGTTACCCCCAACACACTCCTGATGGGGCGGCTAGATCCTGCATTACCCCAGACAATGTACCGGCCTGAAGAAGCGAACGGCCGACGAATGTGGAGGTACAGCCAAGTATTAGCCGACAAGTTTTGGAACAGTTTCCTACTGCACTACCTACCGTCTCTACAGACCCGCCAGAAGTGGGTAAAGGAGAGAGACAATTTGACAGAAGGAACAGTCGTCATGATTATTGATCAATCACTGCCCAGAGCTATGTGGCCGGCCGGCCGCGTAAGCAAAGTGATCACCGGTGCCGACGGCAAGGTCCGAGCAGCTGAAGTGCTCGTCCAGGGTCGCACTTACACCCGTCCCGTGGCAAGGCTCATAGAACTGCCTCGACTCCCAGACACAATCGATGATGACCATGACCCTACAACCCTATGACTTTGTGAAGTTGACTGACCCCTACAGCAAACCCTTATGTTAATGATTAAACCGAATATATATATTTATTTATATATATATATTTAATTGTATTTGTATATTCTCTAATATTCCCTGATATCCCTTGTATATTCCTTGTACAATATGCATTGAATATCCATTCTAGCCTACTGAACATCCCATAATAGTCTCCATTCTACTATTGGTCGAGACCTTGGTGCCAGGCTGCCATACCCCTCAGACCCAGTTCAAACGTACCGCTCCACATGTACGAACAAGTCCTAGTTCCGCGTAGGAATCTGGCTACCGCACCACTAATGGGACTATTTGTTCATAGTGCGTATATATACTGCGCTACTAAAGTAGGACTTTCTTTTCAGTCCAGTTTCTTACCCTCCAATAGAGTCACAGACGTAAAGCCTCCCCGCAACGCCACGTGTGGGAGTAAGGCCAAGTTCGCCTACCATCGGTATTGAGACATCGTGTATATTAATATTTGAATAGTCATATTTGGCACTATATCGTCGAGTTGGACGTAGTCTATTAAGCTAATAATAGTCTGTTAATATATAGTGCTTCGTGCGGTGAGAATACTACCGTAGCCAGTACCCCATCGTTTCGGGCAGAGAACTGGCTGCTTATCCAGGATGGTTGACCCCATGTGAAGCTGCACCCGAGGAGCCCCAGAGCCGACGAGCGAGTGGACCTGTATACCGGATTATTCTACCGACGACAGCCCGCCTTCCCAGGCACGGATTATGCTTTGTATACTTTGATTATTCCATGGATAAAGACCCCCGACACTGCCGTGTGTTGGAACCCCCCCCCCTGGAGAGGACGCAAGGTGAGGAGACGCTCTGCAAGACGAGGTCGCTTCACGTCTCTCCCCCGTGGACCGGAGAGAGCCGGCCCACAAAGAGTCCACCTGCTTTCATCTGTGGTCCAAGGATCGCCGGCGCATTGAACGGCACTACAGTGGGTTCACCTGGGATACCCTTGGCCGGACGAGGCAGCCGGATTCTACCCCCCCCCCCCCCTCCTACTCCTGTCGGCTTACAAGCGACCGGATTAACCCCCTCTAGTGTATCTAGTATATAATCATTCAAGTATCATTGCTGTTATTCCTTAACTATTCCAGGTCGTATATTTACCACCTGCGCCTTCAGAGATTGGACATTCTCTATTGATATACCGACGAATACTCTTTGCCATAAAAGTGCATACTATTTCAATTCATAAATGTAATTAAGTGATTAAGTGCTTGTTCTACACACCATCGCTGTGTAGAAATAAAGACCTGTTTCGACTTCGTACATTTGTGTTGGATCCGTTTCATCTACGTGAGAGTGTTTATGATAATATATTTATGCCGTGTACTGGGTGGCCGAATATTAAGTACAAAGGTAGTGGTAGTAAGTATCATATCTAGTAATACAGTCAGGGAATTGTACCCCTCAGTTACAGTTATGGTTAACACAGAAAGTTAGGGTTAAGGTTAGGGTTCGATCCCCAGCAGGGGAACTTAAACGTTTTCTGAAAGTTATAAAATAAAAAAGTGTACTATGTAATATATTATATTACATAGTAAACTTTTTTATCTTTTTTTACTTTTTCCGTTTTCAGAAAGCATTTAAAGTTTTTTTTTTTTCTTTTTTTTTTCTCTCTTTTCTCCTCTCTTTTCTCTCCCCCTTTTCTCCCCTCTCTCTTCTCTCATCCCCCTGCTGGGGATTATGTACTTATTTGTACACATGTCACATTTTCGATACAATATGTAAAATATATGACTTATGGCTATAACATAAAGTACATTATGTACAGTTTTTCCTGTGGTCGATTAGTACTTACTATCTACAGTATTTACATATTTTAAGTGAGATCGGCTGAACCGACTCAGGCTAGACTGATATAAGATTTGGATATTTGGGAGCCTACATTTCTGATTACTGTATATACCGTATCTACTGATTTACTGCATATAATAGTAATTTCCTTTTTAAATATCCCTACATTTTTCAGTTAGAAAAGTCTGTAAATATTGAACTTGAAGGTTGATAAGCGGTCAAATGGCAATCTCTAGGCAGAAGAGCCCCGCCTGCTATAAGATAAGACACTGTTAGGGTAGCGTTTAACTTGAGCCCAAGAGCAGAACACAGGGAGAGGAGAATGGAGCGCTTTAGGTTGTTTAATCCATAAAAGGTACCATGCAGACAGGGTTATGAATGTACAGGAATGTGCGACAGGTGCGAGCAGGAGCACTCCTCATGATTACAGGAACGTCCAGGCGGGTGGTGTCCTGGGAGACAGCGTAGACTGAGCGGCAGGCAATCCTGGGCACAGGGAGACAGGGTTAGGACAAGGCAGAGAAATAGACAGAGCAGCAGGTAGGTCACGGCCTCGTACCTAGGTAGGTGTAGCAACACTGGGACAGGGAGTGGCAGGAAACCAAGGTCTGTTGTCGGGGCTGGTGATGACCGGACGAGTCTCAGGTGCGTCAATCTCTCGATTGATCCCAGGTGACAGCGTGTGGAAGCTGGGGTAGGAAGCTGCCCATATAAGGGCGTGGAAGTAGCAGGAGAGACAGAGGCCCTGGCCGTGATTGTAACAGATACGATAAGATAAGATATTCCTTTATTGGTCCCCTTGGGGAAATTCAGGCAGCATGGGGGAGGAGGGGAAGGGAGGTACAGGTAGTAGAATACATGATACAGTGTTACGGTGCAGGTAGGAATTTGAGTTCCAATAGTAGAGGAAGGAATGAGACGGAGATGTGGTTTGCTCTTCTTCAGTAGTGTGTCTTTTAATAGTAAGATCACAGGAGCAATGCAAGTAATGCACAAGAAAGACGCCGGGCGTCAACTGAGAAACAGACCTTTAGGCAAAATACAAAAATATAAATAAACAGCAACGAGAAGGTCAGCACTCGTTCTGACTCCGTCTGCATGCAGGACTGTCTGAAGATCCGACAGGGAGAAAGGAAACAGGAGGTCAATATAAAGCCACATTCCTGACATTCCACAGGCATCAATTAGTGACAGCATAAGTGACAGCCAGTGACAGCAAACAGTGGTGACAGTCAATCAGTGTAGTGACAGCGAACCAGAGGTGACCATCAATAAGTGCAAATACCAACAACAAGGTGAAGTACTCCAGAAAGACAGTAGGGTTCCTAGACCTAGAAACCCAGAACGTTACAATACAGGTCATACAATTATAGTCAGGCCCGGACTGGCCATCGGGAGCACCAGGAGTTGTCCCGGTGGCCTGGCCTGCACAGATAAAAAAAAAATTCACTGACCTTTGGGAAGTATTTTGACATGTACATGGGTACCTTGGTCGTGTAGTGTATCTTGTAGACCAGGCCCATTGCAAGTTGCTGTACTCTGTTGTCTACTCTAAGCCATCCTAGGTTGTCAAAGTGGGCAGGGGTGAGGTGGGTTCTAGGAGTAAGGTCAAGCAGTAGTCTGACCAGTTTGTTTTGAGATGTTTGTAATTTCGTTTTTAGCGCCTTTGAGGTGCTTTGGTACCATGAGGTGCAAGCATAGTCGTAGTACCCTTGAATGAGTGCTCCTGCCAGAGTCTTCAGGGTATTCTTACCAGAGAGGAGATCCGGTACAAGAATCGAGTTTGTTGGTTGACTTTTTTTATTACATTGGATGCCATTTTGTCACAGGAAAGATTAGCCTCTAGGATGGAACCCAGGTAGGTAATTTCATCTTTCCTTGTGACAATATTGTCACCCACTGTAACTGAGAAGCCGTCGGTCTTGCTGAGTTTGTTATTTGAACCGAGGAGAATCGACTCTGTTTTGCCCATGTGTAATGATAGTTTGTTATCGGAGAGCCATATGCAGATTTTGCCTAGTTCCGAGCTGAGTTTAATTTATTTTTTTACGCCTGGATACGTGCTGCCGCGTGTGATTGGTGGAGGCGGGACCAGGCGATACAACTGATTGACAGTGGAGGCGGCGAATGGAATGGCAGCTGGCACTCTGCAGAATAACAGCCAGGCAGTGAGCCAGGTAGTGAGGGACTCGGGAGAGATACAGTAGAGCAAAAGTCAATTAACGTTGCTGTCAAGATGGACAGTGGAAGAAAGAGAACGGGTGGAGGAGAGAAGGATAAAACAAAGAAAAAGAAAGGCCCTTACAGGAGATGCTGCTAAATCCGGCAACATTTATCAAATGTTTTCTTGCACCAAGGTCAAGGAACCAGCAGGTTAGTCAGTGATCAAAATAAACATGTGGATGTTAGCTAGCTAACGTTACCATGCAATGCATCATCTCCCCTGTCAAAAGCCCAATGTTAAATCTGCCAAGAAAGAAATAAATTATTTAACCCTTGTGTCTGAAAACTAAAGTGTTATACTCTTACCATATTAGGGGACTAAATTGAAAAACGCCATAAAAAGATTATATGTTGAAATAATTTCCCACTTTCTTTTCCATACATATTTGATTCAACTTCAGAATGAAATACTCCCACTTTTCTGAAAGGAGTTGTTAAATCTGACATTACAAAAAACAATATGTGGTGGTTATGATCGGGGCTGAAGTTGAATAAACAATTTATGAAAGAGAACGTCAAAAAAATTCCAAGATTATTCAAAGATTGCACACCTTTGCCACATATATTGGCTACAAACATAATCACTGCAAAGTTATAAAAAAAAATCAGACACAAGGGTTAAGTTGTTGTTCCCTTTCTAATATCCTCAAAAACATCTAGTCTAGTTAATGTGATCAAGATTATTTGACAATTGATGCTTTTTGTTGGAGATTTCAGTCAGTGAGCTCATACTTTGACCTCATATATTATTTTATTGAGACAATGCAACCTTCTGTCTTCGTTGTGCATGCATGCGTGTGCTCACCACACACGATACATGTGTCACTATTCTGGCAGTGGCTACTGTTATTATAGTATTGTAATGAAAGGTCTGTTATTTAATGTTTGTGTAAAGGGCTATTTTAACTGTTGATGGGTAGTGCATCAGTAAAGTGGCTAAATGTAAATGTAAAGTGAATATGGTATTGTGCTCTTGCTCTGTTTGAATAGGTGGAGAGAGTGGTTAACTGTATTATAATAGTAAATAGAAAAATATGTTGTGCTCTTGCTTTTTTCTTTTTGAAGGTGGAGAGAGAGAGTAGCATTGCTAAACAGTTTTATTTGAGTTTCATAACAGTACATTGTACTAAGCAATTGTTGGCTCATTAGTTTGTGATTCACATGCACTCAAATTCATCAGAATGCAGGAAATTAAATCTTTGTAACAAAAATGTTCCTGGTGGGGGACCTCCCGCTTAAAAAGTGGCCTGACTGGGGGCGCCCCAGTGGCGAACCACATAGCGCGCTCAGCCGCGACACGGCCGACCCGGGTTCGACTCCCGAACCCGTCGTTATTTGCCGAATGTCTTCCCCCCACTCTGTCTCCCATTCCTCCTCTGTCTCTCTCTACTGGACTGCCCAGTAGCAATAAAGCGTTAAAACGCCAAAAAAGAAATCTTAAAAAAAAAATAAAGTGGCCTGACTGGGGCTATATTTCGCGCTATATCTCCCGGTATGAATTATTTATTATAATTATAGTACAGTGGAGAAGTAAAAATAATAATAGGCAGTGTAAACAATATAACAATATAATTAACTCTGGGCATGCCATGCATATATGGGCAAGTAGGCAGTGTAAAAAGGTCAAGGTGCAAGATGGGGGTATGTATGCCCTCTCAGTTATATTCGCATTACAATAATATATAGTTACAATATATATATAATCTAATATCTAATCTAATATATCTAATCTAAAAATGCTATATGCTCTGATGAAGTAAGTATACAGTATACACATAAGGTGCAGTATGCATAAGGTATGTATGCCGTGATGCCGTATCTATTGCACTTTGTTTACGTGTTTTGTTTTGGTCTGATGTGTGGTTTGGAGTTGAGTGAGGATAGGGGGAGGGGGGCATGCCTCGTTGTGGCTCATTGACAACGACCTGTTCGACATAATGTACGTCTATATCTGGGAAATGTACATTCAAATAATCCTCTTGTGTCCTTGTTATAGAAAAACATTCAATCAATCATTCATTCAATCATGCACTTATTCATTCACTCATCCCTCGGTCTGTCTGTCTGTTCGTCAGTTTGTTCGTCGGTCCGTTCTTCCGTCCGTTCGTTGGATTTAGAACTGAGGGAGTTATGGTGGTAGTTAAGGTGGTAGTTACTTAGCCGCGTGTACTCCTTCATCATTTTCTAACGTCACACCTGACAAAGGGTCAAAGTTCAAAGAAGGCTTCCAGCTGTGTTTCTTGTGTGTTTTCCTTCAGCGGAAAAATAAGAAAATGTGTATTTCAATCTCTGTGGGCCTCGAAGGACAGAAAGCGGACTGAAGATGGAAGTGAAACTATTTCATCAGTGGGACTTACTGATGAAAAGTCTCCCTTTTTGAAGGTCAACAGGGTTGAGATTGCAATGAACAGAGCCAGATAGTACTATAGTATACAACAGTATAGTATGCCCTAACAGCACTATAGTATGCCCTAACAGCACTATAGTATGCCCTAACAGCACTATAGTATGCCCTAACAGCACTATAGTATGCCCTAACAGCACTATAGTATGCCCTAACAGCACTATAGTATGCCCTAACAGCACTATAGTATGCCCTAACAGCACTATAGTATGCCCTAACAGCACTATAGTATGCTATAGTAACTATATAACATGCTTCTATTAGAGATCTAACATGCTTCTATTAGAGATCTAACATGCTTCTATTAGAGATCTAACATGCTTCTATTAGAGATCTAACATGCTTCTATTAGAGATCTAACATGCTTCTATATAGATCTAACATGCTTCTATATAGATCTAACATGCTTCTATATAGATCTAACATGCTTCTATATAGATCTAACATGCTTCTATTAGAGAGATCTAACATGCTTCTATATAGATCTAACATGCTTCTATTAGAGAGATCTAACATGCTTCTATTAGAGAGATCTAACATGCTTCTATAGAGATCTAACATGCTTCTATATAGATCTAACATGCTTCTATTAGAGAGATCTAACATGCTTCTATATAGATCTAACATGCTTCTATTAGAGAGATCTATGCATCAGAAATGCACCAGTCACTTCGTTCTACATGGCTCCTGGTATCTGAATACAGTATTTGCGTCACTAGTTACTACTGTTGCTGCACCCATACATCTTCTCACCTATTACAGCTCATATTCTGCACAATTCGAAACCGTCTCCGTCCTGCTGGTTTCAAAACTCCTCCGGGCTGATGGGCCTCTAGACCCTCAGCAGCTGCTCGGCTGTTTGAACAGGAATTTACATGAAAAATATATGAGAATGTAGTCGTGCCTTCTTCACCGGCCTGGTCTTTCGCCTCCACGGTGCTGTTTGCTCAACAGCCAATACTTACATTACTGGGTGAGAATGCACTCCCATAGTGAAATCCACAGCTAGCTGTGTGTGTGTGTGTGTGTGTGTGTGTGTGTGTGTGTGTGTGTGTGTGTGTGCGTGTGTGTGTGTGTGTGTGTGTGTGTGTGTGTGTGTGTGTGTGTGTGTGTGTGTGTGTGTGTGTGTGTGTGTGTGTAAATAGTTACAATATATAATCTAATAATCCAATAATCTAATCTAATCTAATATATAATCTAAAAAAAACGAAATGCTAAAATGCTAAATATATGCAATATATAATCTAATAATACAATAATCTAAATCTAATATATAATCTAAAAATGCTAAATGCTAAAATGCTAAATATATGATCTGATGAAGTATACAGTATTCACATAAGGTGGTATATTGTCCTTTTAGGTGGGAGTCAGCTACTAGGTTCCTAGTGTGTGTGTGTGTGTGTGTGTGTGTGTGTGTGTGTGTGTGTGTGTGTGTGTGTGTATCTGTGAGAGGACAGGCTTTCAGAAGAGGTGCAGACCTAAGCCATATCAAATACGGCACACAGGGATTTGTCCATGCAATACGCATGAATGCACACACCCCGAAATGCACGTGCGCACGCACACACGTAACGTGCACATGCAGGAACTTGTGTATATACACATGCAGACATGCACACACACACGCGCGCACACACACACACACGCACGCACGCACGCACGCACACGCACGCACGCACGCACACATACACATACACATGCAAACTGCACACCTTCACACCTAAGTTAAATCGAACAATGGGAAATACATTTTTCATACCATTTGGGATTCCACAGAGGAGAGAAAGTAATTCTTTCAGAGTTATCCCCCTGCCGAATTCCCATGCCACATTCTCAGGTTGGTGAGCTCATTGGTACAGTATTCTGTTATTTATATATATATACATATATATATATCATATTATTTCTATTGAAACCAGTGTAATCATTCCTATGGGCCTGTATAGGTAGTGGTATGCTGTGCTTAAAGGGGCGGTTCACCCAAAACACAACAGAGGTATTTTTGCAGGGCTATAATCCACAAATAGTCATAGAACTTTTTATAGACTAATCTTGATTAGTTGATCAAATAGACACATCTGTAAAAATGTGTTCATGCGGTCATGCAGAAGGACCTCTTCAAATTTACCAGAGACAATGCTTGAAAAAAAAAATAAAGCATAAAAAACATCAACTAATCGACTAATAACAACATTATTGACTGACTAAGAGGGGGACAGCCCCGCTGAGACGTGTTTCCTCGGCTTGCACACGAACATCTGCACATGAACGCAAAAACAAAAACACCAACAAACAAACAGATAAGGTCAAGAATGAAGGATATCTGCGTCCAGACGGAGGGTGAGTCGTCCCTTTAAGCCTGTTTGTTACACTCCAAAGCCAACGTGTCAATCAAAATGTATGTATTTGAAGAACAGATGGCTTTTACCTCGTAGTGTGGGTTTAGTTTTTCTTTTTTTTCTTCTTTTATTATGTAATTAGATTGTGATGTCATTGTCATTGTCAACGACCAAATCCCAAATCATATATACTATATATATATATATATATATATATATATATATATATATATATATATATATATATATATATATATATATATATATATATATATATATATATATATATATATATATATATATATATATTGTATATATGATTTGGGATTTGGTCGTTCCTGTTTAAAGCTATCCTGGGGGGTGTTATTCTACAGTAGTTCAATGGACTTTTAATATAGTGCTCTTGTGGATCCACTCAACCCACCGCTGCACATAGAAGGAATGCCCTGTTTTCACGCCATCCCACCTCGAGGGCGGTAAATTATTAACCTGACCCTTACCTCAACCTTAACCTTAGCCTTAGCCTTAACCTTAACCTTGACCTTAACCTCACTGGAGACCTCGTGTCTATCCCTAACCTCAACTAGAGATGAAAAACACAATGTCTCTGCTACTGGTACAGTACACCCTGCAAACGTACATTTGTCACCCAGGATGAAATGGCGTTAAAATAGGGAGTCCTGTAGACGTCCTCCTCAGAACAGGAGAGGAATAGTGTCGATGCTATTCCAGTGCTTTTCCCTTTGCTGGCTGGTTCTCTCTACGCAACTGGAAAAACAAAGTCGCATTCATTTCCCACCCTTTTCTCCTTTTTTGAAGAGGCCCTCAAAGTAGAGAGAGAGAGAGAGAGAGAGAGAGAGAGAGAGAGAGAGAGAGAGAGAGAGAGAGAGAGAGAGAGAGAGAGAGAGATCAAGAAATAGACAGAGAGAGGAAGATTGAAGGGAGAGAGAGAGGGAGAGGTGATATAGTGAGGAGAGAGCTAGATGAGAGGAGATAGGGGATATAGAGAGAGGAGAGAGGGGATAGAGAGAGTAGAGAGGGGATAGATAGAGTAGAGAGGGGGTATAGAGAGAGTAGAGAGACGGTAGAGGTGGAGGAGAGAGGGGATAGATAGAGATGATAGAGAGTATAGAGGGGATAGAGAGTAGAGCGGGGATAGAGAGAGAGGATAGAGAGTAGAGAGAGGATAGAGAGGGGAGAGAGGATAGAGAGTAGAGCGGGGATAGAGAGAGAGGATAGAGAGTAGAGAGAGGATAGAGAGGGGAGAGAGGATAGAGAGTAGAGCGGGGATAGAGAGAGAGGATAGAGAGTAGAGAGAGGATAGAGAGGGGAGAGAGGATAGAGAGTAGAGAGGGGAGAGAGGATAGAGAGTAGAGAGGGGTAGAGCGGGGATAGAGAGAGAGGATAGAGAGAGGATAGAGTAGAGAGGGGTAGAGCGGGGATAGAGAGAGAGGATAGAGAGGGGAGAGAGGATAGAGAGTAGAGAGGGGTAGAGCGGGGATAGAGAGAGAGGGGAGAGAGGATAGAGAGAGGGGAGAGAGGATAGAGAGGGGAGAGGATAGAGAGTAGAGAGGGGTAGAGCGGGGATAGAGAAAGAGGATAGAGAGGGGAGAGAGGATAGAGAGTAGAGAGGGGTAGAGCGGGGATAGAGAGAGAGGGGAGAGAGGATAGAGAGAGGGGAGAGAGGATAGAGAGTAGAGAGGGGAGAGAGGATAGAGAGAGTAGAGAGGGGTAGAGCGGGGAGAGAGGATAGAGAGAGTAGAGAGGGTAGAGAGAGGATAGAGAGCGTATAGAGGGGTAGAGCGGGGATAGAGAGAGAGGATATAGAGAGTAGAGAGGGGTATCTCCTGATAGCTTTCATTTGTCCACTGCTCTCAACACCTAATCAGTATGAGATGCATGAGCGCTACTTTAATGCCTTAATAAAGTGACACACAGAACAGCACCTTTCCCCACAGAGACCATCACAACGAGGTCTCACCGATCGATCAGATAGCATGGGAGGAAGAGAGGGAGGGAGAGGGGGAGAAGGAGAATGTGACTTTGTCGTTGTAGTTGCTAATCTCTCTTATGTCTCTCCTCCTGGATGGAGTGGAAACAATCTCCTTTTGTTAACACAGATGGAACAGAAACTCTGGAGGGAATTCAATCTCACTTAGATGTTGTTTACTGATTTCAGATGACAACTATGCAGAGAGAGAGAATGAGAGAAAGAGAGGTGAGTAAGTGAGTTGTGAGAGAAAGAGAGATGGTGAGTGAGTGAGTGAGTGAGTGAGTGAGTGAGTGAGTGAGTGAGTGAGTGAGTGAGTGAGTGAGTGAGAGTGTGAACTGAGAAAAGGAGAGCAAAGGCATGAGTGAGAGAGCAAGAGAGAGAGAGAGAGAGTGAGTGAGTGAACGAAAGAGCAGAGTGTCTGAAAAACCTTCCGGCCGACAATATTGTCACCAAACACAAAATAACGCTGTGGGCTGGAATCACAGGTAGCCATGGATCAAGCCTTGTCATAGACTCACAGTATCACTCTGTACACTAGAGAGAGCAGAGGTTCCCAAACCCTTTCACACCAAGAGCCTCCACATAGACACACATTAGACCACAGATCCCTCATTTGATGAGTACAAGTAGAACTAGAATCTCTTTATTACATACCATGTAAACATTTTACATAGTATACCAGGTATTTGTTCCCTGCCTTTAACCCGTCCAAACTATTCAGGAGCAGCGTGCAGCTACAGTCTGGCACCCTGGGGACTGACTCCAGTTGTAATGCCAGAGCCTTGGCCAAGGGCGCTGGCAGGAGTGTACCTAGCATCTTTTATGGTCGCTATGTCTTTGTTGTCACAACAACCGTTTTAGGTAGGGATATGAAATAGATAACGGTAAAAAAAACTAAAACAAGGCTATTCTTCATTTCGCAGGGGATCCCCTGGAACCCAAATCGAGGATCCCTTGTGGTCCCCGGACCTTACTTTGAGAATCTAGAGCAAGGCTTAACCCATGTCTATTAAAAGAACATGCCAACATTTTGGGAAATGAGCTTATCGTCTTCTCCAGATACCAGTTTCCTCTCTGTGCGTTCAGTAGAAAGCTATCTGTCTGCACGTTAGCCTAGCTTAGCACAATGAATGGAAGCGGACATGGCCGGTTAGCCTAGGCATCGTCCAACTAACACCTTTCCCGAAGGCTAACCGGCCATGTCCGCTTCCATTCATTGTGCTAAGCTAGGCTAACGTGCAGCCAGATAGCTTTCTACTGCACGCACAGAGAGGAAACTGGTATCCATCTTCTTGTCTCTCTCTGGAGAAGACGATAAGCTAATTTACCAAAATGTTGGCGTGTTCCTTTAAGCGGAGGCTCTTCAGTTGTTGTCTTGTGGTCCTTTGTGTTGTCGGCCGTCGAGTGAATGACATTGAACTCCATGTTCAGGTGTTGACGTTTACATCCCTAACATCCTATACAGTGTGAATGTATCGTAGAAATACAGTGACGTCTCATACATGTAGTGCATTTCACTCTCTCAGGTGTACGATTCCACAAATGTTGAGAACTGAACATCTTAAAGGAACACGCCAACATTTGGGGAAATTAGCTTACCATTTTACCACAAGAAGATCGATACCAGTTTCCTCTCTGTGCGTTCAGTAGAAAGCTATCTGGCTGCACGTTAGCCTAGCTTAGCACAATGATTGGAAGTGAACAGTGACGGGTAGCCTATAGGCATTGTCCAACTAACACCTCTCCCGAAGGCTACCAGTCACTGTCCGCTTCCATTCATTGTGCTAAGCTAGGCTAACGTGCAGCCAGATACAGTAGCTTTCTACTGAACGCACAGAGAGGAAACTGGTATCCATCTGCTTGTCTCTCTCTGGAGAAGACAAGCTAATTTCCCAAAATGTTGCTGTGTTCCTTTAACGACAATAAGCTATGGTCTAGAGAGTTCTAGAATTCCAAGATAGGATTATGAGGGGATTACACTTGAAAGGGTTAAATCCTTTTGACTGTTTTTGGGTTTAAAAAGTGGGCTTTTAATATTTTCTTTCTCCCCCCCCTCCTCTCCATCCAGTTTCGTCTCCAAGAAGGTTTCGTTACAAACTCATGAGCCCCAGCACGTTGCACGTGGCATGGAGAGAGCCCAAGGGGGACTTTGAAGGCTACAAAGTTATTTACAACACGCTACCAGGTAAGATCCAGAGCCGTCGGTATGAAATAACCACAACCTTTCTCTCCCGGTTCATGAAAACTGCGACACTCATTTTAGGTTTAGCGGAGTGGTTCATAACGTTTGCCGTTCACAAATCACGTTAAATATTTACGTCAACCTTTTTTGTCAGTGACACAAAAATTCCAGTTATGCGAGAGGGACCTCAAAGTAGTCGAGCCCCCCCCCCCCCCCCCCCCCCCCGAGGCAAAACCAATCAACTATTTTTATGTGTGTTTTCACCTGCAAGCTGCTTCATAACCTCCTCCTGGAGAGAGGGGGGCTTCTTTTCTGACAAATACTGATGTTGTTACATCTTTTTACACCTCTGCCACAATAGCATTCGCTGTTTACCTGTGCAGAATTGTAGACGAGTTCGAATTCGAATTTCAGTGTAAAAATAAAACCTCTCGGGTCTAAGCTATTTTCAACGTTTTGGCAACTTTCTTTTTTACCATGGTATGTTTGGTAATTGGTATCATATATATATATATATATATATATATATATATATATATATATATATATATATATATATATATATATATATATGACCTGATCATTTGTTTTCATACTGTACATACATTACATACTGTATACTGCATACCTTACAACACAAAACACAAAAATGTGTTTTTATACTAGGAGGCTGAGAAAATGTAAACATGCTCCATGAAGCATTAGAAACAATGAAAATGCGCCCTCAGGTTGCCTATGTACAAAAAATGATATGTATAAACAATTATTTTCTTACCTCGCCTCATAACGCCAACGGCACAAAACAACTCCAAACGCACACTCCAAAAGACCAACAACTAGTGTGATCACTAGCGTGATCAAAAATAGCGAAGATAATAATACAAATAGAGTACAATTTATGCATGCGTAAAACCTTATTTAGCATAGAATTGAAATTATCCTGTTTCAATTATTTCTTGGGATATCAACACCAAATCAAAACTAGCTACCATGTAGTTTCAGGTCTGCTCTTTCGATGAGCGTTCAGGAAATCCAGGAAACCTTGTCAAACAAATGACGTCACTTAGTCACGTCAGCGTGCTGGTCGACTCCTGAGAGATATTAAAATTGCAAGACAAAAAATAACCATGACCAGTAATTATTTGGAATACTTGTTTTACCGTTTTTACCAGTATCCTCCACAAAAGGTTATTTAAGTTATTAGTATTATTATAATTATTATAATAATTACATTTTTTCTTTTTCTTTTTTTTCTTTTTCAAATTCGAATTTCTCCATTCACGTTCGAATCTCATGTTTTTATGTAAATTCTAAATTAAATTCGAAAATCGAAAAATAATATGACAGCCCTAGTACAGAGTGAGGACATGGGGGCATTACACAGACTTACATGAATTATAACCCTAGCCTTAACCATCATAGCTCGTCAAACTAAATCAGGATGTTGAAAATGACCTAATTTGGTAGCATCTCCTGATTTTGTGAGTGTGTAGACTTGAAATTGTCCCTATTTTTCACATAAACGAGACACACACACACACAAATGTGTTTGTGTTCTCACACATGTACGTGTGCACACACACACACACACACACACACACACACACACACACACACACACACACACACACACATGCACACACACACACACACACACACACACACACACACACACACACACACACACACACACACACACACACACACACACACACACACCTCAGATAAAGCCCTCAGGAAGCCTCTACTGTACTGTGTGTAAGTGGACATTTCCCAACTCTGAGATGGATACAGACCATTACATTTTCAGTTCGGTAGTTGCTTGTACCTGAGATGAGGAGTCACTGCTCCAACAGAGGATGAATCTAAGTCGGCTGAGGGCGGTTTGAAACATCAAAGGTAGAAATATTTCCTTTTGTTGCAGTTTTTATGGGTTTCACATTGCTGATGGCTCACACAGGTGTTGTGAAATACTATATACATTTACTATTTACTATATACAATACATTTCACTGTGATTATTAATGCTGTGGTACTGTCTAGGCATCTGAATAATGCGTGTGAGGTACCGTATTTATTTTGTATCACAGCGTTATTTGTCTATTTAGGCTATTATTTGGCTATTTACTAGCAGTGAAAACAATACCGTTAGGTTATGGCTATAACCGAGTTCTATGAGTAATGGTGACGCTCAGCATCACACTTGCACTGTACTTCACTTCGTGCACGAGCACTGAATAAAAAATTCCACCATGTACCTTTACATCCCAACATTCGTCTGGCCACACCCCCATCCGCTTACCTTCATAAGCAGGTGTGTGGCCACCTACTCGCCTCCTTCCCAAGCTTTCACCACAAGGCGAGATCAAGGGCCGCAGCGGCGTCTGATGCTGAGCGTCACCATTACTCATAGAACTCGGTTATAGCCATAACCTAACGTTCTATTTCGTAATGGATCTCGCTCAGCATCACACTTGCACAAGGGAGGCTGAGCGAGAGCCATAGCCCGACAAATGTACCCCGCTGAGGCCCCCCACAACCATCAGATCGGGGAGGACCGAGCCCCCCCGACCCTCCCTAATGGAGGATACCCCCCCTATTGGAGGCTTACGGGTGGGAGACGGATCCGACCGTGCGAAGAGGCACTCAAGCAACTCAACGCACAGGGTGAGCAGACCGTGGCTTGACCCCACGACTACACACATGCACAACCCGCATGCCACCCGGGAACGAACGGAAGGAACAACCTCGTTACTGCCCCCAGAATCACGGGGTCAAGAGCAAACCCAACCCCGTGGCAAGGCCGTAGCAACGGAGCGCGAAGGAAGACCCAGACCCACTGAAGGGACTGGATCCCCTGGAAAACGGGGGCCCGGAGAGGTCAATGACGCCAGGCATCAAGACCCCACCAGGTGGTCACTTAGTGACACCACCCCCCACATCGCCAGCGTATTCGGATAAGGCCCCTCCAAGAGCGGGCCCTTTCCCCCCAATAGCACACCGCCTGGCACACTGACCCTACAGAACAGGCAGTCAGCATGGCCGTAAGCACACAAAAAAGGTCAACCAACGGAAGCAGGCAGCGCACCGGGGAAACCAGGCAACAGGCTGTAACCTGAGCCTGGAGCACTGTGGACGAGACAGGCGCCAAAGGAGTCCGCTGAAAACAGCCGCTCCAGCGGAAGGGGTGTATGCTGGCGTTGTTGATCACCATGACAAAGCCACCGTTAAAAAAAACCCACCCAGAGGGGTTGAGGCAGAGAAGGCTGACATGATTGGCAGACGTCATGAACGTGCAGGGGCACACTCAACCGGGTAACCCGGGAGTTGACTCTGCTCCAACACACCAGGGAACCAACCACCCTGTCGTTACCATATGCAGTGGTTGTTCCTATAACCCCTCAAGAAAAAAGGGTTATCCCAGGTCTACGGTATCAACGAAACTTTACTTCGGACCGGACCCGGCGGCTCGGGACGCACACAGGGTTACTAGAGGAGGTCCAGAAGACCACCCCGACAGCCCTCCCTCCGCCATGCGTGAGAGAGGAGCGAAGAAAAAGAGAACCAGCCACTTCTGATAGTGCCAGGTACAAAAGAGTACCCAACAAGGGTCTCTATAACGCCTAACCTTGTGACACCCCAGGCCGACCCGGCATTTTTTCCCCCGAAAAAAAGCCCAAGTCCCTCAGGGTACCAGAACAGCAGATCTGCATCCCCGGCGGACAAACGGGTTAACTGACCTGGACCAGTGCGACCAGAACCAATCCCGTGCCCTAACCACGCCGACATGCCTACTCCAGGAGAAGGGGCAGATATGCGTGTTGATCTAAAACATGAAAAGAGGGCGCCACCCAGACGGCCGGTGCGAACCGCGCTCGGTGGCCCACCCCAAGGGCGTGAGACCCCTCCACATATGTTCAGATCCATTCCGTTATCATCCCCCAGATATGAACGAGAATCCGTCGAGAACCAATAACAGGTTGTCGGAAGAGGAAAAAACCTCCATCCCAGTTGCTTTATAAAAACGCTGTTTTAACCACAAGCAACCAAGGCATACTAGCTACCCGCATGATCCTTAACAGAACACCCCGAGCTAGCACTAAGCGTGCGTCGGGACACAACCACATCAATGAACAGGCTATTTAGACCTTTCAGTGAATCCCCAAGGCGCCCAGGGGAAACGACAAGAGGGGTGTGGCGCTTCCTATACTCCAACTCTTTTTATTAAAAAAGAAGGAAGCACCAACAGACATGAATCCCATTTTACACAGCCGAGGGTAAAAACTGTTTACATTTTTACATCCAGTCACCCCTCTCACAGAGGATTTAGACCGAAATTCCCCAGAGAGCCTTCCCACGTGAGTCGAAGAATGAAAAAGCCATGGTAACTACGAGTCATGTGACCAACTGACTCAAGTTACACATAAAATCGAGCGTAGTGGACCCGTAAGTCCTACGCTCTATCCCGACACTTTGACACAACAGATCGTACGTAAAGATCTAACTCACGGAAGCCATCGTCATAGCAACATGCGTAGTGACGTATGCCATGACGGGGGGAAACCCAACACTCAACGCCTGTTTTTAATAGGAGCAGAGTCAGGGCAACCCTTCCCCCCCCCCTCCCTACCAAGGCGCCTAACGGCTTGGCCCCGACTGGCCTAACAGGAGATGAGAAAAAAAAACCTGACCAATCAGAAGTGGGAAGGAGGGGTTTATTCGGCACCCCCTCACAAACCCTTCCCCCTACACACAATAACAACTGTAGCATATGAAACCTTTGGTAGAATGCTAATGAAATAGCGCAAGCTAATACAATGCATGCTACCCACAGCTAACTGTGAACAGGGTTTACAACAAAACCAAGTCGCGTGTGTGTGAATCCTACACCCGCATTCCATGTTGTACATAGAAAAAACACTGATAGAGAGTGAACGGCTGGGCCGTGGAACGTGTGTATACGAGCATTACTGCAACTAACACAACAGTGTTGTAGCTCAACATTACTTCTTGTGTAAGCAACAGACCATACAACCAGCCTCTACCTGCATGTGGAGTGTCAGGCCGAGGTAGAAACCCTTCTATAACCGAGTGTAGGCTGCATACCTTGCTTAAGCTCATAACACGAACGCAACCCTTCTATCAATGTATACTAGTGAAGATTCACACTTTGCAACCTCAACATATGTTTTGGTGAAGAAACACACAGTTTGTTAACAAAAAATACAGTCCCCCTTTAGAGGGGACTTTTTATTTTCGAACAAATTCAAATCATATGAGAGGCCGGAGAGGGAATTAACAGAGGGGACCACAGGGGGAAAAAGTCACTGGGCCTAGCGGCGCCTGCCACCTCGAGCCGCTCGGGATTTGCCACCCCGGGAAGCCCCGGAGGGACGGTAGACAATCGGTGGCTGGTCACGTCGGTCCCTACCGTCTCCTCCAGGCGCAGATGGGCCGGCTGCAGCAGCGGCGCCGTCTCTCCTCCTGGCCTTCTTCGATGGGCCAGCAGTGGCGGTGGAGGCAGTAGCAGCCACGGCAGAGGAAGCTCGACGACGTGGTAGCCGCCTGACTCCACCGGCGATGTCGGGAGGGGGAAAATGGGGTTGGAGTACGGATCGCTCCTCTGCCATTTCTCTGCACGTTGAGGTCATCAATTGCAGGGCCGTCCCGAACAGTCCAGCATCGGAGAGGGTGGCCGTTAGAAGAGGACCTCTCTTCTTCTCCGGTACACGGGCCTGCTCCAGCCAAAGGTGGCGCTGGTTCAGAGTCGCCAGGGCGCGCATTTTCCCAGCGGCTATGGCCTGCAGCTGAGTCAGATGCAGGAGAGCTCCTGCCGCCTGGGTGAGCTGGTCATGTTGTTCATCACCCAGCTCCATGCCGCCCGTCAATACCCCGGACACGAATCTTGCCAGCTGTGCGATGTTAGACGCAGCCGCTAAAGATTGTGTTCCGGCGATAAATGACTGGTCGCTCCAGTACGCCAACCGCCTTGCCGATTTTCCTTGAAGAACCGGCTTGCATAACGGCTCCCACACCACCTCCGGACAGAGGAGCGCGGCCATCGGCCTATCAAGCCGTGGCACGCCCTCTCTCATACCGTCGACCAAACCCACCACCCCCGTAACTGGTACGTAGGCGGGGGTGAGGCCCATGATGTGGGATACCACCTGGCCCCGACGAACATAGGCCCCCATTGAGGGGAAAAATGGGTAGACAACGTCCACCCCTCTCACCGGGCGACGTTGCCAGAGATGACCTATTAGATCATCAGGGACAGGAGCAGGCAGTGGCTGCGGCAGCGGCACGCCGTTTGCAGCGGCCGCCACCGCCATAAGCTCGGGAAACAAAGCCTGCAGTTCCCCCTGCAGACTTTCCTCCACCGAGCCCGCATCCCTCACATGCAGCAGGCTTCGACTGGTCAAGGAGCCACAGTCTGATGTGGCTGATAGTAGGGCATCCTGCCGACGAGGCCGAGGGTCTTCCCCGACATCCTCAAACAAGGCGCCCCAAGGAGACATTTCACCCCCCTCCAGTGTTACCGGGACGGGCGGGATACTCGTCTCTACCGGGCCTTCAAATAAGAACCCGTCTGCCTCTACCATGTAATCCTCTGTCTCCATCGGGCAGGTAGAGACCGACGCATCCTCACTGGGCTCCAGCAACTCACCAAACCCAGGCCGTTCGCGTCTGCAAGCCACCATCTTGCGACGGGAGCGAGCAGACGCAAAAAGTTTGCGTCTCAAATCCTCCGGAACCAAAGGAACAACAGCGGACGATTCCCCGGAAGCAGAGGAACCAGAGCTACGACCAGGCCATCGCAGAGGCGACGGCACCGGTGCACCAGCTCCTTGGAGAGGCAAACTACCCATCGGACGCCTACCGGGCGTGGCTGTCAACCACGAAAGAGGCAACAGCCCCGCACCAGGACGCACGACGGAGGCGGAAATGGAGAACCGCTGGTGGAGAGTGGCTCTGCGACTCTCCGAAGTAGATATTATGACTTAGATTTTTCTATCGAATATTTATGAGAGAAGAAAAAAAATAAGCACAATGTAAACATGTTTCAACTTTCTTCAACTAACAACCTCGTCAAGTGGGGATCTACCGAAGGCACTTCCTTGTGGTGAAAGCGAAGAAGGAGGCGAGTAGGTGGCCACACACCTGCTTATGAAGGTAAGCGGATGGGGGTGTGGCCAGATGAATGTTGGGATGTAAAGGTACATGGTGGAATCTTTTATTCAGTGCTCGTGCACGAAGTGAAGTACAGTGCAAGTGTGATGCTGAGCGAGATCCATTATAGACAGGGTCAATTTTCAGAAAATCATAACCCTGAAGGCATTTCGTGTTTATTTTTGGTACACAACATTTCTAGGGGTATTAAGGGGTGCTGAATCCAAATCTGATGTATACCAAGCTAAAAATTTTCAAATAAGGCCTCAAAATTGAGAAATCCAACATGGCCGCCAGCGCCAGGCTGAAATCTATTTAAGTGCATATCTTTTTGACTAAACAAGGTAGAAACATGAATGAAATGTGTTTTTATATGTTTGCATACATGATGAATTTAAAATCATATCCTAATTTTAGATCAGTTGTGAAAATGTTGCTTGAAACTCATATTTATAGCAGAAACTGTGGTCGTTATTGATGCATAACTCATCAACCAAATAAGAAAGAAAAGCAGGATGATCCCAGGTCATGGATTTATTCATCAAACTCCTTTCTCTTGAATTTTTTATCAACATGCCATTTATGCAAATTAGATAGTCATTAATATGCGTAGTAGCTTAGGTACAGTAATTTATTGTCAGTCATCAATCGTATTCAGGCAGGTGTCACAGGTGTCTTGCAGTTGCATGATTCATCCAATGCCACTTTTCCTGAATAGAATAGAATAGATTCTAATATAATAACATACAAATATTATTTTACCATATCAATATAAGTGAATGTTCAAGTTTCTTTATTAGTGTTGTCATACAGCATACAGAATACTTTGCATGAAATGTTTCTTTCTGTGTTGCTCCTGAGAGTGTGCTAGATAATAACAAGATAGTATGAAATAAGTATAATAAGTATAAAATAGAAAGTCAACAAGTCAAGTACGTAAACAAGTGTAAACAACAAAAATGTACAGCTGGTACACAAATGGTGAGGTATAGCTTAGCTTGTGGTGCCACCTTGTAGTGGTGAGGTGCAATAAGGAATGAGAATGATGTGCAATTTCCTTACCAATAATATAAATATAAAGTGTAAAGTGTGTCTAAAGTGGTAAAGTGGGTGCTACAGTGTGTTGTTTATTTAAGTGAGTGTATGTGCGCTGTGGGAGTGTTGATGGTTTGCTTATTGTTCATTGTTCATTCATTGAGCATCCTGATGGCCTGGGGATAGAAGCTCCTTCTGAGTTTCTCTGTGCTTGCCATGAGACTCCGGTATCGCTTGCCTGACCGCAGCAGTTCAAAGAGGCAGTTGTTTGAGTGGCTGGAGTCTTTGATTATTCTCTTAGCCTTGCCCATGCACCGCTTGTTGTAAATGTCTTGGAGAGTGGGAAGCCCACCTTCAATTGTGCGTTCGGCTGAACGGGCCACTCTCTGTAGTCTGCTGCGGTCTTGTGCAGTGCTATTCCCAAACCAGGAGGTGATATTGCCAGTCAGGATGCTCTCTATTGTGCATGAGTAGAAGTTCTTGAGGATCTTCTGACTCACGTTGAACTTCCTTAAGCGTCTAAGGAAGTAGAGGCGTTGTTGTGCCTTCTTGATAACACTGTCAATGTGTGTGGTCCATGTCAAGTCCTCGGATATGTGGACTCCGAGGTACTTAAAACTGTTCACTCTCTCAACCGGTGCCCCGTCGATGCTGAGGGGGCTGTAGTCCCTGACCCCGACCTCCTAAAGTCCACAATCATCTCCTTTGTTTTGCTGACGTTCAGGGAGAGGCTGTTCTCTTGACACCATCCCGCTAGAACCTTAACCTCTTCCAGGTAGGCCCTCTAGTCGTTTGCAGAGATCAGGCCCACCACTACTGTGTCGTCAGGAAATTTGATGATTGTGTTGTTGTTCCGCTGTGCCACACAGTCATGTGTGTACAGGGAGTGGAGGAGGGGACTCAGGACACAGCCCTGGGGGGCCCCTATGTTGAGAGTGATGGATGAGGAGGTGCAGTTGCCTGCTCTCACCACCTGGGGTCTGCCCGTCAGGAAGTCCAAGACCCACTGGCAGAGGTCATAGTTCAAGCCCAGGTCCCTGAGCTTGGCTATGAGTTTGGAGGGGATTATGGTATTGAATGCTGAGCTGTAGTCGATCAATAGCATTCTCACATAGTTCCCCTGCCTCTTGTCCAGGTGTGATGCTGATGTGTGCAGCACATGGGCTATGGCGTCCTCCGTGGACCTGTTGGGGCGGTATGCAAATTGCAGGGGGTCCAGGTTGATGGGGAGGGAGGAACAGATGTAGCCCTTCACTAGCTTCTCAAAGCACTTCATGGCTATGGAGGTGAGAGCTACAGGGCGGTAGTCGTTGAGGCAAGCAGGCTTGGATTTTTTGGGTACAGGGATAATGGTGGACTTCTTCAGACAGGTGGGGATGACAGCCTGTTCTAAGGACAGGTTACATATGTCAGTAATACCAGGGCTAGTTGGTCGGCACAGACTTTTAGAACGCGGCCGAGGATACCGTCCGGTCCTGCTGCCTTCCTGATATTCACTTTCTTAAACGTCCTCCTCACCTCATGTTCTGTTATCCTGAACACTGAGTCTCCATCAGCAGTGCCCCCCCCCTCCATTGCAGTGGTTTGTAGGCTGGTGCTGTTATTCCCAGCCTCAAACCTCGCATAGAAGGTATTGAGATCATTTGCCAGTTGGATGTCACTGTTCAGTTTGAGGGAGGTGCCTTTGTAATCTGTCATCGTTCTGAGGCCCTGCCACATAGCTCTAGAGTCAGCCTGTTCATATTGAAGTTCAATTTTATCCCTGTAGCGCCTTTTTGCTTCTATTACTGTCCTCCTAACATTGTATCTCGCCACCTTGTGGTCATTCATGTTGCATGTCACAAGCCTGGCATTGTATGCTGAGGTGCGCGCTTTCAGAGCCTCACGGACGGATTTGTCTACCCAGGGCTTTTGGTTTGGGTAAACTCTAATTGTGGTAGAGGGGATTGTTTCTTCTACCAAAGTACAAACAAAGTCCAGCACTGTTTCCGTGTAGTCATTAATATTATCTGTGTTATCGCGGAACACCCCCAGTCTGTACATTCTAGTGCCGCTTGGAGCGTCTCCTCCGATGCCACCGTCCAGCGCTTCACCTCTCGCAATATTACAGGAATGCGCTTGAGACTTTGTTTATACTGCGGTACAAGAAAGATGGTGTCGTGATCTGACTTGCCGAAAGGACTGGCAGCATGTGATTTGTACCCGCTCTTAAATTGCGAGTAGCAATGGTCTAAAATATTCCCGCCTCTGGTAGAACAAGTCACATGCTGGTAGACGTTTGGCAGCACTTTTCTCAGATTGTGCCTGTTTTGATGGATTGGTCATGGTATCTGTCAAAGACGACATCTACCCTCTGGTATTTTGCTCCCATCTTCAACACGGTGTCAGTGAACTTGTTGGCATAGTCACCAAATGTTGTAGTGTCAGGTGGCTTTCCGAGTGCCATTACCAGAGCTTGGCCATCAATGACCAGGCAGCTGGGTCCTTGAAGGGTAAAATCTGCAGGGGTTTTAACTTGTTTCGTCAGTATATTTGCTAACACAGACTTGTTGGTGGAATGTAGACTCCCGTTAGTTGTGGCCAGAGATGGCGGGATGGGCATGAACTCATGCTGGAGGATATTGTCAAGGTCTACCTTACGACCTGCTCTGTAAGCTGTGATGAGCCTTTGTAGAATCTGCCTGTCCACTTTGATGGTGTTTTGCTTGTTCTTGGAAAGTTGCACAACTTCATACAAAGAGGCAAATGTCTTGGCTTTGTTCTTTCGAATGGGTGATTTCAGGTTCAGGTGCTGGTCACTATCTGGAGGTTCACACAAACGTTTGTCCACAAACATGTTCAGTTGTGCCTGTCCAAGGTGTTCTGCGCCAAGTATGGATTATTGAATCTCCGGTGTGACTACGTCCTTGTTGATGTATGTAAGAAAACTTACAAAAGCACATTTAATTCAGGTTTGTACCTTGTGTAGTCATCCTTAACTCATTAAGCCCCACCATTTATTTTTAGAAAATTCGCCTAAAACAGCATGCTTACATTAAAAGGCTTATATATCCAGATTTATAAGAGCTACTTTCATAAACTTGGTACCTGAAGAAAGCTAAGACTTGGGGGATTCTAATGTTGGTGTCCAACACTGTACAGGTATTACCAAATTGCTGTAGTATTCCTGCAAACACTGAAGAAATGTAATTTCTTTTATCCTCGCCTATACAAAGATTACAGTTAGACAGTCAAAAACACCCTGTTACTCATGGTTGCACCCCAGCTATATTCCTACTTTCTTCCTCCATAGGTGCAGATGTTCTGTGCAAAGTTTCATGTCAGTAGAATAAAAACTGTGGGTTTAGCACCTGTTTTTGTGGAGAGAGGGCCTGGTGCTGGCGGCCATGTTGGATTTCTCAATTTTGAGGCCTTATTTGACATTTTTGAGCTTGGTATACAGCAGATTTGGATTCAGCACCCCTTAATACCCCTAGAAATGTTGTGTACCGAAAATAAACACGAAATGCCTTCAGCACTTTATACAAGCACATTTTCTGAAATTCTGCCTAGTCTATTACGAAATAGAACTTATGATATCAACAAAAACTGTGGACACAGAGGAAACAATGGTTGCTATGTGTTGATATATGAGCAATACTGTATATCAACAAAACTGTAATAATATGGTGTTTTTATTACTGGATCTTGTAAAACAAGTTGTGGTGGAACAGCAGTACCATGCTTTTCCAATGTGCTTTTCTATAAATTAGACATTCTATTTTGAAAGTGGTAACCAATTGTAAAGGCAGCCATGTTGGAAGAAAGAGAACCACACAAACATCCAGTGAAAATCAGCTATAAGTATCACCGCCAGGCCTGGGGACATTATGCGTTTGGCGTGTATATTATTAGAACGACGAAGTATTTTATATACGGTTAACCGTCTGTAGTGTAGTAGTGAAAGGGTTAACCGTCTGTAGTGTTGTAGAGAAAGGTTAACTGTCTGTAGTGTGGTAGTGAAGGGGTTAACCTTCTGTAGTTGGTAGTGAAATGGTTACCATTATGTAGTGTGGTAGTGAAAGGGTTAAGCTTCTGTAGTGTTGTAGTGAAATGGTTAACCTTCTGTATTGTGGTAATGAAAGGGTTCACCTTCTGTGGTGTGGTAGTGAAAGGGTTAACCGTCTGTAGTGTGGTAGTGAAAGGATTAACCTCATGTAGTGTGGTAGTGAAATGGTTAACCTTCTGTGGTGTGGTAGTGAAAGGGTTAACCTTCTGTATTGTGAAAGGGTTAATACATTTCCATCATTGTCCATTGAAATAATACCTTCACCACAAAGTTATACCTTGGTGTCTTCTTGTCTGACTCTGGAGAAGACTTTTAATATATTTTATTTTCAGTTTTTATAGTTTCACAAATACACATCGAGACAAATCACAAACACAAAAAGAAAAAAAATCTGGGCGGCTGGGTGGCGCAGCGGACATTGCGCTCGTCACCAACGCAAGAGACACAGGGTTCGACTCCGGCTGTCGGCGTTGCCTCCGGCTTGGGCCAGCCGTCATACTGACTCAATTGGCAGAATTAGCGGGTGGAAGTCGATGGGTGGTAATCTGGACGTTGTGGACAGCGACTCCTACAGGTCGGTTGGGGACGCCTGCACAGCAGAGACAGGAAATGGCGGGGGTAGTGTGAGCCTCCCACACATTACACCTCGCCAATGAGAGTCCGCGCTGGCAGGTGAAAAGATGTGACAGGCTGCCTCCTCGTGTACCGGAGGGGACACGTGATGCAAGGCTTCTATCCTCCCTACAACCGACCAGTGGGGGGCATATGCGAGCAACGTTCAAGACAGGGGAGGGAAGAATTGGCACAATGGAATTGGGATGGGAGAAAAATAGAAAAAGAGGAGAAAAAAGTGGATACAAAAATAATAATAGTAATAATAATAAATAAATAAAACACAAACAGTATGTTGCCAGGCACTGTCACATCAATGAACAAACATACACCATGTCATATGTACACTAATGATGCAAGGGGCTGAGTTACTGACATATACAGTATATATTTTTTTTTTCTTCTTTTTACAAAAAATACAAGGGAGGACATTGAGAAGCACTTATGTTCTAGCTAAGCATTCCAAAAAGGGACCCCATATCATATTAAATTTGTTCAAGGTCTCGGACCTACTGTGACGGATGCTTTCCAGCTGCAGAGAGGAGACCATCTCAGTGAGACATCTTGTAAAGCATGGAGACAATGGAGAAGACTTGAGCAATAATACACGAGAACCAGTGTTTAGAATATCAGGAATATTGCCACGGCTGTGATGCGCCCGCAGGCATCACAGCGTGAACTTGGCGTCGAAAAATAGTTCCTAAAGATGTTATCGTTGCTATGGAATTTCAAACGGAGTAGGCTATCAACCAGCTTGGTAACGCAAACGAATGACGTTTATAGTTAACGGGTACATTAAATTAGAATAATACAAGTGGATAGATATAGAGGACGGGCCTACATCTAACGGTATTCATAAAAACAGCATTATTAAACAATGCAACACCTGCAGAACAGCTGTGCGCCGTCTCTGCCACGTCTCTCCAGCAGTCGGTGATGCTGGCGGAGTGGACGCACATTACTGCACTCTTCTTAACGGGTACTGTAGCGACTATCCTGGTAGGCGCTCGGCTGGGTGCGGGAAATCCTCGTCTTTGACACGCAATTAAAGATAAAAGTAATGTCCAGTCGTTGTCACTTGCCGTTGGGTGAAGTTCCCATTTAATTCAAGTAATTCACATAAATACATGGTTGCTGAGCAAAACAATAGATTATATAAATTGACATTATGATGCGTGGTGCATGCGGTAAAAACCGTGAGACATCTCCGTCACTTACTGTATACCTTGATTGCACAATAGCCTACACCTGTGCCTATATCCAAAAACCCATGCGCTCCGCGCTGCCACCCAGTGATGAACTTAACTAACTACAGACAAAACACAAAACAATCAAATAGCTCCTACAGGTACGTTAAATCAAACGTAACGTTGTCCGCGGAGTAGGTCATGTTGACATTTTCCGCTTGATGAATGGCAGTTGAAACTTTCTACAGCAATCTAAAGCCAGCGCAGTGGTATATTCATGGTGATTTAACCGTGAGTGTATCATGAATATACTCACGGCTTAGAACGCTCTCGACCAATCACAATGCGTGGTCGGACCTACCTGGGCCCTGTTTCATGTACGTGGTTCAACTAAGTCGATCAAGATGTCCATTATCCAGCTTCAGTTAACCCGATGTTCGAAGCCGGGATTTTCCTGTTTCACAAAAGTGGATTCAGTCTCGTTAACTCAAGCCAGACTTGCGAGTCAGGCTAAATGCGCGCGGCCGTTTTAGGTGAAAAGCCAGCACGTATCGATGGCAGAGATCCTGATTCTCAACGGCATTGATTGATTAATTGATTTAAGACTTTATTGACAGATTGCAATACGGCTCAATCGCCTCGCCGACAAGTTAAATGCGTTATCTATAGGCTAATTCTAAGTCCCTCATTACCTCAATCAATCAGATTATATTTCTTTAAACTTGCCTGCTGGATTGAATAATCAAATGAGATCTTGCTAGCGAAAATTATTAGTTAACTGTTATACAGAATTACGATACGGCTCTCTTACCCATTGATTGATGTATAGTCAATCTTTTACTTATCTTCTCTGTGGTGTAACGGGTTCTTCTTTTGACTTTCACACGGACGACCGGGGTTCAAGACCCTAGTCTTTTCCTTCTTTTTGCAATATAGGAATAATTCAATTTGGTGCACGTTGAGAGCTATATAAAGAATGACATCCTCAATGCATGTAGATTTATAATATTTTAACTTAAAACCAGGCTACTTTGGCGTATAATCATTAATATTATATTCAAAAAAATCATATTGGAAACACCGGGATTTGAACCCCGGTCGCTGGACCACTGGGCCAGATGGGATAAATTCATTGTTTATACATTAATGAACGAGAGACCCGTGTTTAGAATATCCTTTGTTTTGAATGAAGTTTATCTCTTTATCCTCATTCATTAATGTGACGTCAACGGCTCATTCAATTTCTCAAATCCGTCAAACAGCGCATCTCATCAGACATCTTAATCCCAGTTACAATTAAAATAACCACATCATGTGTACATCGCACGAGCGAGCGCCACCGTCGCCACGGTATATATAACGTGCATTATTTAGGACAAAGTGAATTTAATATCAGCATTTTGGGTCTATTTTACATTTCAAAAGCCCCCTCTGGAAGAATGGAGCACAAAGACGTAATTCAGAATGGTATAATGCAGATCGTAGACTGTGGGAATAGTTTCAGGAAACGGGCTGTCACTTCTTTGCGGGGGCGTGGCGATAGTTCAGGCTAACTTGAACTTGAACTCTGCTTTCGACCAGGCTCAAACTTTTGGATATGTTGTCATGGTGATTTGGAAAATACACGTACATGAAACCGGAAAGTCCGGCTAACCCAGTTATCCAGCTAAAGTTATCCGGCTAACTCAGTTATCCAGGTACAAGAAACAGGGCCCTGTTGTATAAAGACAGTTTTGACACAACAACATGAACATTCATAAATCTAAATGGACTCATGTTTATTTCCAGTGCTTGGCTAATATCAATAGGGGACAGGAAGTAACCAGGGGTCCAAGCTTGCCAAGCGATCACACAATTCCACTGAAACACCTGTTAAATATCCCCCAAAACAAAATGTTTGTGATTCTTCTTCTTTGTTTAGCATTTTGCAACCAACAGGTGTAAGATGTCATCCAGGTTAAGCGTTTCACATTAACAAACAGTGCTTCTGATCCCAGAACATTTTCAATCTGTCGCTGGCCTTGACTCCCAGCCACACGTAAAACATAGTGGAAATGTGACTATTCCTGTCACAAAACAATATTTATGAACACAGAGGTGAGGCTCCCATGGGTAAGTGAGGTTCCCGAGGGATGAGGTTCCCAGAGATGAGGTTCCCAGGGTATGAGGTTCCCCAGGGGTGATGTTACCAGGGATAAGGCTCCCAGGGATTCAATTAACACTTTGATCGCCATGGTTAAATTCATAATTTACCATCCCTAGCCAGCTCTATTTGTCTATGGAGAAGTTCCCCTTCTTTGCAGGGCTATAACTTTTTAAATTCTATTGCTAAATTGACATTATTATGGCCCATTCAATGTCCTATATCTATTGTTCATGGTGTAGCAACGTTATACTTTTTCATTCACATATTCATACTAAAATACGGTCTAAAGTATAAATATGTTTTTATCGTTTTCTGCAGCTTTCTCCAGAACTTGATTTATAGCCCCAAATGCATTATATTGATGATCAAATACAGTTTGGTAGCGATCGGTGCCAGATAAAAAATTTCAACTGGAGGTACTTCTAGAAGTTACTACGTATGATCTGATGTTGACCGGATGGGCGGGGGGTCGTTTATAATTCCGTGGGCAACGTTATATCATTCATCTAGTGTGGGTCATATGATCACCAGAGCAGTTTATATTGAACACGGTAATAATAAACGCTGAAACTTACCCCAGTCTCCTCGGGCCGTTGGGCGATCAGCTTGGAGTAGACAGTTTTCTATTATGGGATGTTGATCTAGATGAACCATTTCCAGGTTGTATAATACTATACGTCCAAATAACGTTGTTTATTGAGTTAGGGCGAGCGATTGATTATCCAGTGTGTCGAGATGGAGTCCGATCGCGAGTGCCCGGACGAAATATGGGTGAGCACTTCCTGTTTGGATCGATCGGCCACCAGATGGCGCTCTTGAACCGTTATAGAGTTGAGTGGAGCTCAGCAGTATATCTCAGGTCCCCGGAGGAGAAATATGATTTCGATCACAGATTTTTGAAATATTGATATCAAAGACGTGTTACGGCGTCTTCGGCAGAATGAGCATGGCGGGCAATGACGAGTTTCGGCGTTTCCGGCGATTAAAGTGTTAAATTCAAACCTTTATTTATTCTCGAAAAGACAATTGAGGTCACCCTCATTTTCAATGTCGTCGAGACTTTACAGACATTTCAATGCATACATTTTTACAATATAATAATAATAAATATGAATAACTATCTATATAGCACTTTTCACACAGCAATTAGTATAAAATGAACATATATTATAGGCATAAAATCACCACATAATTAATTGACAAAATAAAAAACAATGCCCAAATTGCAGACATAAGAATAGGTATAAAAGACAATAAAAGTAGTGCAACATAAACGTGCAGACTTAAAGGAAAACTCCAACATTTTGGGAAATTAGCTTATTTGCCATCTACCCTGGAGTTGGACAAGAAGATACATACCTTTTTTCTTCTCTGTGCATGCAGTAGGAGTAGGAAGACGCGCACCGTTAGCCTAGCTTAGCGTCAGTCACTGGAAGTAGGTTCCTCCATTAGCCTAGTTCCCAACGTCTTCCTACTCCTTCTGCATGCACAGATAAGAAAAAGGTATGTATCTTCTTGTCTAACTCCAGGGTAGATGGCAAATAAGCTAATTTCCCAAAATGTTGGAGTGTTCCTTTAAGAATAGGCATAGTACAATGAGTACAGTGTTGCTCGAAGGCATGTGAACCCCCCGCCCCCCC
>NC_140168.1:83348718-83418230 GCF_963971535.1 Notolepis coatsorum
CACACAGAAGGTTAAAGAATAACTCATCGAGGCACTCGGCGTGTACAACCGTCTGCCTGCTGGCCTCTCGCGTGGGAGCCCAGTGCCAGCGTGACGGAGGCCTCGCACGGCGCGCTCGTCCTGTTCTCTGTCTTCAGTATGGCAGCCTGTAACCCTTGGTAACCACTTTCAAAAACAGACAGAATCATTTCTGTGCCGTGGTAGAGGAGGTTAAAACGCTGGAAAATGCATGATGTTACTGTTCCACTGTGAATTGTTTACAAGATCCAGTAATAAAACGCCAATTTATTACATTTTTGTTTATATATTTCCGTTAAATGAACACATAGCGACCAGTTGTTTCTTGATTGAACCATTGTCTCCTCCATTGCCATGTACAACACGACGGTGGCTATGTTACGGGCAGCCATGTTGGAAGATGGAGAACTACACCAACTCGTCCGATTGTTCAGGTTATGTTTGGTAACATAATAGTTCTTCATTAGTTCTTATGTTAGTTACTTACTTACTTACCTACTTAGGCCCATCGCTCCCAATGGAGCATAGGCCATCTACGACTTTTCTCCATCCAACACGGCTATTGGGCTGTCCTTTCTTATGTTAGTTAGTTCAGGTCCAATACATGGCTGTTGAGAACATCATGGAGAGGTGGTCAGCTTCAAGTCTTTCTAGCTGCTGTGGAAGTGGTGCTTGTGATCACAAGCCAGTGTTGTAGTCGAGTCACTAAATATCGAGTCCGAGTCGAGTCCGAGTCCCCAAAGAAGAGCCCGAGTCGAGTCCGAGTCGAGTCCCCATTACCCTAGTCCGAGTCGAGTCCTCATTACCCTAGTCCGAGTCAAGTCCCCATTACCCTAGTCCGAGTCGAGTCCCCATTACCCTAGTCCGAGTCGAGTCCCCATTACCCTAGTCCGAGTCGAGTCCCCATTACCCTAGTCCGAGTCGAGTCCTCATTACCCTAGTCCGAGTCGAGTCCCCATTACCCTAGTCCGAGTCGAGTCCCCATTACCCTAGTCCGAGTCGAGTCCCCATTACCCTAGTCCGAGTCGAGTCCCCATTACCCTAGTCCGAGTCCAAGTCCAAGTCATCAAGGCTGAATCCACTCCACTCTGGCAGTCAACAAGCTGACGTACAAATAAAAAAAGGTCTACGTTAAACATAAATGACTCAGCGGTCACCGTTTCAAAGGGAGTTTATTTACTTTGTGACACAATAGCCAAACAAAATGCACTAGCCATGAAGGCAGGTAAACAATGAATTACAGTAATCAAGGCAAGATGAAATAGAAGCGTGAATAATAGTATTGCTAGTAAATGCTACACATTCTCTGTACAGACAGGGGGAAGTCCTCTTGTTTTGTAGAGAGACAGCTGTGGGGTGTGATGTGTAGTGTAGGCCTATGCAGTGTGATGTGTAGTGTAGGCCTATGCAGTGTGATGTGTAGTGTAGGCCTATGCTGTGTGATGTGTAGTGTAGGCCTATGTGGTGTGATGTGTAGTGTAGGCCTATGCTGTGTGATGTGTAGTGTAGGCCTATGTGGTGTGATGTGTAGTGTAGGCCTATGTGGTGTGATGTGTAGTGTAGGCCTATGTGGTGTGATGTGTAGTGTAGGCCTATGCAGTGTGATGTGTAGTGTAGGCCTATGCGGTGTGATGTGTAGTGTAGGCCTATGCGGTGTGATGTGTAGTGTAGGCCTATGCAGTGTGATGTGTAGTGTAGGTCTATGCAGTGTGATGTGTAGTGTAGGCCTATGCTGTGTGATGTGTAGTGTAGGCCTATGCAGTGTGATGTGTAGTGTAGGCCTATGCGGTGTGATGTGTAGTGTAGGTCTATGCTGTGTGATGTGTAGTGTAGGTCTATGCTGTGTGATGTGTAGTGTAGGCCTATGCTGTGTGATGTGTAGTGTAGGCCTATGCGGTGTGATGTGTAGTGTAGGCCTATGCGGTGTGATGTGTAGTGTAGGCCTATGCTGTGTGATGTGTAGTGTAGGCCTATGCTGTGTGATGTGTAGTGTAGGCCTATGCGGTGTGATGTGTAGTGTAGGCCTATGCGGTGTGATGTGTAGTGTAGGCCTATGCAGTGTGATGTGTAGTGTAGGTCTATGCAGTGTGATGTGTAGTGTAGGCCTATGCTGTGTGATGTGTAGTGTAGGCCTATGCAGTGTGATGTGTAGTGTAGGCAGCAAACACTTGCTTCAGCTCCACAGTTGCTGTCCCAGTCACACCGATGATTTTCAGCCTAGTCCTTGTGTGCAACAGCCGTATCCAGGCCAAGTCCTTGGTAAATGGTAAATGGAAAATGGCTGCTTTTTTATATAGCAGCTTTTATCCAAAGCGCTTTACAATTTGTTCCTCACATTTTACCCATTCACTCACACACCGACGGCGGAGGCAACCATGCAAGGTGCCAACCTGCTCATCGGGAGCAATTAGGGGTTAAGTGTCTTGCTCAAAGACACATCGACATGCTGCCCGGGAGGAGCTGGAATCGAACCGGGAACCTCCGGATTGCCAGACGACTACTCTACCTCCTGAGATGCCTCTCTTCACTACTGCTGCTGCTCTCTAGCTCCACTCCAACAGTGATGTCTGTCTCTGTGTAACCCCCCCTGTCTCTCTGTCCCTCTCTCCCCCTGTCTGTCTGTCCCTCTCTCCCTCTGTCTGTCTGTCCCTCTCTCCCCCTGTCTCTCTGTCCCTATCTCCCCCTGTCTGTCTGTCTGTCTGTCTGTCTGTCTGTCTGTCTGTCTGTCTGTCTGTCTGTCTGTCTGTCTGTCTGTCTGTCTGTCTGTCTGTCTGTCTGTCAGTCTGTCTCTGTATCTCTGTCCTTCTCTCCTTTGGCTGTCTGTGCCTTTCTCAGTGTGTCTCTGTGTCTCCCTCTCTATCTCTGTCTCTGTCTCTTTCTCTTCTTTATATGACTCTTTGACTCACTGTCTCTCTCGCTCTCTCTAATATATATCTCTTTATTTCTGTCACGGCTATCTCTCTCTTTGTCTTTGCTGTCTCTCACCCATTTATCTTTCTCCTACATGTCTCCCGCTCTTTCTGGTACCATTATGCATTATTTTTCTCCTTGTCTTTCCGTCTCTTCTATCTCTCTCTTATTTTTCTCTTTCTTTCTTTCTTTCTTTCTTTCTTTCTTTCTTTCTTTCTTTCTTTCTTTCTTTCTTTCTTTCTTTCTTTCTTTCTTTCTTCTTTCTTTCTTCTTCTCTTTCTTTCTTTCTTTCTTTCTTTCTTTCTTTCTTTCTTTCTTTCTTTCTTTCTTTCTTTCTTTCTTTCTTTATCCTTCTAATATCCTTACTCTTCTTATTCCATTCCTTCCCTACCACCTTCTTTTCTTGGTCATTCCCTCACATGTTCATCTTCCCCTCTCTCTCTCTCTCTCTCTCTCTCTCTCTCTCGTCTCTCTCTCTCTCTCTCTCTCTCTCTCTCTCTCTCTCTCTCTCTCTTCTCTCTCTCTCTCTTCTCCTCTCTCTCTCTCTCTCGCTCTCTCTCTTCTCTCCGTCTCTCTCTCTCTCTCTCTCTCTCTCTCTCTCTCTCTCTCTCTCTCTCTCTCTCTCTCTCTCTCTCTCTCGTTCCCCTTTATCTCTCCCTCTCTCTCCCCCTCCTCCTTCACCTCCTCAACAAGGTATCTTATCAAACACAATCTACTATTCCTTTCTCTCTCTATTTCTATCCCTCCCTTCTCATTAGCCTGCACTTCCTTGACATAAAAAAAGTATTTTCTCTTCTTGATTTCTCTCTCCCTTTCTCCATCTTTCCCTCCCTCCCTCTCTCTCTCTCCCCCCCTCCTCACCTCCCTCCCCTTGGTGCGTGGGAACCATTTGGAAACGGTTGTTAAACGGTTGTCTCCCTAGCCGTATAGGGGAGGGGGTTCTGGTCGGCAATAACTCGGTCACCTCGACATCGTGGCACAGACTAATTGCCCTTCCTCCGCCAAGGGGCCTCATTGAGGAGGTGCGGAGGACAATTGTGGACTTTTTTCCTGGTCTGGACAACGCTGGATACGGGCGCCGGGCATTGTGTCTGCCGGTGGAGGACGGGGGGTCGATGACTTATAGACGTTCCACCCCGGGTGACGGCCTGTAGGACGCTGTGCCACTGTGGACCGAGGTGGCTGGAGACGGCGAGGCTGCCACTGGGGAAGGCTGGTCGTCTAGACTACGATAAACAGTTGTTCCATAGACGGTGGCTCGGGAGGGTAGAGCAGTCGTCTGGCAATCCGGAGGTTCCCAGTTTCGATTCCCGCTCCTTGATCAAGACACTTAACCCCTAATTGCTCCTGATGAGCAGGTTGGCACCTTGCATGGTTGGCGCCGCCGTCGGTGTGTGTGAATGTGTGAGTGAATGGGTAAAAATGTGAGGAACAAATTGTTAAGCGCTTTGGATAAAAGCTGCTATATAAATGCACCATTTACCATTTCCTGCAGCAGGAGGGAGGACAGGACTTTCACTTTACTAAGAAGATTACTTTATTGTCAATGTAAACAAGGTAATTGAAATGTGTCTTTTTTGGCCTATCCCTCCTAGTTACACATACACACAGTCCCCCACGCATATTATGCATACCCCTGGGGCAGTTCAGTGGTTCAGTGCCTTGCTCAAGGGCACTTAGGGCAGGATGACCTTCAGTCACCAGCTCACAGCTAGAACACACCTTCATGTCAGTCATGGGGATCAAACCGGCGACCTTTTGGTTACAGGCCAGCCTCTTTACCTCTAGGGCTATCCTGCCTCCCCACACTATAGGTCAGTTGTACAGGCATGGCAGGTCTTGGAGGCCACCTGTATACCGGCTGTAACACCAGGGATGTGGCTGTTTCAGCAACCATCGCTGTTCAACAGCTTCGTCCGGTCCAGGACTCTGGTCTTCTGCCAGACCGCCGACCAGACTATGTGAGGTTGGTTGTGTTAACCCGTTCACTACCACACTACCAAAGGGTTAACCCTTTTACTGAGACAATGCAGAAGGTTAACCCTTTCACTTCCACACTACAGAAGGTTACGCCAAGGTGTAACTTTGTAGTGAAGGTATTATTTCAATGGACAATGATACTATTTTATTCATACTTATCTTTTGTCTAGCACAGTCTCTGGAGCATAACAGAAAGAAGCATTTTGTATAAAAGTATTCTGTACTTCTGTATGACAACTATTAAAGAAACTTGAAACTTGAACTTGAACTTGAAATGTATTAGCCTTTCACTACCACAATACAGAAGGTTAACCCTTTCACAACCACACCACAGAAGGTTAATCCTTTCACTACCACACTGCAGACGGTTAACCTTGGAGGTGTTATACTTATACTCTCTGGCAGGGATGGAGGTGTTATACTTATACTCTCTGGCAGTGATGGAGGTGTTATACTTATACTCTCTGGCAGGGATGGAGGTGTTATACTTATACTCTCTGGCAGTGATGGAGGTGTCATACTTATACTCTCTGGCAGGGATGGAGGTGTTATACTTATACTCTTTGGCAGTGATGGAGGTGTCATACTTAGGCCCAGTCCACACGATCACGGGTATTTTTGACACAGAGGTTTTCAAAAAAATAAACCTCTGTACACACGGGTGGTTTAAACTGATGTAATATACATGTAGTACAATGCCAAAGCAATAGGTGGCGATGTAGTTCAAACATGAAGGCCATTTCAACCAATCAGAAGGGTTGAACGCGTCACTACGTTACATGAGGGAACGTCCTTCACAAAACAGAAACCCACCATCTTTAAATTGCTCGCTTAGCACATTAGCATTACTTTTTTGTTTGCAGCTAGAACAAATTGCAATAAACAAAAAAGGATACATTCACTGTGTGTTCTGCCTCATTTGTTGATGAAACAAAACCAACATCAACACAATTTACCACCAAGAGCGGAGAGTTTAATCTCACAAAAAGATTGCAGATTTTGTTAGCTTACATGCTAATGTGATTGGGATTTGCCATTATAATAGTTAGCATTGCGGCTAGCGTACATTAGCGTAGTAACGTTACACATGGGAGACTATCTTGCTGGACACAAACATTGTTGATATAGCAGTCTGGTTAATGTTGTTATATCGCTCGCTATTGGTTGTACTAGTAACGTTACCGCTAGTAGAATGAAAGGATGAAAACTTTATTTTGCAGATTGCAGAATGGGTACAATACAATACGGCTCAATACAAACAATTGTTAAGGGGATGCAGACCAGAAAAAGACAGCTCTGCCATAATCACTGGAAATAATCTCGGTTACTATGTCCACACGCAACCACTGCAACTGGGATGCGCCAAAAACGTCACCCTGGACTCCGGTTGTAAAAAATCACTGTTGCAGTGTTCCAAAAACCCGGTTGCGTGTGGACGAACAGTGCAACTGCGCACATTAAATCACGGTTACATAAAACCCTCCGTGTTTGTGTGGACAGGGCCTTATATACTCTCTGGCTGGCAGTGATGGAGGTGTTATACTTAAATACTCTCTGGCAGGGATGGAGGTGGCATCCTTATACTCTCTGGCAGGGAGGTGGTTTAAACTGATGTAATATACATGTAGTACAATGCCAAAGCAATAGGTGGCGATGTAGTTCAAACATGAAGGCTATTTCAACCAATCAGAAGGGTTGAACGCGTCACTACGTTACATGAGGGAACGTCCTTCACAAAACAGAAACCCACCATCTTTAAATTGCTCGCTTAGCACATTAGCATTACTTTTTTGTTTGCAGCTAGAACAAATTGCAATAAACAAAAAAGGATACATTCACTGTGTGTTCTGCCTCATTTGTTGATGAAACAAAACCAACATCAACACAATTTACCACCAAGAGCGGAGAGTTTAATCTCACAAAAAGATTGCAGATTTTGTTAGCTTACATGCTAATGTGATTGGGATTTGCCATTATAATAGTTAGCATTGCGGCTAGCGTACATTAGCGTAGTAACGTTACACATGGGAGACTATCTTGCTGGACACAAACATTGTTGATATAGCAGTCTGGTTAATGTTGTTATATCGCTCGCTATTGGTTGTACTAGTAACGTTACCGCTAGTAGAATGAAAGGATGAAAACTTTATTTTGCAGATTGCAGAATGGGTACAATACAATACGGCTCAATACAAACAATTGTTAAGGGGATGCAGACCAGAAAAAGACAGCTCTGCCATAATCACTGGAAATAATCTCGGTTACTATGTCCACACGCAACCACTGCAACTGGGATGCGCCAAAAACGTCACCCTGGACTCCGGTTGTAAAAAATCACTGTTGCAGTGTTCCAAAAACCCGGTTGCGTGTGGACGAACAGTGCAACTGCGCACATTAAATCACGGTTACATAAAACCCTCCGTGTTTGTGTGGACAGGGCCTTATATACTCTCTGGCTGGCAGTGATGGAGGTGTTATACTTAAATACTCTCTGGCAGGGATGGAGGTGGCATCCTTATACTCTCTGGCAGGGATGGAGGTGGCATCCTTATACTCTCTGGCAGTGATGGAGGTGGCATCCTTATACTCTCTGGCAGGGATGGAGGTGGCATCCTTATACTCTCTGGCAGTGATGGAGGTGGCATCCTTATACTCTCTGGCAGTGATGGAGGTGGCATCCTTATACTCTCTGGCAGGGATGGAGGTGGCATCCTTATACTCTCTGGCAGTGATGGAGGTGGGCGGCATCCTTATACTCTCTGGCAGGGATGGAGGTGGCATCCTTATACTCTCTGGCAGTGATGGAGTTGGGCGGCATCCTTATACTCTCTGGCAGTGATGGAGGTGGGCGGCATCCTTATACTCTCTGGCAGGGATGGAGGTGGCATCCTTATACTCTCTGGCAGGGATGGAGGTGGGCGGCATCCTTATACTCTCTGGCAGTGATGGAGGTGGCATCCTTATACTCTCTGGCAGTGATGGAGGTGGCATCCTTATACTCTCTGGCAGTGATGGAGGTGGCATCCTTATACTCTCTGGCAGTGATGGAGGTGGCATCCTTATACTCTCTGGCAGGGATGAAGGTGGCATCCTTATACTCTCTGGCAGGGATGGAGGTGGCATCCTTATACTCTCTGGCAGGGATGGAGGTGGCATCCTTATACTCTCTGGCAGTGATGGAGGTGGCATCCTTATACTCTCTGGCAGTGATGGAGGTGGCATCCTTATACTCTCTGGCAGTGATGGAGGTGGCATCCTTATACTCTCTGGCAGTGATGGAGGTGGCATCCTTATACTTTGCCTGGCAGTGATGGAGGTGGCATCCTTATACTCTCTGGCAGGGATGGAGGTGGCATCCTTATACTCTCTGGCAGTGATGGAGGTGGCATCCTTATACTCTCTGGCAGGGATGGAGGTGGCATCCTTATACTCTCTGGCAGTGATGGAGGTGGCATCCTTATACTCTCTGGCAGTGATGGAGGTGGCATCCTTATACTCTCTGGCAGGGATGGAGGTGGCATCCTTATACTCTCTGGCAGTGATGGAGGTGGGCGGCATCCTTATACTCTCTGGCAGTGATGGAGGTGGCATCCTTATACTCTCTGGCAGGGATGGAGGTGGGCGGCATCCTTATACTCTCTGGCAGTGATGGAGGTGGCATCCTTATACTCTCTGGCAGGGATGGAGGTGGCATCCTTATACTCTCTGGCAGTGATGGAGGTGGCATCCTTATACTCTCTGGCAGTGATGGAGGTGGCATCCTTATACTCTCTGGCAGGGATGGAGGTGGCATCCTTATACTCTCTGGCAGGGATGGAGGTGGGCGGCATCCTTATACTCTCTGGCAGTGATGGAGGTGGGCGGCATCCTTATACTCTCTGGCAGTGATGGAGGTGGGTGGCATCCTTATACTCTCTGGCAGTGATGGAGGCGGCATCCTTATACTCTCTGGCAGTGATGGAGGTGGCATCCTTATACTCTCTGGCAGTGATGGAGGTGGCATCCTTATACTCTCTGGCAGTGATGGAGGTGGCATCCTTATACTCTCTGGCAGGGATGGAGGTGGGCGGCATCCTTATACTCTCTGGCAGTGATGGAGGTGGCATCCTTATACTCTCTGGCAGGGATGAAGGTGGCATCCTTATACTCTCTGGCAGGGATGGAGGTGGCATCCTTATACTCTCTGGCAGGGATGGAGGTGGCATCCTTATACTCTCTGGCAGTGATGGAGGTGGCATCCTTATACTCTCTGGCAGTGATGGAGGTGGCATCCTTATACTCTCTGGCAGTGATGGAGGTGGCATCCTTATACTCTCTGGCAGTGATGGAGGTGGCATCCTTATACTTTGCCTGGCAGTGATGGAGGTGGCATCCTTATACTCTCTGGCAGTGATGGAGGTGGCATCCTTATACTTTGCCTGGCAGGGATGGAGGTGGCATCCTTATACTCTCTGGCAGTGATGGAGGTGGCATCCTTATACTCTCTGGCAGGGATGGAGGTGGCATCCTTATACTCCCTGGCAGTGATGGAGGTGGCATCCTTATACTCTCTGGCAGGGATGGAGGTGGCATCCTTATACTCTCTGGCAGTGATGGAGGTGGCATCCTTATACTCTCTGGCAGTGATGGAGGTGGCATCCTTATACTCTCTGGCAGTGATGGAGGTGGGCGGCATCCTTATACTTTGCCTGGCAGTGATGGAGGTGGCATCCTTATACTCTCAGGCAGTGATGGAGGTGTCGGTTGCTGTTGGACCCCGTACAAGCCTGCTGTTGTCAAACGGGTGGCTGACCTCCAGCGGAGGGTTGTACACAGGGCAAAGACCCCTGGCACACCTGGGAGAGCCTTTCTGTTCTGCATCTGAATCCCTGTCCCATGTATTCATCTGTTTTTATTGTTTATTGTTTATTAAACGCATCCCCATTAGCTGATGTCAATGGCACCAGCTAGTCTTCCATGGGGTCCGAAGTCCCACATATCAATATACAGTATACACATACATATATGCATACACACGCACACACACATATGTATACATACATACATATACATATATACAGACACACACACACTAACTACATACATACATACAAACATATACACATACACACACACACACACACACATATTTAGTATATACACAATACTACAACCTAACTTATTACAATCATCCAAAGAAAGAAAAAGAAAAAAAGAAAAATAACATGTTAGAATGGTTATTTAGGCTGCTGAAGGAGTTTGAATGGTTGAGGGAGTTATATTTTTTTGGTTAGGTTTACTTTTGAGCCTAGATACACCATGAGCAAACATTTATTTTTTTATTCTGATCTGTTGTCAGTAGGGATGTCCGATATTATCGGCCTACCGATATTATCGGCCGATATCGGCATTAAAATGTGATATCGGAAAATATCGGTATCGGTTTAATCTTTTTTTTTATTATTATTTATTTATTTTTTTTACATTTCTATAACCTTTATTTACCCAGGCAAGCAAGTAAGAACAAATTCTGATTTTATTTATTGTCAAAAGTATGCATACTGTTGTGTTAATTCCACAACAAGAGATATGTAATGTTAATTAGCAGAAATTATTAAATTTTTGGGGGGGGGAAACCCTGCATATATCGGTATCGGTTGATATCGGTTGATATCGGTATCGGAAATTAAGAGTTGGACAATATCGGTATATCGGTATCGGTAAAAAAGCCAATATCGAGCATCCCTAGTTGTCAGCAATGTCTAAGCTGGCAATCTGGAAGACGCAGATAAAGCAGATCCAGGAGCAGCGCTCAACAGACGTGGGCTTGACAGCGAGGGGGCTGCTGGCTGCTCGACTAAGAGTAGAACATGCCTACTGTAAGATGTAACCTGGAGGGGGTTTGTGAGGGTCTGAGGCGTTAATGGTGCGCTTTGCACACTGGAGGAGGAAGGAAAGTTGTCACTTGGTTTCTTTTAATTTCACAAAAGCCAAGCTTTCGATCATAAGTCCTTCTACGGGGCAAACATGTCTTATGACCGAAAGCTAGGCTTTTGTGGAATTAAAGAAACTAGCACGGTCCTAAGTGTGTAGAGTGCTCTTCAGTCTTCTGGCACTGCATTCATTTGTTGTGAGTGTGGTGATCTCTATTACAGAATCTATTACAATAAAGGTATTTATTGGTATTTTATTAAATTATCTCTCTCTCCCCCCTCTCCCTCTCTCTCTCTCTCTCTCTCTCTCTCTCTCTCTCTCTCTCTCTCTCTCTCTCTCTCTCTGTCTCTCTCTCTCCCCTCTCCCTCTCTCTCTCTCTCTCTCTCTCTCTCTCTCTCTCTCTCTCTCTCTCTCTCTCTTATCTCTCTCTCTCTTTATCTCTCTCTCTCTTTATCTCTCTCTCTCTTTATCTCTCTCTCTCTATCTCTATCTCTCTTTCTATCTCTCTCTCTGCTGCCAATGGTCCTTTCAGTTATCTGATTCACTGGTCCTCCATCACAACTTCAAGTGTTCCTTTAGTAATCCCCTTGGGGAAATGCAGGAGTTACGAGTCCTGGCTCCAGCCATTGCCTTTTCTATTGATTCTTGTGTGGAGCAGGTATTGTCCGGCCCAGTGGAGTTCACGTGCAGGTCAACCCAGCAATGTGTAAATGTTTTTACCTCCAGACCGCAGTTCAGAGACCAGAATCCATATTTCTTCTGGCATAGAGACATATAAATACATGACAAAAACAAGTTTGACGTGTGAATCTGAGGTCAGCATATAGGTCCACAACAGTCATGGACAATCAAGGCCATGCTTACCTTGTAGCTTGCTTTAACCTCTTAAGCATCACCCCCAAAACGGGGCGATTTTTGTTTTAGTTTTTGACGACTGCATCCTTTTTTTTTTGCAAAGCTTAGCTTTATACTTTTTTTTTTATCCACTTTTTCTCCTTATTTTCTATTTTTCTCCCATCCCAATTTCGTATCGCCAATTCTCCCCTTCAATTCTCCCCTCCCCTGTCTTGAACGTTGCTAGACTATGCCTCCCACTGGTCGGCTGTAGTGAGGATAGAAGCCTTGCATCACGTGTCCCCTCCGGTACACGAGGAGGCAGCCTGTCGCATCTTTTCACCAGACAGCGCAGACTCTCAGTGGCGAGGAGTAACGTGTGGGAGGCTCACGCTGCCCCCGATACTTCCTGTCTCTGCTGTACAGGTGTCACCCAACCGACCTGTAGGAGTCGCTGTCCACAACGTCCAATCCCCACCAATCAACTTCTCACCCGCTACCTCTGCCAATTGAGATAGTATGACGACTGGCCCAAGCCACAGGCAATGCTGACTCGGGGATTCGAGACCGGAGTCTCTTGCATTGGTGACGAGCGCAATCTCCGCTACGCCACCCAGCCGCCTGCTTAGCTTTATACTTTATACTTATACCACATGCATGAGCCTGGTCTCTTTCTAAAGGTAACATTCTGAAGTTGCTAAATCAAAAAAGAAGAATCACTTTGAGCGCTAAGGAAATAACAGAGTAAAAGTTGTTTGTACTCACATTTCTGCTTAGTGGTTGCCAGATTCCTGTTTTTAAGTTCCAGCATAGAGGTATGAGCTGGAAAACCTAGTATAGACAGTTCCAACTTCAGTGTGTGAATTACGTTAATCCACCACAGTTTCACAATTACTCAACTGCACTCAAAATTAAAATACCAATGTTAGTCTAAATAAATGTAGACAGACAATGTACGTATTAAAAAATAGAATGGATTATGTCCATGAGTGTCATTTTTTTAAATTAAGGCCTGCCTCTTATATAAGCCTCTCTCTAATAAAGGCCTGGTGCTCTTTGCAGCTGAGGTAAATACAAGACCCATCCAATATTAGAGGATTTAAATTAATTAAATTATTAAACACAAGTACATCTTATTGAACATTATTTTGATATTTCATTACCAATTATCATAGCAAAACAGCTTTTTCAAACAGTCTGTAATGCATTTTGGAAACCGGAGATGGGCTCATGGTATAATGGGCCACCTGGCCTGAGAAACGTAAGGAGGAAAGAAAAAGTAAGGACTTACTTCTGTTCATTATTTGGGTAGAACACACATATTTTGAATGCCTTCGGCAGACTTCAAATGAGCCATTTTAATCTAGATTT
The DNA here is from genome assembly GCF_963971535.1 of Notolepis coatsorum. Taxonomy (NCBI): domain Eukaryota; kingdom Metazoa; phylum Chordata; class Actinopteri; order Aulopiformes; family Paralepididae; genus Notolepis; species Notolepis coatsorum. Next base: position 83,361,745 of record NC_140168.1, read on the forward strand.
ACTCCAGGATTGCAGATAGATTAATCTAGATAACGTTTTTTTTTTTTTTTTATCTATGCCCACCTATAGTTTTTAGTAATATTTTGTGAACTAGCCTCAGTAATGTTCATAGGTACTGTAGGGTGTTCCATAGATTTGGTGCATAATTCTTGAAGGCTGCGCCCCCGATTTTCTTCTCTTAACAGTAATGGATCGGTACAGGTATCGATATCAGGACAGAAAAAAAGTCTGAACGGCGCATCCCTAGTTAAAAGGTATTCTAACTATAGAGCTCTAATTTTAGATTAAATATACACTATACAGCTTGGTTTGGCTCATAAAAAAGTTTCAAAGTTGTAAACAATGTAATTGAACCTTAGATATTGTGCTAATAGCAGTAGCCATACCATACCACCAGTTGAATTGAGAGATATGATTGGATACACCATATTGAACATCGCTTTCCTTTTTTTCTTCAAATGTTCTATTCTTCAACACCTAAAGGGCGTGGTCACAATGCTGGAGTTTGACAGAATGAGGTTTTCTGAGTGTGTTGGCATTGGCCCCCTATGGAAACATAATGAGGATATTGATGATGTTTGTGTCAGGGCTTGGTCTGCGTCAATACAGAATGAAGATACTGACAAACCGTTGACACGGCGATGCTGTCACATTCAGCCTAGTTAACCCTTGCAGATGTATACAATCTGAGATGGAATTCTGAGAGCTGAACATTCCACCGGTGACGACGCAACAATGGCTATTCGGCCCGGACGTAAGGCTGTGGAGTTCTGGGATTCAAGGGCGGAATTCTGAGAGAACATCCCAAAAAGACCAGACATAACTGAGATTGAATGCTGATTGAATTTGTGTCACACACACACACACACACACACACACACACACATACAAACATGCACGCACACGCACAACACACATGCCCAAACAGACACACAGTGTTATCTGCACTGCACACTTTTTTTAGAACTGTATATAGTCATCTCTATTTTAGTCATATTTCATCTTATTTTATTCTTATTCTATGCTAATCTTATTGTATTTATATTATTGGAGGCTGCTATGGTCGAGGAACCACAACAAATAGAATTTCACTCTTTCTTCACTGTAAGGTACTGAAATACGTGACAATAAAGGTATCTGATCAGAGACGTGCACAAACACACACATGCACACATACATGCCATATAGGACAACACACACAAAAAAACTGGATTATGCGACACAAAGTACAAAGACGATAACATAAACACATGTATTCCCCCCCCCCCTTTTTCTCTCACTATGTGTGCAGGCGGAGAGGAGACAGAGGTCCACTTGTCTAAGGAGGAGTCCACGCTCCTTGTACAAGACTTTGACCCCCTGCAAGAATACAATTTTAAGATCTCTGCGGTCAACGGGGCGCAGGAGAGCAAACCTCTTCAGTACCGATTAGAGGGTAAGAGACCTCCAAACCTCTTCAGTAGCGATTAGAGGGTAAGAGACCTCCAAACCTCTTCAGTAGCGATTAGAGGGTAAGAGACCTCCAAACCTCTTCAGTAGCGATTAGAGGGTAAGAGACCTCCAAACCTCTTCAGTAGCGATTAGAGGGTAAGAGACCTCCATTGCTCAAAGGGAACGTAGGCGACACTCGCCAGTCACGCTTCGGCGGATGTATCTGCCGTCTTGTATGGTAACAAAAGACACTGAGTGCTCCCTGTTAGCTGCAGCAGAAACCAAAGTGAAACCACCCGTATATCTGTGCAACCTGGTTACAAATAAAGTGTATTATTATTATTATTATTATTATTATTATTATTATTATTATTATTATTATTATTATTATTATTATTATTATTATTATTATTATTATTACAGGTTTAACCTGGTTACAAATAAAGTGTATTATTATTATTACAGATTTAACCTGGTTACAAATAAAGAGTATTATTATTATTATTATTATTATTATTATTATTATTATTATTATTATTATTATTATTATTATTATTATTATTATTATTATTATTATTATTACAGGTTTAACCTGGTGTAAGATTCTGATCAAACTGGCCAGTATCACGTCTTCGTCTGTTTCGCCCTCCATCCAATTCCTCTGCGTTGTGTCATTTTAATGGTCCTGACGTCTCCGATACTGGCAGATAAGATCCTTATCTCCCCCGTTAGTGCAATCCATAAACCATAATAATTCTCCACTTCCGTAAGAATTCGACACTCCGACACCGTGAGATACCTTATGAGGAAAAGCGTTGTTTTATTGCTATAAACAGAACCTCATAATCAGATGTTATCAGATGTTATCAAATTGTATCGTCCTTGAAGAGTCTATTCTAATGATCTTTCGGTGTGTTCGTCTATCGTCCTTTTGTGATTCAGTCCAATAGTGTTCAGGCCTGTTCGTTAGCCTAAGACCATCCTCGTGGTAGCCGAAGCTACTGGTGATGTGGCATTCTCCCCCCCCCCCCCCCCCCCCTCTCTCTCAATGAGAGGAGAGAGTGTCTGTGTGATCTCAGTCCTACTCGCTCTTGGTCGGATTCTAGTCTGCCTTACACCCGGAAACACCGTTCGACTCATAGATGTTCGTCGTCGCAACGACGGCCCCGCCTTCTGGTTGTCATGCGACGTGTTGTCATGACAACTGCATAACCTTTAACACTAATAAACTCACGTTTCATTAAGATGAACCTCTCTCCCTCCTGCCCTGGGAGACAGTACACTCTAATCTCAGATGTTCTTCCAAGGAATTCATAACAAAACCCTCGCTGACGCGGCCTGTGCCTGTGAAACCACTGGTTCCACCACCGTCAATATCACCGTCTTCCATGCACATTTCAATCACCGTTTTAGCTGTGGTCACCTCCCCCCAATCTATACATCACATACATTGAAAAAGCACCCCAAATCTCTCATTCCCCCCTTTGATTCTCAATCAACTTTCAGAATCAACAGACTACTTGGTTTTTCAATCAATTATACACAAAAATAGACTCATAACAATTAGGGCCCCGCCGTCTGCTGTTTTGCTTTTGTTTTCCATTACCCGCATCACACCCAAACCAGAAAGGATAAACCACGGTCATGGAGGAGAGAGAGAGAGAGAGAGAGACAGAGAAAAACACAGATTGCAACTTTTCAGACGACACACCTAAACCTTTCGGCCCCCCTATTAGGTACCCCACGTCCAAATCAGAGCGCTCCCTTCCCTCTTACAGTACACCTCCCATCTTGGGCCGGCCCCGTCTTCTAGGGCAAGGGCCCCTTTCAGTGACGGCTCCTTTCCTGAGCTGGTCCCCCTCCCAGGGCGCGGTCCCCTAGGCAAAAATGTCTCCCCTGGTCTGCTACTGCTCAGTGTCTCTGGCTGTCCTCTCCACATCTGCTCCTCCACCGCCGCCGTCTCCTCTCTCTCGTCGTGGATATCTGTGTACCAGGCTGCGGTGCCTGGCCCCTGCGGCTTCCTCCTCCTCCAGTCTGTCGAAAGCAGAAACACAACACCGGCAGTCGTCTGTCCATTCGACTTCCCTTGTTTTGCTATTAGTCTACCACCTTCTCCACACCCATATCTAATCCTACAGGGCTGTTCCCTGTTTTGTTGTCTTCCGGCGTGACACCAGCAGCTAAACGATACCCACTCGGCGCTCTACGTTTGTCCCACGGGTGACCCCCAGCGCGCGCCAGTTCTTTCTGGTGACGTGTCCCCTCAAGACTCTGCCTATTTATTAGGTGTGAGAAGGCCCCACTGGACTTCCCTCTTTATTCCATAATTAACCCATTTAAATAACTGCACCTCCTCTGTCTGTGCAATTCTTATTTAATCCATTGTATAATTAAACTCTATATCTAATATTATTATTATAATAATAATCCACTCTCTGTGCTCATTAGATTGACTATTGAATCACTCCCCCACTCCGCCACTAGATGGTCGTACAGGCCTATATCTAAATATTCCCCTATGGGTAATGAAAACTCCCCAGCACTACCCCCCCTCCGCCACTAGGTGGCGACCTACTCCTCCTCCATGGTGTTTTAGTTGACGTGTCACTTCCTGGTTCTTTATCTGTTGTTATCTCCTCGTGGTCCCTTTTGCGGCCATCTTGACTCGCTCATAATGGCTACTCTCTCAAACAAACAAACAAACGCTGCCCTTCCTTCCAAGGCCTAAAAACACTGCTGTTTTCCTCCATATCAGGGGACGCTTCTCCCGGACTAAACTCTTGCTTATCGGACATAATACACAGTTTAAGGTAAACACCCGATCGACTTTCCTCCCGCTACGACAAATTCCGGCCGTCTTGAGACCACAGCGACCAGTTTAAGGTGGGCCGTCTCAGGCGACAGTCTTGTCATAACAATCCCGCCATAACAGATTTCAGTCTGGTTCAGCACCCCCCCCCCCCCCCCTTTCTCCTCCTGCATTTACACTCCCAACACCAGAAACCGTGCAGCCTGCCCCGTTTGTTTTTCATTCTATCCTGTTGATAACACCCTCGATTTTCAAAACACCATGGCTCTCTGTTCATATTATTACAGCTGGCTTCTCTGTCGCTACTTATTTACGGATGCACTATCTGTTCGTTTTTATTTGGCTTAAAAGATCAAAACAACCGTGTGCACAGTGAACTCACATTTTTGATCGGAGCGCTGTTTCCCCTACAGCGCTGGTTCGCCTCCTGACCACTCGACTCGCCGCTCTCTCCCAGGGCTGGCCGGCCTTGCTTCGATCATGATTCTCCCACACATTGATGACTGTTGTCCACTGTCGCCCCATTATTGAAAAAGTATTTATCCGTTGTTCTTATCTCTTGCAAATCCGGCTGTCATCAACAACCAACTGTTCCCGTTGTTTTAATCTCTTGCAAATCCGGCTGTCATCGGCACCAACTGTAAGATTCTGATCAAACTGGCCAGTATCACGTCTTCGTCTGTTTGGCCCTCCATCCAATTCCTCTGCGTTGTGTCATTTTAATGATCCTGACGTCTCCGATACTGGCAGATAAGATCCTTATCTCCCCCGTTAGTGCAATCCATAAACCATAATAATTCTTCACTTCCGTAAGAATTCGACACTCCGACACCGTGAGATACCTTATGAGGAAAAGCGTTGTTTTATTGCTATAAACAGAACCTCATAATCAGATGTTATCAGATGTTATCAAATTGTATCGTCCTTGAAGAGTCTATTCTAATGATCTTTCGGTGTGTTCGTCTATCGTCCTTTTGTGATTCAGTCCAATAGTGTTCAGGCCTGTTCGTTAGCCTAAGACCATCCTTGTGGTAGCCGAAGCTACTGGTGATGTGGCATTCTCCCCCCCCCCCTCCCTCTCTCTCAATGAGAGGAGAGAGTGTCTGTGTGATCTCAGTCCTACTCGCTCTTGGTCGGATTCTAGTCTGCCTTACACCCGGAAACACCGGTCGACTCATAGATGTTCGTCGTCGCAATGACGACCCCGCCTTCTGGTTGTCATGCGACGTGTTGTCATGACAACTGCATAACCTTTAACACTAATAAACTCACGTTTCATTAAGATGAACCTCTCTCCCTCCTGCCCTGGGAGACAGTACACTCTAATCTCAGATGTTCTTCCAAGGAATTCATAACAAAACCCTTGCTGACGCGGCCTGTGCCTGTGAAACCACTGGTTCCACCACCGTCAATATCACCGTCTTCCATGCACATTTCAATCACCGTTTTAGCTGTGGTCACCTCCCCCCAATCTATACATCACATACATTGAAAAAGCACCCCAAATCTCTCACTGGTTAAACCTAAATGCTTGTTAGATCATCTGGTTTTAGCCTTATACAATTATGCAAATAATGTACATAGCTAAAGCAAAGTTATAATAAAGGGATTAAAAGGAGGTGTATTTCTATTTTTGGGATTAACTTGTGGAACAATGCTGATATACATTTAAGAATGAGTCATTCGCCTTTGGTTTTTAAGAAAATGGTTTGTAAAGTTATTTTTAAAGATTACAAATGTGAATAATTTTTTTGTTATTTTCTTTTAGAATACTGTTTTGGTTATTTAGTTAAGAATATAGGACAGACATATAAGCATTATGCTTCAGTCTACCTTTTCAGTCACTGCCTGAATCAAAGATTGTTAAATGATTGTCTATATTGTATTGTGTGATGACTGAATAAACTACTACTACTACTACTACTACTACTACTACTACTACTACTACTACTACTACTACTACTACTACTACTACAGCTACTACTACTACTACTACTACTACTACTACTACTACTACTACTACTACTACTACTACTACTACTACTACTACAGCTACTATACTACTACTACTACTACTACTACTACTACTACTACTACTACTACTAGTACTACTACTACTACTACTACTACCAGTGATGGGCAAGCTACTTGGAAAATGTAGCAAGCTACACTACAAGTTACTCTCGATTAAATATAGCTAAACTACAATGGAAGCTATCCCCAGAGAAATGTAGCAAGCTACACTACAAGAACATGGCTAAAATAGCTAGCTACATCGGCACTACTTTTTTTTTTTTTTTTTTTTACTTTGTGATCAAGTTTACACCAAACAAATAGGCAGGCAAAAAAATAGCTCAGTTTGATTGTTTATTATAAAACTGAAACAAGCCCTCGGTCTGGCTTTTTGTGTCATCCTTTAACATGAGGAAAGAACTGTGGAAACGTAATAAATAAAAGGCAGTGAAACAATAATAAAATAAACACAAATATATACTCCCTCTATTGGAATGGAGACTTTTCAGCACAGGATAAACTACTGTTTCAACTCAAACCACAGTAACAAAATGACAATAACCTGGCCAAAGAAAAAGTGCAAGAAACATTTGTCTACAAAATAGACATTAACGAAATCCTATGTAACATTTATACATTATTAAGTACGGAAATAAGCAGCATGGGGTAATCGGCATTGGAACTATACTACTACAGTATGTACTCAGAGTATAACACTCAAGCTTGACACTGCTAGACAAACAATACTATCCTTGGCTGCTAGATATGTAACTCACAAAACATTCCATGGCCACAGGTTGAGAACCACTGGTCTAGGACGATCTTTTCCCTATTTTTTTCTTTTCTCCACCCCCCAATGTACAGTGTACAGTGTCCCCCTACCCCAACCCCCCCCCCCCCCCCCCCCCCCCCCCAATGTACAGCCCCCACCCACCAACCCCACCAACCCAACCTCCTCCAATGTACAGTTTCTATGTCAAATGTATATACACTCTTTTTCTGGACACTTTTTGTATCACAAACAGTACTGTATTTGCAAATCTGATATGTCATAAATGTATAGATGTAGCAGTACTGTCTATCTGTATGTCGTGTGTGTCATATATGTTATGATGAATTGAAAATGGGGGACCCTGATGTAAACAAGACGAAAGTCTTTCTCTGGTCTGCATCCCCTTAACAATTGTATGTATTGAGCTGTACTGTACTGTACCCATTCTGCAATCTGTTAATACACTTTTCAATCAATCAATCAATAATATTGTTCATAGCAGCTAGCCTATCTCAGACAGACTGTTAGTTAAAGCTGTTGATAAAAAGTGCACTGACTTGTGTGCTGTTTGGGAACAGTTGACAATGTTTATGTAAAGACAGTAAGGGTTTTCATCAGCTCACCTGAATATGTGTTCTCAAGTTAGTATTGGACGTGTGGGACGTCGAGAGCAGCTTCGTTTTTGGTTGACACAATAAACACCTAAACACATATGTTTAGGCGTTTTTTCAGTCAAACTCATAAACGTGTCCAGGTAGGGCCATGGAGATGCAGTGTTGTTATTGTTGTTGACATCATCTTCATCAATGCCATCAGTGGAAACATCAAATCCCTCTGCCATTATTTCGCGCTGTTATTGTAAATTCATCCATTCATTCTCATTCAGTGGTCTGCGTTTAGATTTTCACTTCCTGGTTTGCGGCCTGGAGTCCCGCCCTATCCTGCCTCTGATTGGCCTACCCGTAATATTTTGGCCTACCATACCCAATCGTGAGTCGTCACTCATATCTAAACAAACCAACCAATCATAGTGGGTTTTTTACGGGGAGTTTTTTTTTCTCCTCGCAGATCTTCCTGTCTAGACTGCGAAAGTAGCGTGTAACGTTTCTCGTCGCTACGTTACTACTTCGTTCTATAAACAGCTCCGCTACAGAGACCGCTACCCTGGTTAAAAGTAGCGAGCTACCAGCACGCTACTGAGAATTGTAGTTAAGCTATGTAGCTTCGCTACTTGTAGCAAGCTACTGCCCATCACTGACTACTACTACTACTACTACTACTACTACTACTACTACTACTACTACTACAGCTACTACTACTACTACTACTACACCTACTACTACACTACTACTACTACTACTACTACTACTACTACTACTACTACTACTACTACTACAGTACTACTACTACTACAGCTGCTACTACTACTACTACTACTACTACTACTACTACTACTACTACTACTACTACTACTACTACTACTGCTACTACTACTACTACTACTACTACTACTACTACTACTACTACTACTACTACTACTACTACTACTACTACTACTACCCATGATCTTTCATGCTAAAACGTTGCTTTTGACTTGTGGTTTTCCAGCCAGGCGTCTTCCAGCCTCCATCGAGGAGACGGTTCAGCCTCAGCGACAGAAAGACACCAGCGTCCCAGAGGAGAACAACGAGATCGTAGAAGGTAAGCTAAACAACACCAACGGCGGCAAGGAAACCCGTGAGACGGGGGAGAGATTCACCGCAACCATCTGTTTTCCGTCTTAAGCCTCCCGGATCAAGACGTTCTCTTTTCTTTGACATTGAAAGGATACCTTCTGACGAGATATCTCAGGAAGTAAGCCGACGGAAGTCGAAGAAACTCCATGGGAAATTTAGAGATGTGTCCCGTAAAACTGGGTGGAACGACGTTTTGGTTGTCTTGTTGTAGCTTTAGATTCAGATTCAGATTCCTTTATTGTCACGTCAATCGGTACTTTACAGCAAACAATTGTGAAATTCACTTTGTTGAGGTTACTCAACCATAGCAGCATCCAATAATATATATATATTTTTAATGAGAATAGAATAAGAATAGAATAAGATAAAAAAAAATACTAAATGAAGATGACTATGTACAGTTCTAAAAAGTGTGCAGTGCAGATAACAGGATATATATTATACACATTTAAATAACAAAAGGCTATGTACAGATCCAACTTGGAAAAAAGTTTCTGAAAGATTCTTCCAGCAATGATACTTAAAGTGATTTTCATAACCATGGCCTATTCACTCACACACACACACACACGCACGCGCACACACACACACCGCACACATACACACACAAAAACAAGTAAAAGCGTGTTTTTATCCAAGATGAAATCAAAGCAGGTAAGTGGAATCTGAAGAGTCCTCAGAACAAAAGACGATCCACAGCCAGGCGGCCGGGTAGCACAGCGGACTAAGCGCCTGTCTACCACCACAGAGCCAGTGGGATCGAATCCGGCTGTGGTGCCTCCGGTCGGCCGACCGTCCATACTGACACAATTGGCAGTGAGTGTCAGCAGGTGGGAAGCCGGCGAGGGTGGGTCCTGGTCGTTGTAAACAGCGACTCCTACAGTTCGGTCGGGGCGCCTGCACAGCAAGGGAAGGATCTGGGAGAGGTAGTGTGACCTTCCACACGTTACACTCTCCCAGTGAGAGTCTGCGCTGCGGGGTGAAAAGAAGCGGTGGGCTGGCTACACATGTGTCGGAGGAAGCATGTCGTACAGCCACTCCTAAAAAAGCCCAACCTAGACCCCACCATCCATAATAATTTCAGACCCATCTCCAAGCTGCCCTTTGCATCAAAGGTGTTAGAAAAGGTTGTAGCCAACCAGCTCACCACCCACATGTCACAGAATAACATCTGTGACAAATTCCAATCTGGCTTCCGCAAACTCCACTCCACTGAATCTGCCCTTCTCAGAGTATCAAATGATCTCCTGATGTCTGCTGACTCTGGTGAATGCTCTGTTCTGGTCCTGTTAGACCTGAGCGCAGCGTTTGACACGGTCAACCACAACATCCTTTTGGACAGGCTCAGGGAGTGGGTGGGCATCTCTGGGAGCGCTCTAAACTGGTTCGCCTCTTATCTGAGGGAGAGAACGTTCTCGGTGGCTGTGGGTCCTTTTAAATCTGACCCCACCCCTCTCTCATGTGGGGTACCACAGGGATCGGTGCTAGGACCACTCCTCTTTGCCATTTATATGCTTCCCCTAGGCCTCCTCATCAACAAATTCACCGGCATTAAATATCACTGCTACGCAGACGACATACAACTACTCTGCTCTTTTAAACCCGACAACTTGGAGAAACTCAGCCTTCTCCAGGAGTGCCTGCTCGGCATTGAGAGCTGGATGGGGAGTAACTTCCTCCAGTTAAATGCAAATAAAACGGAGGTGCTGATCGTAGCAGCTGAAAAGACTGCAGCTAGAGTGGCCACTCACTTGGGGTCCCTTAAAGACAACATACGTCCCCACCTGAGAAACCTGGGTGTTGTCTTTGACCAGGCCATGAACCTAGACAAACATGTCAAAACACTCACACGCACCTGCTTCTTTCACCTCAGAAACATTGCAAAACTGCGCACCATCATATCTCACTCTGAACTAGAACTATCCGTGCATGCTTTTATTTCCTCTAGGCTTGACTACTGCAACTCACTTTTCACCTGTCTCACCAAATCATCCACAGATAAACTACAAATGGTCCAAAATGCTGCAGCCAGGCTACTCACAAGGTCAAAAAAATCATGTCACATCACTCCCATTTTGGTATCCCTGCACTGGCTCCCGGTACACTATAGAATTCACTTCAAAGTCCTCACTTTCACTTTCAGAGCACTTCACGGTCAGGCCCCTATCTACATCACGGAACTCATCCATCCCTACACAAACACCCGCTCACTCAGATCTGCCGATCAGCACCTCCTAGTGATCCCCAGGACCAGGCTAAAAACAAGGGGTGATCGAGCCTTCGAGGTGACAGCACCAAGGCTCTGGAACGCTCTCCCCCTGGACCTGCGAACTGCCCCCTCTGAGAACTCTTTTAAAAAACAACTAAAAACACATTTGTTCAGGCAGGCTTTTAATCACACATAGGCGCCTTTTTCTGTTCTATAGTGTTGTTTTAATTTGTTTTAATTAGTGACTCATGATTTTATCCAAATTCTTTTATTCTACTTTTTCTATCTGGTTTCACTGTTTTTAACTGCTGTTTGTCTGTTGTCATTTATTTCTGATTTAGTTTTTATTGTGTTTTTATATTAAGCTGTAGTGTAAAGCACCCTGTGCATTCGTGCTGTGAAGGGTGCTCTATAAATAAAGGTCATTTATTCATTCATAGTCTCCGCCCTCCCAGACCGACGGTAGGGGGTAGAGTGCGCAACGACCAGGAAGGGGATTGGGAATTGGCATAACGACTAACATTGGGATGGGAGAAAAATGGAAAAAAGAAGGGGGAAAAAGATAAAAAATTAAATAAAAAAAGACTATCCACAGCCAACATGGTCAATTTGCCCCGGGATTGAAAAGGGGCGCCTGCTCTGTTATATCCACCCACATTTTGGAGACATTGCCCTTTTCTGTGTGACGTTTGCAGTGATTATTTTCAGTGTTTTCACGAGGGAAGAGAGGCTCAGAATGCAATGTCCCCGCTCCAGGCAGAGAAAGGAACAAGCTGAAAGCAAAATAAGAAAACAGCACAGTACGACCAAAATGAGTCAATAATAATAATGATAATAATAATAATAGTGATGTATTCAGGTAAACTTCTATCTAAAGCCATGAAATAGTAGCTCTCTCTCTCTCTCTCTCTCTCTCTTTCTCGCTCTCTCTCTCTCTCTCTCTCTCTCTCTCTCTCTCTCTCTCTCTCTCTCTCTCTATCTCTGTCTCTGTCTCTGTCTCTCTCTCTCTCTCTCTCTCTCTGTCTCTCTCTCTCTCTCTCTATCTCTCTCTCTCTCTCTCTCTGTCTCTCTCTCTCTCTCTCTCTCTCTCTCTGTCTCTCTGTCTCTCTCTCTCTCTCTCTCTCTCTCTCTCTCTCTATATGGGTAACGCATGTATTCCCGGTAACCTGCCCCATTTCTAAGCCATATAACCCAGGACGTTATACGAACAACATTAAAATCTTTTCTCATGTCAAGAATGATTGTTATAGATGCCAAATAATCCACCTTTAAAAAAAAAAAACATCATGTAATGAGGGATGGCGGACCTCTAAAGTTGACCTAAGTTACCGGGAATACCAATTCACTATCTCCTCCAATTTAAGAGAGAATTAAAATGTTTTGGTTGTTTTGTAGGGATATCATCATCATGTAACATAATACCATAGTTCTCCCCGAGTTATCTCAAGAGAATTCAAATTTAGTTGAATCTGAAGGAAAAATCCGGGTATGGGATATGAGTCAACATAGTTCATGGCCTTCAATTGATAACAAACATAAAAGGCTTAATTTTCATGCAGATGCATGATATGTTTTGGGCATGATCTTGGCACCCCAATGAACAACCAAAAAAGAGTTTAGTCTTTTGTGGCCAATTATTTTAGGAGATAATTACGTTTCACATATTGATCCCAGGTTACCGCGAATACCTATCCTCACAATTCCAGATAAACACTTAAATCTCCTATTTTACTAAAGATTTGTGAGATTTTATTTTTGGAAATCATAACAGCAATAATAAGGGTTAGGTGTAAACCAGAATTACTAGAATGTGTTGTGTTTTGTCTGTTAAAATGAGCAAAAACAAGGAAAGGGTATTCCCAGTAACTTACAAACAAGTGCAAAAAATACAGTTCTAGAACAAGTATTTAAATTTTTTCTATATTCAAGAAAGTGGAAAGGAACCCAACATTTTCAATTGTCTGCACACAATCGTTGTTTTGTTATTCCAGATGGCATTTGAACAGAATTTTGGAAAAAAACAGGTATTCCTGGTCACCTGAGTTAGGGTTCACCACCATGCCCCTAGTCAGTCTACACCACCATGCCCCTAGTCAGTCTACACCACCACCATGCCACTAGTCAGTCTACACCACCTGCGCCTAGTCAGTCTACACCACACCATGCCCCTAGTCAGTCTACACCACCATGCCCCTAGTCAGTCTACACCACCACCATGCCCCTAGTCAGTCTACACCACCACCATGCCCCTAGTCAGTCTACACACCACCATGCCCCTAGTCAGTCTACACCAACCTGCGCCTAGTCAGTCTACACCACCACCATGCCCCTAGTCAGTCTACACCAACCTGCGCCTAGTCAGTCTACACCACCACCATGCCCCCTAGTCAGTCTACACCACCAACCTGCCCCTAGTCAGTCTACACCACCATGCCCCTAGTCAGTCTACACCACCACCATGCCCCTAGTCAGTCTACACCACCATGCCCCTAGTCAGTCTACACCACCACCATGCCCCTAGTCAGTCTACACCACCACCATGGCCCCTAGTCAGTCTACACCACCACCATGCTCCTAGTCAGTCTACCACCACCACCATGCCCCTAGTCAGTCTACACCAACCTGCCCCTAGTCAGTCTACACCACCATGCCCCTAGTCAGTCTACACCAACTGCCCCTAGTCAGTCTACACCACCACCATGCCCCCTAGTCAGTCTACATGACCACCATGCCCCTAGTCAGTCTACACCACCACCATGCTCCTAGTCAGTCTACACCACCACCATGCCCCTAGTCAGTCCTACACCACCACCATGCCCCTAGTCAGTCTACACCACCACCATGCCCCCTAGTCAGTCTACACCACCACCATGCCCCTAGTCAGTCTACACCACCACCATGCCCCTAGTCAGTCTACACCACCACCATGCCCCTAGTCAGTCTACACCACCACCATGCCCCTAGTCAGTCTACACCACCACCATGCCCCTAGTCAGTCTACACCACCACCATGCTCTAGTCAGTCTACACCACCACCATGCCCTAGTCAGTCTACACCACCATGCCACCATTCTATTATATATGCTAGCCTACCCCTGATAATATTAATACATTTAATTAATGTGTTAGCTTGTAGCTAACGGCCTGGGCCTCCATGTTGTGTTGTTAGCTTCTAGCTTGTAGCTAACGGCCTGGGCCTCCATGATGTGTTGTTAGCTTGTAGCTTGTAGCTAACGGCCTGGGCCTCCATGATGTGTTAGCTTCAATTAATTAATTACCGGAATACATATAAGTTACCGTGAATACCTATATGGTAATAGTATTCCTGGTAACCTCTCCTTTTCACAAGTCACCGGAATACATATCAATATCTAAAGTTACCGTGAATACCTATCAGGTTACGGGAATACCTATTTAGGTAACCAAGAATACCTAGGCACGGTATTCCTGGTACCTAAAGGTATTCTCGGTTACCCATAGGTTACGGGAATACCTTTCTCCAGTTACCGGGAATGCTTTACAGATACATCTCTCTCTCTCTGTCTCTGTCTCTGTCTCTGTCTCTCTCTCTCTCTCTCTCTCTCTCTCTCTCTCTCTCTCCTCTCTCTCTCTCTCTCTCTCTCTCTCTCTCAGACTGAGGGCTGTGGGGGGAAGGGATATAAATCAAGCATTCTGATTATCAAGGTGCAACCAGAGTAGACAGCTTATATGGAGACAAATCTTTGGACACAATGGGCCTCATTCACGAAGCTATATAATAACAGATTACTTTTCAATAATTATAATAATAATAATAATTATTATTACAACTTATTGCGTGCGTTCTGCTTCTGAAATTGATTATATATGCTGTTAGAACAGTTAGATGCTCTGGCCGCCCAGGCCGTACTCATAGAATGCATATTTAGAGATCGTCTAGATCAGTGGTTCCCAAACTTAAATGCCGTTTCAAAATCGTGGTAAAACAACATTTTCAACCAAAGAAATTGACATTCCCTAATAGATAGTGTGTACGTAAATGAAAATGTATGTGTCTGATATTTTTATCTTGTATTATGAATTTGATTAGGGTTTTTATTGTTGTTTTAATTGTCTGTATGACATGTAAATGTTGTGAGTGTATAAGGGTTTTATTGTTGTTTTAATGGTCTGTATGTCATGTAAATGGTATGAGTGTATAAGGGTTTTTATTGTTGTTTTAATTGTCTGTATGACATGTAAATGTTGTGAGTGTATACGTCTGTAACTGTATTTATGTGTTATGGACCCCAGGAAGAATAGCCCCAGCACTGCTGTGGCTAATGGGGATCCAAATAAACTTAAACTTAAACTTAAACTTCTTGTTTATGTGGACCACTAGATTGTTATAAAGAACACTTGCGGACCACCTCGTATGATAACAGTAAAAATAAATAAATAAAACAACTGACTTTGACCCGCGTCGCCTGCACTGCGTTCCGTTCTCAGAATGGATTTGGTAGAGAGAGAGAGAGAGAGAGAGAGAGAGAGGAGAGAGAGAGAGAGAGAGAGAGAGAGAGAGAGAGCAGAGAGAGACAGAGAGAGACAGAGACAGAGAGAGAGAGAGCGAGAGAGAGAGAGAGAGAGAGAGAGAGAGAGAGAGAGAGAGAGAGAGAGAGACAGAGAGACAGAGAGAGAGACTCCGTTATGTGCCATTCAGTCTGACTTGGCACACGCACTGGACTTAATCTATGCACACTGCCAGATGGGTGGCTGCTTAACCGTTTCAGATTGCCAAGAGCGGTCCTTTTAGATGTATGTATTACTCTGGAGCCTCAACTCAGACACAACTATGGACCGGTCAAATCCTGTGCCTCCACACCTACAAGTTCCGAGTGCACTCTGGGTTTTAGCCACAGGGACCTTTCAAAGAGATAGTCCGGTATTTCCCTACCTACTGCGCGACTGGCTCTTGACAAGCATCTTTCAGTATTGACAAAGCCTACTTTGCTGGAAGGATTCATTTGGCACATATACAGTAGTGTGTGTGTGTGTGTGTGTGTGTGTGTGTGTGTGTGTGTGTGTGTGTGTGTGTGTGTGTGTGTGTGTGTGTGTGTGTGTGTGTGTGTGTGTGTGTGTGTGTGTGTGTGTGTGTGTGTGTGTGTGTGTGTGTGTGTGTGTGTGTGTGTGTGTGTGTGTGTGTGTGTGTGTGTGTGTGTGTGTGTGTGTGTGTGTGTGTGTGTGTGTGTGTGTGTGTGTGTGTGTGTGGCTGCGGCAGGTGGCCAGGAGCACACAACTAGACGGTATAAATATGGAATAATAATAGTCTATTCCACTATATAGCTACAGTATAGGTGCTGTATGATGACAGTACATTTGAATCTGATAAAAAAATTATCCAGCGCTACCTGTTGAATACGTGGATCCGCTCATGCAATGCAGAGCCATGTTTTGCACACGGCTCTCGTATTATAATGAGCTGGCAGGGCGTGTCTGTATGCAAATTAATTGAGCGAGAACGCGCATTTCAGTTTAGAATGAGTGGGATTCATCATTCAACACGCCTGGGTAAGAACAGATTTGGACCTTAACACTTTCCGTGCCAGCAGGGGGAGTCAAAAATAGCGCTTGAGTGCCAACTCTGTAGTCAATGGAGGGCGATCATATTTGCGAACGCATAAACTATATCTTAAATTATGGCTATGTGTCTAATACGCCCGTCGCTTATCAATGACGTGTTTGCAGTCAACATTGTCGAAACGGATGGTTTTTTAATCGGTTCATTTCCGTTTTATACCATTTTGAAAAACGCTGTTTTTTTTAAACTTCCAGGGGGAAAAAAGATTCTGTGATAATAGCTCTTTAGTGGAATACACAAAACACGTTTTTCGGCCTATTTATGAATCGTTTTCAAATAAACGCTAGATTATCGATAGTATACAGTGTGTACTTATGCACGCTAGAGAAGCGGGCTGAAAATCGATTATCGTATTTCCTGATCAGCACACACACACTCATCCCCACCTGTCTGAAGAAGTCCACCATCATCCCTGTACCCAAAAAATCTACGCCCGCTTGCCTCAACGACTACCGCCCTGTAGCTCTCACCTCCATAGCCATGAAGTGCTTTGAGAAGCTAGTGAAGGGCTACATCTGTTCCTCCCTCCCCATCAACCTGGACCCCCTGCAATTTGCATACCGCCCTAACAGATCCACGGAGGACGCCATAGCCCATGTGCTGCACACAGCAGCATCACACCTGGACAAGAGGCAGGGGAACTATGTGAGAATGCTGTTCATCGACTACAGCTCAGCATTCAATACCATAGTCCCCTCCAAACTCATAGCCAAGCTCAGGGACCTGGGCTTGAACTATGACCTCTGCCAGTGGGTCTTGGACTTCCTGACGGGCAGACCCCAGGTGGTAAGAGCAGGCAACTGCACCTCCTCATCCATCACGCTCAACATAGGGGCCCCCCAGGGCTGTGTTCTGAGCCCCCTCCTCTACTCCCTGTACACACATGACTGCGTGGCACAGCGGAACAACAACACAATCATCAAATTTGCTGATGACACAGTAGTGGTGGGCCTGATCTCTGCCAACGACGAGAGGGCCTACCTGGAAGAGGTAGAGAATCTGTCACAGTGGTGTCAGGAGAACTGCCTCTCCCTGAACGTCAGCAAAACAAAAGAGATGATTGTGGACTTCAGGAGGTCGGGGGTCAAGGACTACAGCCCCCTCAGCATCGACGGGGCACCGGTTGAGAGAGTGAACAGTTTCAAGTACCTCGGAGCCCACATATCCGAGGACTTGACATGGACCACACACATTGACAGTGTTGTGAAGAAGGCACGACAACGCCTCTACTTCCTCAGGCGCCTAAGGAAGTTCCAAGTCAGTCAGAAGATCCTTAGGAACTTCTACTCATGTACAATAGAGAGCATCCTGACTGGCAACATCACCTCCTGGTTTGGGAATAGCACTGCACAAGACCGTAGCAGACTACAAAGAGTGAGACGTTCAGCCGAACGCACAATTGGAGGGGGGCTTCCCACCCTCCAGAACATTTACAACAAGCGGTGCAGGGGGAAGGCTAAGAGAATCATCAAGGACTCCAGCCACCCGAACAACTGCCTCTTTGAACTGCTGCGGTCAGGCAAGCGATACCGGAGTCTTAAGGCGAGCACAGAAAGACTCAGAAGAAGCTTCTATCCCCAGGCCATCAGGCTGCTCAACGAACAATAAACACTATGCAACAACCATCAAATGCACACAGCACACACACCCACACGCACACACTCACTTAAACAAACAACACACTGCAGCACCCACTCTCCAAACTTTAGATCACCTAAACACACTTTACACTTTATATTTATTGGTAAAGGATTTGCACTACAACTTGTACACCTTACTGTAAATTGTACCTAAATTGTACCTGATCCCATTTCTGCTCTGCACTATATAGTATTGTATATTAGTACATTGCATAGTATATTGTATATTGTATGGTAACTCAGTTACTTCTATTCTGCATCGAACATTGTACATATGTCTATACTGAACACTGTGACCTCTATTTTTACTTCTATTTTACATGCTATACTATTTTATTTCATACTTATCTTGTCTAGCACAGTCTCTGGAGCGTAACAGTAAGAAGCATTTTGTATAAAAGTATTCTGTACTTCTGTATGACAACTATTAAAGAAACTTGAAACTTGAAACTTGAACACACACATATAAGACACGCTGAGATATAGGTGAAAAGAGCTCTGATTATCCCAAGACTGGTAAAATAGATTCCTTACCTCAGATCAGATGTTCTCCAAAAAGATTATTCCAATTCCTGATCGCCATTCCAAATATCGATCACGTTTATTGATCCAACGCTGGGTACTGGAAATACATAATCCACGCTGTTCTGAGGGTGGGCAATGACTGGGATCGTCTCCGGTTACATGCCTCACAAGTAAAATGTGGATTCCAGACTATTTTTTTCCCATCCATTTCATTCAGTCCAATCCAATGGGGTGCAATACCATCCGGAGAGACGATAGGGGGCAGTATTTTCCCTGTTCGAGCTCAGACAGATCCCCACTGGTAACGTGAGGCTAGATTGATGAAAAATTAATGGAAATCGATAATAAAAAAAGAACGATTAAAAAACGAGATTTCTCGTCGGTTGGCACTCAACGCATGGCATGAACTAACGAGATTTCTCGTGGCTGGCACTCAAAGTGTTAAGAACGGGTTGATGAATGCAGCGGTGGCTTTTCTTATTTTTCTCTTAACAGACGGTTAAGAAAACATAAGAAAATATATAAGAGAGTATTGGTGAATGAGGCCCAATGTCCATATAGAGCAGATAGTGTTTATTGCTTTGTTTGCCGTGTTTGAAAAAGAAGGTGATATGCAGTTGTATGGAACTGAACACGTCCAATAGTAGTGGCATGTGAGCATGCATGTTGGCGTAGGTGGTGTAGTGAGGATGTCTTTCATTGTTGTGAATCCAAGGAAACTATAAAGAGGCTTTCATAGCTCTTTTTGCCTAGAGGTCGATGTTTCATTACATATATCATGTATCTTTTCAACTATTTTATATGCCTTTATTTAATTTGTCGAAAATGTTTCTGTAAAAGTAGCAAAAGAAATCATACCTGATATGAAAGTGGCCCAAAAGAAATCACGAAGGAGCAGATTTGGGCCACATTTGTCTGCAGTGTGAACGTAGCCACACTGTGTTGTGGGTTCAGCATAGACCAAGTTTTAAATTAAGTATTTTCTTCCCTGCATGGCTACCACTCACACCAAATAGTAAAAAGAAACCATTTCGAAACGGGGCAGTACATTAGGGTAGGCAGTGTTCCTGGCTCCAAAAAGCACCACTAATTAATTGACTAATTAATTGCCTGTGTCCCCATTGTGATGTCATTGAGAGAACAGCTTGTTTAGGCTTGTTAAATCCGAAGATTTGAAACCCCGGCCAAATGGCATGGAGTACATTTCAGACTGCCAATTCCACACGGATGACGCAAAACCCATTATCCATAATACGACGTCCCCTTAAAAACAACTAAAACAATCTGAGATTCTGAACATTCTGGAAGGGCCGTGGACTTGACAGATGGTTGATATGTGGGATAGTCCCGGCCGGCTGTGTTTGCACATGCCCTTCCAGTCAAGTCGAAGCAGGGACACTGAAACAGAGACCGTGGGGAGTTAGCGAGGGATCGATTCCAAAACGTTTAAGAGATTATAGTAAATACCCGTGCTGTTTGCAGGATCGCTATCTCTCTCTCTCTCTCTTTCTGTCTGTCTGATGTCTATCTATATCAATCTATATCAATATCTATCATATATCTATCTATCTATCTATCTATATATCTATCTATCTATCTATCTATCTATCTATCTATCTATCTATCTATCTATCTATCTATCTATCTATCTATCTATCTATCTATCTATCTATCTATCTATCTATCTATCCATCCATCCATCCATCCATCCATCCATCCATCCATCCATCCATCCATCCATCCATCCATCCATCCATCCATCCATCCATCCATCCATCCATCCATCCATCCATCCATCCATCCATCCATCCATCCATCCATCCATCCATCCATCCATCCATCCATCCATCCATCCATCCATCCATCCATCCATCCATCTATCTATCTATCTATCTATCTATCTATCTATCTATATATCTAACTGTCTGTCTGTCTGTCTGTCTGTCTGTCTGTCTGTCTGTCTGTCTGTCTGTCTGTCTGTCTGTCTGTCTGTCTGTATGTATGTATGTATGTATGTATGTATGTATGTATGTATGTCTGTCTGTCTGTCTGTCTGTCTGTCTGTCTATCTATCTTCAATATCTCTCTATCTCGCTCTCTCTCTTGCTCTTTTCTCTGTTTCTATCCAAGGTATACAGTATACAGTTTTAGAAATATGTCTTGTGGGTGTGAGCAAGACATTAGTGGTAGATAGAAACAGTGGTCTTTGGTGAAACTTTGGTGCACAACTCTCACCTCTCTCTCTCTCTCTGCCGTCTCCTGTCCAAACACTATAACTGCTGTCTTCTGCAGGCTGTAGAGAGCAGAAGGAGAGGGGAGGGTGAAAGGTGAGGAGAGAGGAGGAGATGAGAGGATGAGAGAGGAGAGCAGAGGAAAAGAGAAGAGAGGATAGGAGGAAAGCTGGTCCCGATAAAAGGATAGATAACTCTTTTTCTTCATTTGTTTTTTCATTATTAATCCCCTTTCCCCACCCGCCATCCCTACATCCCCCTGAGCTCTCTCTCTCTCTCTCTCTTTCTCTCTCGCGCTCTTTTGCTCTAGCTCTTGCTCTCTCGCTCTTTCTTTTGCTCTCTCGCTCTTGCTCTCACTCTCTCTATCTCGTTATCTCTCTCTCTTGCTCTCTCTCGCTCTCTCTCTTGCTCTCCCTTGCCTTATTTCCTGCTCTTTCTCTATCATTATTTCTCATTACGTTCCTCAATCTCTCTCTTGACATTTTCCACATACTGTATATTACATGTCCTATTCTTGTCTCTCCTGCTTCTCCATCTCTTCTCCTCTCCTCTCCTCTTCCTCTCTTCTCTCTCTTCTTCTCTTCATCTCTTCTCCTCACTCTCCTCACATCTCCTCTGTTAATCTATTCACCAGACTGTCTAACTAGTTGATCGATCTGGGTCTGAACCCCACCCTGAGCGACTGGATCCTGGACTTTCTGACCGACAGGCCCCAGGCGGTCAGGGTCTCTGCCCCCTGCTATACACACATGACTGTGTGGCCAGGTTCAGCTCCAATTCCATGGTGAAGCTTGCGGACAACACAGTGGTGGTGGGTCTGATCTCTGACAACGATGAGAAGGCCTACTGGGAGGAGGTTGATGTCCTGGCACGCTGGTGCCGGGATAACAGCCTACTCCTAAACATTGGTAAGACCAAGGAGCTGATCGTGGATTTTAGGAGAATACAGCAGGGGACACACACGCCACTGTGGATAAATGGGGCTATCGTGGACAGGGTGAGCAGTTTTATGTTCCTGGGAGTCCGCATCACAGAGGACCTGACATGGACAACACACATAGACACTGTAGTAAAAAAGGCAAAGCAGCGCCTCTATCACCTGAGACAATTAAGGAAGTACAGAGTATCTGGGAAGATACTCCAGTCCTTCTACTCCGGGTCTGTAGAGAGCATCCTGACTGGGAACATCACTGCCTGGTTTGGAAACTGCACTGCCCAGGACAGGAAGGCTCTACAGAGAGTGGTGCGCTCAGCAGAGTGTACTACGGGTATTGCACTACCACCCCTGCAGGAATTATACAATAGGAGGTGCAAATCCAGAGCCTGCAGAATAATGAAGGACCCTCACCACCCCAACAATAGCCTGTTCAAGCTGCTGCGGTCAGGCATTCGCCTCCGCATATACGCAGCAAGAACAGAGAGACTAAGGCTCAGCTTCTTCCCTCAGGCCATCAGAACATTGAACGCTGATCTCTCCACACACAAGCACACATGAACACACACTTACACACCACAGGTGACTTTAAGTTTAAAGGAAAGAAAAAAGGTCACTTTAAAGGAAAAAAAATCTATTCTATTTTATTCTATTATTATTATTTGTATTTTTTGCACAATCAAAGCGGGCATGGCCACCTTCATTTCACTATATGTGATGAATAAACTTGAATCTTGAATATCCTCTCATCTCTGCTCATCTCCTCTCCTCTTCTCTTTTCTCATCTCCTCTTATCTCCTCTCCTCTTCTCTCATATCCTCACTTTCTGTTGTTTCCTCCCTTTTACTATTTTATTCTCTTTCCCTTCCTTCCTTCCTTCCCCTCCCTCTCTCTCTCTCTCTCTCTCTCTCTCTCTCTCTCTCTCTCTCTCTCTCTCTCTCTCTCTCTCTCTCTCTCTCTCTCTCTCTCTCTCTCTCTCTCTCTCTTTCTCCATTTCTCCTTCTCCTCCTTCACTCAGGCTCTCTCTTAACGTTTTCTTGCCCACACTTGTAGAATACCACAGCTATAGGCTCACAGGCCAACACCTCGTTTCTGTCAGTCTAAAGTTAAAACATCCTGCTGTTTGTCTGTCTGTCTGCCTGTCTGTCTGTCTGTATGTCTGTCTGTCTGTCTGTCTGTCTGTCTGTCTGTCTGTCTGTCTGTCCATCTGTCTGTCTGTCTGTCTGTCTGTCTGTCTGTCTGTCTGTCTGTCTGTCTGTCTGTCTGTCTGTCTGTCTGTCTGTCTGTCTGTCTGTCTGTCTGTCTGTCTGTCTGTCTGTCTGTCGGTCTGCCTGTCTGTCTGTCTGTCCATCTGCCTGTCTGTCTGTCTGTCCGTCCGTCTCTACTCTTTCTACTATAGTTATTATCTGAAAACACTGCTTGGGCCATAGCCTGAAGTCTTACCTAGAACATGCCCAAAGTTGATATATCACAATATCCCACATTTTGTTTTGTTTTACACATCTTTATGTAATGGTATGTTTAGGCGTTTTTCCAAAAATGTGTCAGAGGTGTCTACCTACCTCTCCTCAGTCCCCTCTCCCCCTCCCCCACTAATATCTTGTCATATACACCAACCACACCCCTTCTCACCCCCTTCTCACACAACAACATATCAACAACAGATCAGCGCAACAATGATGTTTATTACGTTTATTAATGCTTCGCAAGTTGCAAACAAAGTGGGCTTTCAGAATATTTTGATTTTATCATCAAATTCAGAAGATAAATAAAACAATTGGAACGGCACCACTTAACCAGGCAGTTTCTCTCCTCCATTTTCAATTCATATATTTAAATCTAGGATTTTTTAAATAATATTTAATGATGATCTTGTATCTTCGTTTGGGAAATATTAGTAATATCATTTTTGGAAAGTGGTGCTTCGATCATCGATTTATCTCGGCTGCTCCTACATTTTCAAAAGCCAGGAGGAAGGTTGTCATAACTTCATCATCAAGTTATGAACATTTATATCAATATTTTTATCCTAGGTATACCAAAGGAAACGTTCACACACACTAGGGATGTCCCGATACCACTTTTTTGCTGACCGAGTACGAGTACTGACATTTGGGCACTTGCCGATACCGAATACCGATACAGAGTAATTAAACCCTTAAGCTTACCCCACATTTAGCATAAAACGCCTGACGATTGCATACCCAAAGTCATTTGTGATTTATTATATTTTATACTTATAGCACATGCATGAGTCTGGTCTCTTTTGAAAGGTAACATTCTGAAGTTTAGGAGGAGTTTGTAGGAGACCTATAGGATCAGCTGGTGTCAGATCAGCTTGTTGAGTAACAGGCACGGAGGCCATCTCTCTGGCTGTCCCCCAGCCACCGCTCAGCCAACCTGTTGGCTTGTCTCATTCACTAACCATCTGTCCCCTAGAGTATGATGGATGTCGAGGGAGGCTGCTTGGGACTCGAGACACATTTCAGATTAATGTGATGTGAGAGGCCTATAACTCACGTCCTCTTCTCTTCTCCGCTCTGCTCTCACAGCACCTATCTATCTATCTATCTATCTATCTATCTATCTATCTATCTATCTATCTATCTATCTATCTATCTATCTATCTATCTATCTATCTATCTATCTATCTATCTATCTATCTATCTATCTATCTATCTATCTATCTATCTATCTATCTATCTATCTATCTATCTATCTATCTATCTATCTATCTATCTATCTATCTATACATTTTCTGTTTCATAACACAGAATACTATTGTAGAATACTCAAACAAACATTCTGTGGGTCTCCCATTGATTGTCTATGGAGCAGACAATGACCAGGCTTTATACCTGATGACATCACAAGTCAGTGTCTTACTCCTCTGGTTTCTGGCTTTGGGAGAGAGTAGCTCCTGTTCACACATATTGATTGAACTTTCCTGGGCCATGGAAATAACTTTGGGAATATTAATCTGGGTGGTGGTCCCCTTTAAATTCAGGATTGCTATTTACATACCAACAATGGACCTCATGATCGAAAGTGTACGTAGCTATCTTCCTAACTGTCTTCCTAAGTAGTTCGTACGAACAAATTTATGAAGGTCCTCCTTCGGATGCCTGAACGCATGAAACAGTGTTTGTAAATGGCCAAAATGTTATCAGCTGCGATCCCCTGAATGAAGAACGTCACTCGTTTTTATTTTTTTTATTATTATCTTTTTCCCCCTCCTTTTTCCTCCGATTTTCTCCCATCCCAATGTTAGTTGTTATGCCAATTCCTAATCCCCTTCCTGGTCGCTGCGCACTTACCCCCCACAGTCGGTCTGGGAGAGTGGAGGCTACCACGTGCTTCCTCCGACACACGTCCAGCCAATCAACCGCTTCTTTTCACCTGGCAGCGCGGATTCTCATTGAGAGTGCGTAGCGTGTGGAAGGATCACACTATCCCACTTAGATCCTATCCGCGCTTAGCAGGCGCCCCGACCAAACTGTAGGAGTCGCTGTTTACAACAACCCGGACCCACCCCGCCAGCTTCTCCCACCCTCTAATACTGCCAATTGTATTAGTGTGAACGGCCAGCCAAGCTGGTGACAACCCCGGAGCTGTGAGCTGGATTCGAACAGGCGAATCCAGCCGCTCCGGGGGTTGGTGACGAACGCAATCTCCGTTACGCCACCTGACCGCAACGTCACTCATTCTTAACCTCTTAAGCCCTAGCCATATTTTCAGAAAATTCCCTAAAAAATACATACCTAAGTAAATTAATGATTGCTCCGCTTCTACAAGGTCCATTTGCATGTTCCTGGTATCTAGGGACATCTATGGTCTCAGGGAATGTATTCCCAGTGTCAGAAATATTGTGTGTGTTACTAGGCTTGAGGACATTGTAATGAACCAAAGGAGAACACCATGCTAACAGTGACCATATGTGAAAAGTTGCCACTGAGCTCATTCAGCACCTTCTTGAGATCAAGTGTACAAAAAATCTAAGCAAATGAATAAAGGGCAGATATTTTACAGTTTTGTCAAATTTCTATTTTCAATTATTATTATAATTATTTGTACTATATACAACAACAAACACCACATTGACATCAACAATAATAATAATAAGGGGGCGCTCCAGTAGCACACCATATAGCGCGTCGCGAAGCAGTCGTCCCGGGTTCGCTTCCCACACCCGGTGACCATTTGCTGCATGTCTTCCCTACTTCTCCTCCCGTTCTCCCTCTCTCCTCTGTCGGTCCTGCGTGGCCAGAAAAAAGCTGTAATTTGAGTGCTGGTCCGGCCTTCGGCTTTCTTCCTCAGAAAAAAGCTGTAAAAATGCTAAAATGAATATAAAAAAATAAAAATAAAAAATAATAATAATAATAATAATAATAATAATAATAATAATAATAATAATAATAATAATAATAATAATAATAATAATAATAATAATAAGACAATAAAAATAACAAATACAGACTTAAAACTTGAGTACAAAATACAAAGAACCAAATATAAAATATAGAATATAGAATATAATATAGAGTAAAAATAAAAACATATAACCAACACAAAGGACACTAGACATTAGACATTTCACACTTCCTGCCCCAATCCCCCCCTCCCCCATGACCGCCAGATCCCCCAGGACCAACACCCCACCCCGACTCCGCTGCTACATCGAGCTCTTGACCAACTCGGCCGCAGCGGTCCACAATTCTATACCTGCTTGTCCCACCCCAACCACCAAGCAGTAGATATCTCCAAATATATAACGTCCCGCAATGTCAGGGACCAGTGAATTACCGTGAGATTCTCAGGTTCTTTCCATCTCATAGCGATACGTTTTTTTGGCTGCTGTAACGCCTGCAAGAATAATTATTTTCTGTTGTATGGATGTTGGTAGTGAAGATATATCGTTTAGAAGTAATGTTGCTGCCATGAGTGGAATCGATATGTTACAGATGCCCGAGAGTCTACAGTAGCTGCTATAGATTTCCAGAAATGGGCCACTGGTGGGCACTCCCAGACCATATGCATATACATGCTGGTGGCTCTTAGAGAGCATATAATGCAACGGGAGTCGGCCACCAGTCCAATAGCAAACAGTTTCCTAGGTGTGAGATACGTCCTATGAATATAATTAAAATGTATTTGTTGGTGATTAGGGTTGCGGGAGGCTAATATAGCATTTGTCCAAACGTCTTCCCAGTCAAACTCAGGGTCTAACTCTGGCATGTTCCCTCGTCAGATTGTATCTAATGTTTTTTACATGGGGTTTTGTAGATACAGTACTGGATTTTGCCATCCGGACACAATATGAATATAGAATATCAGGACTATAAATTACCTTATTATGGCCAAGTCACACATCTATGGATCGGGCCAAATCTTCAATCTGGATTTAGTACCACCAGGCGCCCCTGACAGGGCAGCAAAAAACGTGAATGAAATCTACTGTAAGTACAGTTACTTTTTTATAATGTAAATATCTCTGCCATTTTTCATCAGATTGCAACACGGTTTTTAGCTAGACGTTCACAGGAAGGTAAAGAAACTAACTACGTTCTATTTTATGGCAATAACGTTCAGGTTTGTTCGACCCGTGAGATATGATCCTGAAAATAACAACAACAAAAAAAGCTTCACACTGGAAGTCAGATGATTGACATGGGCTGGCGTGAGCTGGGAACTGTAGTTTTATGAAATTCGAAAGCCTATCGAAAAGCCCTGGGTCTCCCCGTCCATAGGACTACACACACTTATGACAGCTTGCTTTACTTCTGCCTAAATCCTCCACTTTCCGATGCAATGCGCAGAGATTTTTATAAGCTCATATTTCACTAATAACACTTAAAATCATTGGTAAACAAACATAGTGCTGAAAATATACACTTTGGCTGCTGTTTTGATAGGGTTAGGGTCTTTACTCTTGGCTACATTTGAAAAAGAAACGCAACATTAATTAACATGTTAATTAATACATACATCTATTTATGGCGTGATATCAATCTCGGGCTTTAATATATTATATATATTTTAATTACAGATTGTGCCTTTAACGGGTTAGTTATGATTCTTTCTCTATTTCCTATACGTTAACCTTGTTGATCGGTAGAGTTCGTTCCTCATTCTAGCTCCAACTAGTTAAAAAGTTATTTACTTATTTTTGACACTAAGGACTCCAAAAAGGCCATGTCATGTCAACCACCCACATAGCTAATGGAGCCAAGGCATAAGTAGCCGTGGGCTAGTATGAGGAACAGTGTGGTTTGTGCTGAGGGAGCGATTCCGGTAAGTAGGAAATAGGGTTAGGCTAGGGTTCCAATAAAACAGAACTATCCCTTTAAGGCGAGGATGCAAACGGAGACGAATGTGATGTAACTCGTACTAAGCCAGAGGTAGTGTTTTAAATACTGTGTGCGTTTCACCCGGGTCCTTGAACTCTCCGGTGAATAGCTTAAATTCCAATCCGCTAAGCTAACACTCGGGCCCATAGGGGGTGCCGTGATGAGATAATGTCATGTTTCAAAGGACTGTTTCACAATCCTGCCCACGCCTGCCTCTTCATCAGCAGCCACAGGGGAAGGCTGTGATTTACAACTTAACACCAGTTAAAAAACACTCACTCTCTAGAACGAGGTCCAACAATCAATTGCATTATTTACTGACCCCCAACCTTATTTCAATTAGAAATAATGGGGGGAAAAATTGTCAATCTGCAACTGAAAATCAGACAGGAAATAGCCACACACTTTGGCCCCTTCCCTTCGCAACATATGCATTGCTATGGCAACAGGCATATGACTCATGTTCCTATTGCAACCCTATAATAAAAAATACTGTGTGTGTGTGTCTGTGTGTGTGTGTGTGTCATTGGCCTGGCACAAGTGGTGACCTTCTATTAGGTGTCCATTTGTTCAGACTGTGTTAATTAGACTGAATAGTAGAGATAATTAAATCACAGCTTGATTGATGTCCAGCACGTGTGTGTGTGTGTGTGTGTGTGTGTGTGTGTGTGTGTGTGTGTGTGTGTGTGTGTGTGTGTGTGTGTGTGTGTGTGTGTGCGTGCGTGCGTGCGTGCGTGCGTGTGCGTGCGTGCATGTGTGAGTAAGAGGTGGGAACAGAAGGGTTAAACTTTTATTATATGACTGTATAAAAACATTCAGTATATATACAGTCATATCCATGTCATAAAACAGAAAGTCATTACATTTTTGTCATTTGTTTGTTTGTTTGTTGTTTGTTTCCATTTTTCAACAGGCTGTGTTTTACTTTCAGACAGATGTTTCCCGAAATGCAATGCAATGGTCTGCAGCTCCCTTTTCCTCTTGTATCGTTGTGACCAAATGCAGGACAGCATGCCGATTGTGTGGGACAGTAAAATAAGACTGAATGTATAAAGCGTTTGATCTAAATATAAGCATTTAGATTAATTAACTGTCTTAAAAGCAGTCGGATAAGTAGGTCAAACAGGCCAAATAGGCTGAGCAGCAGAAACACTGCAGAACATAAATTGTCGGCTGATAGAAAGCTTCATAGTTGTCACTCGTCAACTACGTCTTAATGTTACCTCTCCAAAAACACACATTGGTGAAGGTTTCGGCACGTTTTCAGCAGAGCGCTGTGCATGTATTTCTTGCAGGACCACGTTGCTTAGAGCCTTCTGATAAAGAGGACGTTCATAAAACTCTCGGCGTGTGTCGGAGAGTAAGGCCGTGTTCACACCTGAAAGTCTGTGGATAGTCCGGACTTTCTGGTGGACCAAATGTGAAAATGATACATTGTTTGATTTTGGTCTGCGTTCACACTGCCCTTTTTGGTGCGGACCTAATTTGTAGTTTAGTTGAGAGCGAGAGAGAGAGAGAGGGGAGAGAGAGAGAGAGCGAGAGAGAGAGAGGGGAGAGAGAGAGAGAGAGAGAGAGGGGAGGGAGAGCGAGCGGCGCAAGTCTGACTTCAGAGCCACACTGCAATGCACTGTAGGCTACTTTGCTTCCTAGATTAGGTACTATAGTTCGATTGAAACGGACCGAGTCCCAACTTTTCAAGAGGACCATGGTTCGGTTGTTTGGTCCTCAAAATAGTTTGGTTTGTGTTCACACCTCTACAAACGAAACATACTATTGATTTAAAGGGACCATGGTCAACTTAAAGTGGACCAAACAGGGTAGGTGTGAACGCGCCCTAAGTCACTTTGACTTGATCCTCGCTCTTGATGAGATCCACGCTGTGTTGGTTTCTCTGGTCCGTTCACGCGCCGGTCGTCTCCACAGAGGCCCGTGTGACAGGGACGCTTAAGCAGACGAGATCAGTATGAATGAATGAAGGAAAAAGTTAATTTTTGAACATGTATTCTCCACATTCCTCCAAACAAATCACAATATAAAGCTCTGTCAAACGGAACCATCATAATGAAAAAAAAGAAATTATAAACAAAAAGTCAAGAGCGATGTACTGTAGTTAGTTAGTTAGTCATGTTCAAAAAAGGAGTAGAGGGAAGATAAGCTTATTGATCCCTACCCCCTTACATTTAAATGATTTCTTCCGTTAATTTTACTTGATATAACATAAATTAGTATAATACATTATATAATATACTTTCAGTAGAGACAGTTGCTCCCATCTCCTCCGCGTGTCCCTTTGATGCCATAGCACATCTTCAGCTGCGGCACAGAGGCCTCGGGCAACAACACACCTGGCAGTGAGCAGACTGTCCCGGGGCAACAACACACCTCACAGTGAGCAGACTGTCCCAGAGAAACAACACACCTCACAGTGAGCAGACTGTCCCGGGGCAACAACACACCTCACAGTGAGCAGACTGTCCCGGGGCAACAACACACCTCACAGTGAGCAGACTGTCCCAGAGCAACAACACACCTCACAGTGAGCAGACTGTCCCAGAGCAACAACACACCTGGCAGTGAGCAGACTGTCCCAGAGCAACAACACACCTGGCAGTGAGCAGACTGTCCCAGAGCAACAACACACCTCACAGTGAGCAGACTGTCCCAGAGCAACAACACACCTCACAGTGAGCAGACTGTCCCAGGGAAACAACACACCTCACAGTGAGCAGACTGTCCCAGAGCAACAACACACCTGGCAGTGAGCAGACTGTCCCAGAGCAACAACACACCTGGCAGTGAGCAGACTGTCCCAGGGCAACAACACACCTGGCAGTGAGCAGACTGTCCCAGAGCAACAACACACCTGGCAGTGAGCAGACTGTCCCAGAGCAACAACACACCTCGCAGTGAGCAGACTGTCCCAGGGCAACAACACACCTGGCAGTGAGCAGACTGTCCCAGAGCAACAACACACCTGGCAGTGAGCAGACTGTCCCGGGGCAACAACACACCTCACAGTGAGCAGACTGTCCCAGGGCAACAACACACCTCACAGTGAGCAGACTGTCCCAGGGCAACAACACACCTCACAGTGAGCAGACTGTCCCAGAGCAACAACACACCTCACAGTGAGCAGACTGTCCCAGGGCAACAACACACCTCACAGTGAGCAGACTGTCCCAGGGCAACAACACACCTCACAGTGAGCAGACTGTCCCAGAGCAACAACACACCTCACAGTGAGCAGACTGTCCCAGGGCAACAACACACCTCACAGTGAGCAGACTGTCCCAGGGCAACAACACACCTCACAGTGAGCAGACTGTCCCAGAGCAACAACACACATCGCAGTGAGCAGACTGTCCCAGAGCAACAACACACCTCGCAATGAGCAGACTGTCCCAGAGCAACAACACACCTCGCAGTGAGCAGACTGTCCCAGAGCAACAACACACCTCACAGTAGACTAGTCAGCAGTTTTGATTTAATTTTGAGAAATGTACGTATTTAATTCAATGCTAGAATGAACGATAATCTAGAAAAAAAAGAGGGGGGTTATTTGAACGATTTAAAGGTAGGGACGGTTGGGAAATCCCCTACATCGCACCCAGAGTGTGTGTGTGTGTGTGTGTGTGTGTGTGTGTGTGTGTGTGTGTGTGTGTGTGTGTGTGTGTGTGTGTGTGTGTGTGTGTGTGTGTGTGTGTGTGTGTGTGTGTGTGTGTGTGTGTGTGTGTGTGTGTGTGTGTGTGTGTGGTGTGTGTGTGTGTGTGTGTGCGTGTGAGCGTGTGTAGATATTCTGCCCCATATCTATGGTTCTTATGTGACATCGCTAATATTCTATTTCACAATCAAATTGAACAGAACAAGGATACGGGCTTATATACTGTATGTACTATCTGTCTCACATGCAGCATAAAATACACTTCCAGACACGTTATTTACCCTTTGGCATCAAATACACTGATTGCATGGCTTGGAATAGCTGAGTCGAAGACACTTGTAATTATCCAGGCAGTGCTGATCTGTTTAGTGTTTTAGTAAGATGTTTTTTCTTCTCCTATAATTTCAAGTGTCTGAGTTGTGTTTAGGTGTGTGTGTGTGTGTGTGTGTGTGTGTGTGTGTGTGTGTGTGTGTGTGTGTGTGTGTGTGTGTGTGTGGGTGTGGGTGTGTGTGTGTGTGTGGGTGTGGGTGTGTGTGTGTGTGGGTGCGTATGCGCACGTGTATGTGTGTGGGGGGGTTACCAGAGTAGACAATTTTTTAACCTCTTAAGTCCGACGGGTCCGGTACGCGTGAATACTTTCGGCAACCAACATGCCCTTCCGCGTTGCTCTGATTGGCCGAGCGCGCGCATGTGCATGAGCCGCGACGCGCTCCTCAGAGGCAGGAATACTAAGCTCCCCCTTAATGCAATTTATACAAATGGAAGTATTGATTACGCCGTAATGAATCATTAAAAAAATATACCGTTAACTGGAATATGTTGTGCCTTTACACATATGTTGGACAAACCAATAAAAAATCGCGATTTACCCGGTGGGCTACAACAACACACAGTACCTACATGCATCATTGTTTACAATGAACGGTGGGGCTAATCTAAAGGACTGGACACGGACACGTTAAACTAACCTAAAGTTAGTTGTTCACCAACAATCTACAGACACAAACAAACACAGAACCGGACTGTTATATTAAATGAATTGATTGCTGTTTAACGCGTCCGTGTCCAGTCCTTTAGATTAGCCCCACCGTTCATTGTAAACAACGATGCATGTAGGTACTGTGTGTTGTTGTAGCCCACCGGGTAAATGACGATTTTTTATTGGTTTGTCATGACAAACCAATTACATAATCCAACATATGTGTAAAGGCACAACATATTCCAGTTAACGGTATATTCTTTTAATGATTTGTTACGGCGTAATCAATACTTCCATTTGTATAAATTGCGTTAAGGGGGAGCTTAGTATTCCTGCCTCTGAGGAGCTTGTCCAATCAGAGCAACGCGGAAGGGCATGTTGGTTGCCGAAAGTATTCATGCGTCCGGTACCGGTCCCAAAATGACATCACGTCATAAATCAATCTGTCTAGACTGTATGACATAATGTTGAATTTTTTTTTCAAATGCATCCAAGAGTAAACATCCTAACCATGTCAAAACAGCAGTCATATTGTATATTTTCAGCAATACGTTTGTTTACCAATAGGTTAAAGTGTTAATAGTGAGATTTTAGTTTTTGAAATGTGTTCATATTTGGCGGAAATCCGCCATTTTGAATTAGTGGCCGTCACCGAATGATGATGATTTGTAGTCATATGAGCACAGGGCATCCAGAGCTCTTAATGAGCGTTGAAATTTCGACTACAGTACCCAGCTAATTATAGCTTCCTGCAAGCAAATGACTTGTGTATAAAAAAAAAAAAATCTCTTATTCTATAGCACCAAACTGAATGTTATTGGCATAGATTGGAGCGCAGTTAGTTTGTCTACCTTCTGTGAACATTTAGCAACCATCTGTGTTGAAATCCGATCAAAAATGGCGGAGCCATATCCATTCTAAGAATCGAACTGTACATACAGTAGATTTCATTCTTCATTCTCAGTGCACGCCTGGTGATACTAAATCCAAATTGAACTCTGCCATTTGAAAGAGGCTCGGTCCATAGATGTGCGAGTTGGCTATAATAATGTAATTTATAGGCCTCATATTCTATATTCTATAATAATATTTCAAATTGCATGTATCCAGATGGCAGAATTTAGTACTGTATCTACAAAACCTTCTGTTTAATCATCTTCCCTTTATTCATTTCCTTAGATCTTTTGTACACGTGATCTCAATAAGGTGCTGAACGAGCTCAGTGGCAGTTTTTCATGTCTGGTCATTGTTAGCATGGTGTTATTCACTGTCAAAGATGCAAAGGAAAATCATAATTTATATTCTCCTTTGTTTCATCACAATGTACTCAAGCCTAGTAACAGACACAATATTCCTGACACTGGGAATACATTCACTGAGGTCCATAGATGTCCCCAGATACCAAGAACATGCAAATGGTCCTTGTAGAAGTGGAGCAAGGTATGTATTTTAGGCAGATTTTCTGAAAATAGGGCTCGGGCCTAAGAGGGTTTTTAATAAACGTCATCTTGGAGGTAAAGAATTTGGTGATATCTCTGTAACCATGGATACCTGGCAGATAGAGAGAGAGAGATAGGGAGGAAGAGAGAGCTAGAGGAACGGGCAAGTGGGAAGGGGGAAGGAAAGAGAGAGAGAGAGAGAGAGAGAGAGAGAGAGAGAGAGAGAGAGAGAGAGAGAAGGAAACATCATTATGCTTTCATCGTGTCCGAATAATAATATGCCCAGGATGATATATACTTTCCCCCAATGAAGACGAGGAACGACTCCCTAAAACCCAGCAATAGAGAGAAAAAAACACCACAGGTGCCGTGGTGCTGGTGAGGAGAAACCTGAGAGGAGCCGTTCAGAGGGGCTCCCCATCAGGGTGTCGTGATATTATAGTGTTGCTATGGATGATAGATGGATGGAGAATAATTGGTATGTATACATGTAATAAAACACATATACATACATACATGGTAGCAATAGTATCTAAAGTACATAAGAACATTTTAAGATTAAAATAATAATAGAGCTAAGAACAAAAAAGCATAGGAAAAGTCAAGGCTCAGAGCTCAAAGTCTCAAAGTCACAGGGGGCAGGAGAGCCACGCGGATGGTTAGACGCTGTAGGTCAACTGAGGGTGACGTAGAGCAGATCCATCGCACCTGTGGTACTCAGATCCAGTTTGAGGTAGAACAGCCGCTGCAGTCGACGCTGTCGGCCACATCAAGGACGGCGCAGGGAAGATCACACCACCTTGACAGGCCAGGACCAGGGCTGGCTCTATATAGGCTGTGTACCTGTATATCAACACACTATCACTCAAGACATCCACTCACAGAGAGAGACAGGGACAGGGGTTAGAAAAGCTCCCATGTCCACAATAGGCAGACATGGGAGCAATAAATATATGTAATATAAACACATATACATGCATACATAGTAGCAATGGTAACTAAAGTATATACTTTTTAAATGAAAGTAATACTAGAACTAAGAACAAAGAAGCATAGGAATACATTTTTAATCATGCAAAAAAGAGAGAGAGAGAGACTCACTCACACTAACCCTCACTGTAGGAGAAATAAACCTCTCGGGACCAGCTTGGTTGACATTAGCAGCTAACTTTAGTTTAGGTCATCGAACTGTCACATTAGGCACATATCGCACATTTACACATACAGTACTAACGTAGAGGTTGTAAAAAGTACCCAGAAATTATACTTATGTGAAAGTATGGGTACCGTCCCAAAATCGTACTCAAGTAAAAGTCAGAGTATCTGGCTAAAAACACACTTGAGAAAAAGTTTAAAAGTTTCTACTTTTAAATGTACTTAAGTACTAAAAAGTTAAAGTAAAAACTTTTTTTCTGACTGTCTATTCTTCTGATAGCAGGTGTTTTCTAGTCTTGCACAAGGACCAATCAGCATGGGTATGGGCGGGTTAATTTTCCATTGATGGGGATTTGATTGGCTGTTTTTAAATAAAGTGCGGCCACAGGATTAATAACGTTAACGTTAATACGGCCAGAGAAACAAATATACTAATTAAAATGGTTGGACCTGCGAGATTTGTACTTTGTACTTTGTGGGTCTGCATTTTAAATGTAAGGAGTAAAAAGTATGTTTTTTTTTTTCATACATAAGTATTGTAACAAAGTACAATTACTCAAGTACTTTACACCCCTGCGTAGAGCATATGTGCATATTGCTGCAGTCAAAAATGATTAGTAAAAGTAGTAGTACCTACTTACTGGTCACAGGACTCTTCAATAACGTCCATTTTGTGAATCCATTTGTTGAAACAACATCTTTGTTGGCAGACGGCTCCTGCTATCTTCACGGTGCACTTCACTCGTCTCTCTCTCTCTCTCTCTCTCTCTCTCTCTCTCTCTCTCTATCTCTCTCTATCTCTCTCATCTCTCTCTCTCTCTCTCTCTCTCTCTCTCTCTCTCTCTCTCTCTCTCTCTCTCTCTCTCTTCTCTCTCTCTCTCTGTATCCCTCTCTCTCCCTATCTCTATCTATATCTCTCTGTATGTTCAATGCTTTTTGATCAGAATAGTTATTTGTATACTGTACATCAGACTGGCAAATCTGATTACTTTGGCTCTGTTCGCGCCTGCGCCTAATCCTGGGGGAAACACAGACACCGTTCCTATTGACTGCTGTATTTTTTGGTCTGTACAGAAACTGTTGGCAGAACGTTTGTTTTGGTAGAGCATCATGTTAAGTCAAGCAATTTATCTTTGCGTTTGCACCGTTGTGAAAAGTTCAAAAGTGTGTTTTGTCCTAAAGTTGTAGTTTATGAACAACCGGCCATTAATCCCTATTTATTCCTTGAGTTGTTTTCCCCCAAATAAGAGGCGTGGCATTAAGAATTCTGTGCATTGCCGGTCTGATTTATACATTGTGCTAGTGAATAGAATATTAGTAAGATTGTAATTCTCCCCATTGTTGCTGGGTTAGGGTTAGATGCCAATGCCAATCGGTTTAGCGTCTCTTCCGAAGGACGGCACTCGCAGCTATACGGTGTCCCTATCACCGTAGCAGGGGCATTGTTACTGACAAGTCCAGAGGACAGAGTGCCCCCTGCTGGACAACAACACCACCTTCTGACAACGGCCTTGACCGGGGCTCAAACCGGTGATCTTCTGATCATGAGTTCGGAGCTCTACTCATGTAGCCACGCTGCCGGCATGTTAGGAAACATAGGAAGGATGTGAGGAATCATAGGAAGGGTTAGAGGAAGCATGTTAAGAAGCAAATGAATGATGTTAGGAAACATAGGAAGGATGTTAGGAAGCACAGGAAGGGCGATAGGAAACACAGGGAGGATGTTAGGAAGCTCCTTCCTTCTTTATCTTGAAATTGCATGCTTTTAGATGGTAAAATAGACTTGCTGTTCCTGCCCGGTTTTGAACCGAGGACCTTTTGCATGTTAGGCTGGGGAGTAAGTCCCTCTTGGATCCCTGGGGAGTAAGCCCCTCTTGGATCCCTGGGGAGTAAGCCCCTCTTGGATCCCTGGGGAGTAAGCCCCTCTTGGATCCCTGGGGAGTAAGCCCATCTTGGATCCCTGGGGAGTAAGCCCCTCTTGGATCCCTGGGGAGTAAGCCCCTCTTGGA
Source organism: Notolepis coatsorum (assembly GCF_963971535.1). Classification (NCBI taxonomy): domain Eukaryota; kingdom Metazoa; phylum Chordata; class Actinopteri; order Aulopiformes; family Paralepididae; genus Notolepis; species Notolepis coatsorum. The sequence goes on from NC_140168.1 coordinate 83,399,231, forward strand.
TCCCTGGGGAGTAAGCCCATCTTGGATCCCTGGGGAGTAAGCCCATCTTGGATCCCTGGGGAGTAAGCCCATCTTGGATCCCTGGGGAGTAAGCCCCTCTTGGATCCCTGGGGAGTAAGCCCATCTTGGATCCCTGGGGAGTAAGCCCCTCTTGGATCCCTGGGGATGACCAGACCCAATGTTTGAGAACCAATGGCCCAGGCCGTACGGACTATGGAGGAGAGGTCTATACTGGCAATAATAACCCAACAAACGCCACAAATAAAGATGAACGATATCCATAAATCATGTATATGTGCTCTGGGAAGCCCAGCGAGGGAATGCATTGTTGATTTAGTGAAATTGAAAAGGAGGGAGAGAAAGCGTGATGAGAGGAGGAGAGAGAAAGAGAGAGATGGAGAGAGAGATGGAGAGAGAGAAACAGAGAGAGATGGAGGGTGAGAGAAGGATAGACAGAAAGAGAGTGATATATGGTATAGAGAGGAAGGAGGGGAGATAGTGAAGAGTTGAGGAGCAAGAGAAAATAGAGACGGGCAGGCAGAGAGAGACAGACATACACAGAGAAAAAGAGTGTGTGTGGGGGGGGAGAGAGAGGGGCTGACAGACACATGGAGAGAGACAGACAGACAGAGATAGAGAGATACAGTAGCTGTAGCCCAGCGAACCAGGCAGTGTTCTCTGAGTAATGACTCTGGGAGCCATGGTTCTGTCAACGTATTAGACATTCTGACAGACTAATTTAGATTAAGGGCCGAGAGAGAGAGAGAGAGAGAGAGAGAGAGAGAGAGAGAGAGAGAGAGAGAGAGAGAGAGAGAGAGAGAGAGAGAGAGAGAGAGAGAGAGAGAGAGAGAGAGAGTTGGGCTGTGAGGCAGGTTGTCAAAAAATTTATTCATGGTTGTACTTCACATCTAGGCGCTTTGGTGCACGTCGTACATATAGAAATAGTAGGGATAGATTCTGAAGGGATATGACAGCGTATAATCTATGTTACCTGTGGGCTATGTAATGTCCCCGTAATTCACATCAACAAAAATGTGTGTTCAAATATTTCCCCCTTATTCTATAGAACAAGGAATTGTTGTTGAATCAACTTTTTGGGAAATTCTGGACTATGGGGATGTAATTTACAGACAGGCTGCTGTAAAGGCTGCTGTAATTTACAGACAGGCTGCTGTAATTTACAGACAGGCTTACTCCTTAATAATAATAATAATAATAATATATTTGATTTGTAGGGCACTTTATAGTTGCGGAGCAAATCTCAAAGCGCTACATTGTAAAAGAACATAAAAGCTAACAAGAGAGTAAAAAAAGAGAAGGTAAAATAAGCAAGATTAAAACTAGTAAGGGGTAAAAAGAACACTAGAACTAGTAAAAGAGTAGAAAAAACATAAAATAAGAAGGGCTAAAACTGGTAAAAGAACATAAAATGTGTGGAGCTAAAACTAGATAAAAATCAACAAAAGGCTCTATTAAAAAGATGAGTTTTTAGGCCCTTTTTAAAAGCATCCATAGTCTGTGGTGCTCTCAGGTGGTCCTTACCACTCTGCTGTCTCCACACTCAGCCCCTTAGGTCGCTTTCACACAGGGGCTGTTTGGTCCGGACTTTCGGACCAGAATTCGATAGTCCGTTTTTTTGGGTTTGTGTGAATGCGTGTCGAACTCGGTTCGCGGACCAAACAGGCGAACTCTGGTCCGCCTGAAAACGTCGGTCTCGGTTCGGCTTCATCGAACCAAACGCGAACCAAATATAGGAAGTGATTATTATTACCACTGCTCGCAGCACTCACTGCAAAACAAGCACACTGCATCTAATCTCTCTCTCTCTCTATCTATCTATCTATCTATCTATCTATCTATCTATCTATCTATCTATCTATCTATCTATCTATCTATCTATCTATCTATCTATCTATCTATCTATCTATCTATCTATCTATCTATCTATCTATCTATCTATCTATCTATCTATCTATATATCTTAACTGTGCATCTTGGGAAGAAGGAAGAAAAAACGCGGCTTATTATTATTACCGAGGCGCACGGCATTGGATCAATGCCACGTCAATACTATTATTACCTTACCACTGCTCGCAGCATTCATTCACTGCAAAACAAGCACACTGCATCTATCTCTCTCTCTATCTATCTATCTATCTATATATCTATATATCTGTGCATCTTGGGAAGAAGGAAGAAAAAATGCGGCTTATTATATTATTAATAAAACAGCTACTTGTGGGCACTCATAAAAACACTGTGGTCTACAAGTTGTTTAGCGAGAGGATGGTGGTAATGTGCTTCAATAGAACAATGGATCAATGCCATGTCAAAACTCGCCTCCGCTCCGCTGATCTGGAGGACTCGCAGTCCACACACAGACACACACACACACGCGCGTGCGCGCACACACACGGGCTCGCAGCCACACACACATTTCCACTGTCCAATAGACAAGCGCCCTTTTCGACCGCGTGACATTGTTCAGAAGGTTCGGTCCGACTCACAGATTTCTATGTGAACGCAGGCGAACCAAATGAAGAATGCAACAATGTTGCAACTTCACCCCCAGAACCGCACAGAGTCCACCAAAACTATATGTGAAAGCGACCTTAGACTCCTTACCACTCTGCCCTGAGGTGTATTACCCATGATAGCTACAACACTCACTCACCAATGTTTGTATGATATGGTCGTTTGGTCCTCACTAACTGACCGTATGCAGGACTGAGCCTGGAAAGTGGTCTTCACTAACTGACCGTATGCAGGACTGAGCCTGGAAAGTGGTCTTCACTAACTGACCGTATGCAGGACTGAGCCTGGAAAGTGGTCTTCACTAACTGACCGTATGCAGGACTGAGCCTGGAAAGACTGCGTTCTGTGTGGATGCAGCGGCATCATGGAATCGCTTGCAATTTCACCCTAAATTTAGTTCCCTTCTCTCTCTTGGTAGACCGGCTCAGTGGGCTCGTGGGTAGAGTGTCCGCCCTGAGTTCGCGAGGCTGGGAGTTCAAGCCCCGGCCGAGTCATACCAAAGACTATTTAAAAATGGTACCCATAGCCTCCCTGCTTGACACTCAGCATCAAGGGTTGGTTTGGGGGGAAGTCCTTGCGACATACTAGCGTCATGTCCAAGGGGTGTACTTGTACATCAAGCTGCCTCACGCTACAGAAACAGGAGATAGGCTCCTGGGCCCTCATTCATCAACGTGGCGTGGAAAGTGTTCTATTTCCACACGTAAGCACAGAATGTAGACACCTGTCATGATGAATATGACTTTGATCCTACGTTTGAGCTCGTGCACTGTTTTAAGTATTTGCATACCAGAACCGCCCCGATTAACCATATACGGTAATGGAATACCCCCATGAAATGTGGAAAAATGGACTAAGCCGAGGGAAGCGTGTTATGAGAACGGTGATGTCGGATATGATATCTATTAACCATTGCTGCCTGGGCAGCGCAAACACTAATAAAGACCGTGCTGGAATATGACTGCCTTTTCCCGTGTTGTTTGATTAATACCCAGGGATTAAAGTTCTCCTCAATTTTATTCCAAATCGCGATGGATTTTCCGTAAATTTTCTACCTGCTGCATATGATTTCTAGAGGCATACTACAATCTATTTTGATGTCAGTATTGGGTAGCCTATATAAACAATAATACGAGAGCATATACAAGAACAATGAATCTCACTGCATGTATGATGTAGCCTGCCTTTCAATACATGAACTTGAATTCCATCATGTTTGTGTGCGGGACTCACAAGGCTGTTGTCACAATGGGTGGTACCGGTACAGTAATAACAGTCCACACAATATCACGATGGACCATGCCATAGCCTATGTTCTATTAGGACATGATCTGTGACGACAAATGTTCTAGAATGTTTGATTAAGATATCATACTCTGACAGCATGCCTATGATCAACAAAAACGCGAACTTGAATCCCATCATCATATTTACATAGTCTGTCCACTATCTGGTGTCATTGCAATGCGTTTTTTATTCTTTCTTATACAGTAAAAAGGGGGAAGAACACTATATCGTGGGTGTTCATATGACTTGTATTCTGCTTACAGCTTCGAAATTCCACTTGTTTCGTTTAACGTAAAGCCTTTTAAATATAATCAAAACGTTCCCGTGTTTCTGCGGTCTGTGCGCAAAATAATAACGAGTTGAGCTACGCGGAGCGCAGTCAGTCAGTACACCCCGTATATTCCGATAACGCTATATAAACCATGCTGCATTCATTCTGAGAGAAAGATCTATTATTCCAAATGCTATTTATAGGGTTTTGACCATAATTACACTACTGTTGCTATTTTACAATGAACTATAATGAATTACGGTTCATACAGAACATGCCAGTGTTGAAACTAATGCACAGAAGCTCATTTCCTTGTTGTAATAATATATTCTACCACTGGGCGTCAGCTAAGTGTGCTCCGAGCTGTGCGTACACATAAGCACGAAGTCAAGTTCAAGTTGAAATTGATGAATCCCACTCTTTGCTTAGAAATGATCGTACGCACAGGTTAAGCACATATCTGTGCGTAAGACACGTTGATGAATGAGGGCCCTGCTCTCTTGGTCATTTGAAAATGTTGATCAATGGTCGTCCACTATCGACCTGTAGTTGTTTCGCTTGATTATTTTCTATTGCTCAATGCTGCTACTATTGTATTTATATTTTCCTTCAGCCGTGTGATTTAAAAAAAATATATATATATATTTACTTTTGTATATGTGTGTTTGGACTTGTTGAGGGCCATCATGTAAACTTGGCGTCATTGAAAATGAGCGTCTCCCTCAATTGACTGTCATGTCTGTGAGCCTTCCCATCACATAAATATTGGCTGTCATGTCTGTGAGCTTTCCCATCACATACATATTGGCTGTCATATCTGTGAGCCTAACTGTTTCCACCCTCCTCTCTTTCTCTCTCTTTCTTTCTTACTTTTCTTTTCTGTTTTGTTTTCCTCCTCTCCTTCTTTTATAATAATAATAATAATTCATTACATTTATATAGCACTTTTCTAGACACTCAAAGTGCTCCCCACAATGTAGGGTGGAAATTGCCTCCTTCACCACCACACCCAACCTTGGGCTACGCAGGCTCAATGGCTGCCATACAATGGCACCCGGCACACATCACACTACACAATGGCTGAAAGGCTCAGGAGACAGGGATTGATATCAGCCAATTAAGGGGAAGGGATGATTAGGTGGCCTTGATGTCAGAGACCTGATTGGGAATTTGGCCAGGCGTCCTGGGTTCTTTAATGACCGAGATTCAGTCAGGACCTCGGTTTAGCGTCTCATCCGAAGGATTTATTTTCCTCTCAGTTTCTTCCCTCTCTTCTTTTTTCTTTTTATTTTTTATCTACTTTTTCTCCCCATTTTCTATTTTTCTCCCATCCCAATTTCGTATTATCCAATTCTACCCTCCCCTGTCTCGAACGTTGTTAGACTATGCCTCCCACTGGTTGGCTGCAATGTGGACCAAGCCTTGCATCACGTGTCCCCTCGGGTACACGAGGAGGCAGCTGTCGCATCTTTTCACCTGTACAGCGCGATCTCTCAGCAGCGCGGAGTAACGCGTGGGAGGCTCACGCTGCCCCCGTTGCTTCCTGATTCTGCTGTAGGAGTTGCTGTCCACAACGTCCGATCCCCACCCACCGGCTTTCCCACTAGTGGTCTGCAAGGGCCTTGAAATTAAGCCCGTGCCCAGCCCGAGCCCATGCCGTTCAGGCCCTGCCCGACAATAAGCCCGACTGTAATGCAACATTTGAAGCCCTAGCCCGAATGAAAACCTGAATATTTTATTTTTATTTAGACTTAATTTTTTAAAAATTTTTAATTTGTTTTAAATATTCGAAACACGGTTTTATATGAACTTAATAAATAAACAAAAACGAAAATGTCCAATAGGTCTGCCTAAATAACAGATAGGCGCATATTGCGCTGAAAACTAACAAGCATTATATTATAGCCAAATATACATTTTTGTTTTTGTTTTAGATATTCGAAACACTGTTTATATATTAACTTAATAAATAAACAAAAACGAAAATGTCCAATAGGTCTGCCTAAATAACGCATATCACGCTGAAAACTAAGAAGCATTTACATAGCCTGTTTCGCTCTTATTAGAATGCCGTCGCAGTGCTCGCTTAGACTGACTCACACGGCAGCCTCGTAAAACGTATTGAAGGCTATATGGAATCTTCTTTGACACACACACACACACACGACACAATAGCCTACTCAGTCACTATACAAACAAACAGAAAGCAGAAATCAGATTTCGAGCAGAGCAACATTTATATAATGAAAGCACAACAGAACAGGGCAGCGGCGACCCCACACCAGCAAATAATAATAAATACATCAGACTCACCACTTCGCTGTTGATGTCAGCAACGCGTTGAACAACGTTAACAAAACTTCGCCAACCGGCTACATACATCCAAGAACAAATTAAAACGTTCGCCAACTGGCTATATTCCAACTTCAAACAACCAATGCCACTTCGGTCCGGTTCATTTGTTCATCATGAGGGCTTCATCACTGTTCTACTCCCCTCGAGTTCTCCCTGCGGGCTGCGGTAATTACATCCAAATGTTTCCAAAAATGCAGCTTTCCCAGACGCATTGGGAACTTTCAAAAGCTCTCCCTTTCCCTAATTCCATATCTGTTAACTTATCCATCGCGACTCAGAGAGACACGAGTCTCTGACTCTCTGATCTGTGATGACAGCTGGCGCAAAACTGAAACAGAAACTTAAGGTTATCCTATAACCCTAGTTATATGAGTATAGCGAGCGCGGAATAAAAAAATAAAAAAGAGGGCGCTGCCCGGCCCGGCCGAGCCCGAATTATTTATTTAAAAACAAAGCCCTACCCAGCCCGAACCCGTCGGGTCGGGTAGGGCCCCGTCGGGCTCGGGCAGGGTTGCAGTGCACTATTTCCCACCCCCTAATACTGCCAATTGTATTAGTATGAACGACCAGCCAAGCCGGAAGCAACGCAGAGAGCTGGGCCACTTAGCCGCCCATTCTTCCCTCTCTTCTTCAACACAGTATGTATATGGGGTGGTATGTTATCTCCAGCTCTTCTTCAACACAGTATGTATATGGGGTGGTATGTTATCTCCAGCTCTTCTTCAACACAGTATGTATATGGGGTGGTATGTTATCTCCAGCTCTTCTTCAACACAGTATGTATATGGGGTGGTATGTTATCTCCCTCTCTTCTTCAACACAGTATGTATATGGGGTGGTATGTTATCTCCAGCTCTTCTTCAACACAGTATGTATATGGGGTGGTATGTTATCTCCCTCTCTTCTTCAACACAGTATGTATATGGGGTGGTATGTTATCTCCAGCTCTTCTTCAACACAGTATGTATATGGGGTGGTATGTTATCTCCAGCTCTTCTTCAACACAGTATGTATATGGGGTGGTATGTTATCTCCAGCTCTTCTTCAACACAGTATGTATATGGGGTGGTATGTTATCTCCAGTTCTGACATTACCTCTGTCACATTGTACACCCGGTGCTTGTTCTCCGGTGGTACTGGGAGAAAACCAACACACATCTCTCACTTCCTCTCTTCTCTCTCTCTTTCTTGCTCTACGACAGACAAAGGCGGTTGCTCCATCCCTCTCTCTCCCTTTCTCTCTTTCTCTGTCTCTCTCCCTCCCTTTTTCTCTCTCTCATTTCTCTCTTTCTCTCTCCTTTCTCTTTCTCTCTCCTTTCTATTTATCTTGCTCTCTCATTCTCTTTTCTCTCTTACTCTCTCATTTCTCTCTCTATCTCTCTCTCTTGATTGAGCTTGTGTGGGCTGCTGATATTGCAGTGAAGGGTGTGTGTGTGGGGGGAGGGGGTTCCTCTACTGTGCATTTGTGTTGCTGTTGCAATGTGTTAATAAAGAACATCAATAGTCAGTGTCTCTCTAGGTTTATTGTGTAATTTATTTCCCACACCATACTTTAATCTGCTTTAGGCTAAGGTTGGATATGAGGTATCCACTGAGGTTAAAGTTAGGGTTAAGGTAAGGGTTAGTTTAAGGTTATAGTTAAGGTAAGGGTTAGTTTAAGGTTAGGGTTAAGGTAAGGTAAGGGTTAATGTAAGGGTTAGTTTAAGGTTAGTTAGTTTAAGGTAAGGGCTAGATTAAGGTAAGGGTTAGTTTAAGGTTAGAGTTAGTTTAAGGTATTAAGGTTAGGGTTAGTTTAAGGTAAGGGTTAGCTTTATGCTCACTGTGTCACCTGTACTGTTCTGCCAGTGATGTGGAGCCTCTACGACACGCATGACTGGTGTAATGTCACATTCAAAACCTTATGCAAAACACCTTCGTTTTATTTTTATACTATTCATCTAGGCCTTATTTTTAGCTGAAAGCTCTCTGTGTGACATAACAGTCATTATCTTTTTTGTTTAAGGTTAAAAGAACACAGTTTTGTTCAAACAAAAATGTATTTATAATTTTTTTTGACAACTTGGATAAAACGGATATTTGCAACAAAATGTCTCTTTTTTAATGTTCATATTGAGTCCTTGAGCAAGACACACTCTCCTAGGGCAGCCCACTTTTTCTAAGTGGTTAGGATGGGTCAAATGCAGAGAAATTATTTCCCCTTCGGGACAATAAAAGTACTAATTGTTATTATATTGATTTATCAGTTATAGGAAATACAAGTTAGATGTACATGTAGTGTGGGAGTGAATATCCTATGACATTTACATTTGGTCATTTAGCTGAACGCTTTTATCCAAAGCGACTTACAAGTTCTGTACGACAAGTCAGCAGGAAGGGTACAACTCTTTCAGCTGAGTAACAATGTTCATCACACAGTGAGCTAACTATGAGCCTAGTAATAGTTGAGATCTCCAGTCAGTCACAGAGTCAGATAATCAGATCCCAGGTCAGTATCAGTATCAGTTCCCATCTGAGCTGCTGGTTCCTGGCTGGTTTCTGGTTCCACTTCAGTCTCACTGCTCACCACTGTTACAGACGGTAGGACTCAGATTAACGATAGGTTATGACTATAACCAAGTTCTGTCAATAGTGGTGATGCTCGGCATCACTCATGCACTATCCTCGCATATGTGCACGCGCACTGAATAAAATTCCACAATGTACCTTTATCCCAGTATTCGTCTGACCACACCCCTCGTTAGCTTACCTTCATAAGCAGGTGTGTGGTCACCTGCTCTCCTCCTTCCCAAGCTTTCACCACAAGGTGAGATCAAGGGCTGCAGCGGCGTCGGATGCCGAGCGTCACCACTATTGACAGAACTTGGTTATAGTCATAACCTATCGTTCTGTATCATAGTGGCTCCGCTCGGCATCACTCATGCACAAGGGAGGCCGAGCGGAGCCACCGGCCGACAAATACACCCCGCTGAAAGCCCCCCACAACCATCAGAACAGGGAGGGCCGAGCCCCCCCGACCCCCCCTAATGGAGGGCACCCCCCCTATTAGAGGTTTCCCGGGAGGGCGACGGACCTGACCGTGCGAAGAGGCACTCAAGCAACTCAACGCACAGGGTGAGCAGACCGTGGCCTGACCCCACGACTACACACACGCACAACCCGCATGCCACCCGGGAACGAACGGAGGGAACAACCTCGTTACTGCCCCCAGAAACACGGGGTCAAGGGCAAACCCAACCCCGTGGCAAGGCCTGGAACGGGGGCCCGGAGAAGTCCATGATGCCAGCATCAAGACCCCACCAGGTGGGCACTTAGTGACCCCGCCCCCCACATCGCCAGCGTATTCGGACAAAGGCCCCTCAGCCGAGCGGGCCCTGTCCCCCCAATAATACACCGCCTGGCACACTGACCCTGCAGAACAGGCAGTCAGCATGGCCATAAGCACACAAAAAAGGTTAACCAACGTAAGCAGGCAGCGCACCGGGGAAAAACCAGGCAACAGGCTGTTAACCCGAGCCTGGAGACTGCGGACGAGACAGGCGCCAGAGGGGACAGCTGAACACAGCCGCCCCGGCGGAAGGGGCGTATGCTGGCGTTGTTGCATGACCAAGCCTCCATTTAAAAAAAACCCACCCAGAGGGGTTGAGGCAGAGAAGGCTGACATGATTGGCAGACGTCATGAACGTGCAGGGGCACCCTCAACCGGGTAACCCGGGAGTTGACACTGCTCCAACACACCAGGGAATCAACCACCTTGGTGTTACCCAATGCGGCGGTTGTTCCATAACCCCTCAAGAAAAAACTCCAAAACATACCTGCGGGTATACACAGTACAAGTGTTTCAGTTTTCAAAAAAGGGTTAACCCAGGCCTACGGGTCGACGAAACATTACTTCGGACCGGGCCCGGCGATACGGGGAGCACAGGATCCCCCGAGGAGGTCAAGACCACCCCAACAGGCCCCTCTTTGCCACGCGTAAGAGAAGAGCGAAAGAAATGGAGAACCAGCCCCAACACCCCGTACTTGGTATTCCCAGGAGGTCACCCAACCAAGTACTAACCAAGACCAACCTGCGTGGCGGCCAAGATCTGACGAGATCGGGCGTGTACAGGTTGGCACGGCCGTAAGCCATTACGACAGTGTAGAATACAAAGTACCCAACAAGGGCTCCATAGCGCTTAACCCTGTGACACCCGGACCGACCTGGCATTTTTCCCCCTGAAAAAAGCCCAAGTCCCTCAGGGTACCAGAACAGCAGATCTGCATCCCCGGCGGACAACAGGTGCAACTGATCCGGACCAGCGTGTCCAGAACCAGTCCCGTGCCCTAACCACGCCGGTCTGCCAACCCCAGGAGAAGGGGCAGACATGCGTGTTGATCTTAAACATGAAAAGAAGGCGCCACCCAGACGTTCGGTGCGAACCGCGCCCGTTGGCCCACCCCCAGGGCGTGAAACCCTTCTACGTATGTTCAGATCCATTCTGTCATCATCCCCCGATATGAACGAGAATCCGTCGACAACCACACAGGTCGTCGGAAGAGGAAAAAACCCCATCCCAGTTTAACCCCAAGCAACCAAGGTGCGCCAGTCAGTTGCTTAATGTCCAACAGAACATCCCGAACTAGCACTATGTGTGCGGCGGGTATATCCACATCAATAAATAGGCTATTTAGACCTTTCATTGAATCCCCAAGGCGCCCAGGGGAACGAAAAGAGGGGTGAGATGCAACCAACTCCAACTCTTTATAACAATAAAGAAGAAGCAGTATAAACCCAACTGCACAGCTGGGAGTAAAAACTGATTTATATTTTTACATCCAGTCACTCCTTTTGTCAAAGAGTATAGACCGAACTTCCCAGAAGCCTTCCCACACGAGTTGCGGTTTATGAAAAAGACATGTCAACTGTGAGTCACGTGACCAACTGACTCAAGTTTACACATAAAATCGAGCATATCAGACCCGTAAGCCTTACGCTCTAACCCGACACTTTAACACCACACCCTTACGTAAAGAGCTCAACCCATGGAAGTCGTCGACATAGCAACGTATATGCTATGACGGGGGGAAACCCTGTACACGACTCCTGTTTGTAATAGGAGTTGTGTCAAGACAACCCTCCCCCCCCCCCCCTGCCAAGACGTTTGAACGGCTCGGCCCCGACTGGTTTAGCAGAAATGAGAAAAAATCCCCTAAACCAATCAAGTGGGAAGGAGGGGTTTATTCGACACCCCCTCACACAACCCCTTCTTCCCTACACAACAAAAACCAACTGTAGCATTTTGAGACCTTCGGTAGAAAGCCAAAGTATAGCAAAAGCTAATACAATGCCCGCTACCCACGGAATGTGAACAGGATTTACAACAAAACAAGTCGTGTGTGTGTGAATCCTACACCCGCTTTCTATGTCGTACATAGCAAAACACTGACAGAGAGTAACGGCCAAGCCGTGTAACGTGTGTGCACGAGTATTACTGCAACTAACACAACAGTGTTGTGGCTCAACATTACTTTGCTTAAGCAACGGAACATACCACCAGCTTCTACCTGCATGTGGAGCGTCAGGCTAATAGAACCTTTCTATGACTGAGTGTATGCTTGCAGACCTTGCTTAATATCGTAACACAACACGACACATCTCTCAATGTAATAATGCAGATTCACATTTCGCAACCCCATCATATGTATTAGTGAATAAACACACAGTTTGTTTGGCCAATAATATAGTCCCCTTTTTAAGGGAACTTTTTATTTATTATTTACGGCACAAAATCATGAGGGGGCCGGGGAGGGTGTAGAGGGGGCCACAGGGGGAAAGGTCACTTTTAGCGGCGTCTGCCGCCTCGAGCCGCTCAGGTTTTGCCACCCCGAGAAGCCCCGGAGGGACGGTAGTGAATCGGCTGCTGGTCACGGCGTTCCCTACCGTCTCCTCTGGTCGTGGATGGGCCGGCGACAGCAGAATCGCCGTCTCTCCTCCTGCCCTTCTTGGAGGGGCCAGCAGTGGCGGCGGAGGCAGTGGTAGGCACGGCGGAGGGAGCTCGACGTCGTGGAAGCCTTCTGACTCCACCGGCAAGGACGGGAGGCGGAAAATGGGGTTGGAAAACGGATCTCTCCTCTGCCATCTCTCTGCACGTTGAGGTCATCAGCTGCAGGGCCTTCCCGAATAATCCAGCATCGGAGAGGTTGGCCGTCAGAAGAGGGGTTCTCTTCTTCTCCGGCACTCGAGCCTGCTCCAGCCAAAGGTGGCGCTGGGTCAGGGTGGCCAGGGCGCGCATCTTCCCCGAGGCTATGGCCTGCACCTGGGTAAGATGCAGGACAGCTCCTGCCGCCTGGGTGATCTGATCGCATTTTACCTCGGTCAGACCCGTGCCGCCCGTCATTATCCCCGATACAAATCTAGCCAGGTGGGCGATGTTAGAAGCCGCAGCCAGCGATTGTGTACCAGCGATAAATGACTGGTCACCCCAATATGCCAATCGCCTAGCCGATCTTCCATGGAGAACCGGCTTGCATAATGGTTCCCACACCACATCCGGACAGAGGAGAGCGGCCATCGGCCTATCAAGCCGTGGCACGCCCTCTCTCATACCTTTGACCAACCCTGACACCCGCGTAACTGGTACGTAGGCGGGGGTAAGTCCCATGATGTGAGACACCGCCTGGCCCTGACGAACATAGGCCCCCATTGAGGGGAAAAATGGGTAGACAACGTCCACCCCTCTCACCGGGCGACGCTGCCAGAGATGACCTATGAGATCATCGGGGGCAGGAGCAGGCAATGGCTACGGCAGCGGCACGCCGTTTGCAGCGGCAGCTACCGCCATGAGCTCGGGAAACAAAGCCTGCAGTTCCCCCTGCTGACTTTCCTCCACCGAACCCGCATCCCTCACATGCAGCAGGCTTCGACCAATTGAGGAGCCACAGTCTGATGTGGCTGATAGCAGGGCATCCTGCCGAAGAGGCCGAGGTGGTTCCCCGACATCCTCGAACAAGGCGTCCCAAGGAGACATTTCTCCCCCCTCCGGTGTTTCTTGGATAGGAGGGATACTCGCCTCCACAGGACCTTCAAACAAGAATCCGTCCGACTCTTCCATGAAATCCTCAGTTTCCATCGGACATGCAGAGCCCGACGCATCCTCGCTGGTCTCCAGCAATTCCCCAAACCCAGGCCGTTCGCGTCTGCATGCCACCATCTTGCGACGTGAACGGGCAGACGCGAAAAGCTTGCGTCGCAAATCCTCCGGAACCAAAAGAACCGTCCGCCCAACAACGGACGATTCCCTGGAACCAGAAGAACCAGAGTCGAGATCATGCCATCGCCGGGGCGACGGCACCGATGCCTCGGCTCCTCGGAGAGGCAAACTATCCATCGGCTGTCTCCTGGGCTGGGTCGGCAACCACGAAAGTGGCAGCAGCCCCGCACCAGAACGCACGACAGAGGCGGGAATGGAGAACCGCTGGTGAAGAGTGGGTCTACTCTCCGAAGTAGACATTATGACTTAGCTTTTTCTTTTTGAATAGTTATGAGAGAAGAAAAAACTAAGCACAATGTAAACACGTCTCAACCCTTTTCAACTAACAACACGTCAAGTGGGGTACTACCGAAGGCACTTCCTTGTGGTGAAAGCGAGAAGGAGGAGAGCAGGTGACCACCAGTGATGCCACTAACGCGTTACTAAGTAACGCGTTATTGTAATCTGATTACTTTTCCGCGAAAATGGTAATCTAACGCGTTAATCTTTAAAAGCCAGTAATCTAATTGCAGTTACTTGTCCAAGTGGCTGTGCATTACTATTTCGTTACTATCTCATCATAAATTCATAATGCAGGCGGAATGCAGTATTTTATTTCGTTTTCGACAGTCAAAAATACGCTTAGAGCTGTTTACTTCTCTTTGGGAGTGACGTCACATGTCACGTTTTCAAAGCGTGTCTGAGCACGTAACCTCGCGTGTTGATCCATGCTGGTGGGCGCGGCTGTTATTGTTATTTTCAGCCTGACCTAAACTGCGCGCTAGCAGGGAGAAGCTCGCGCTCGTAACGCTTTCTTGCAGCACTGGAAGTTCACTAGTCTACTTAACGTTTGTTAAGCCGGGTGAAAAAAACATTCACTTTGCGGAGGAAACAAAATACTGTCTACCGCATATGGAATATACAGCAGCTGCACAGCACGACCATCGACTTCTACAGGACTCGGAGCTGCACCACCAGCCAAACAGTATGTTCCACCTTTGAGTTAAACATATTTTGCATTGCACTATTCCATGAACATGGAACACCATACTGCAGTATGTAGGTTGTCAGTAGCACACTGACAACACTGCAGTATATATATTCCCTCCCCGCCGTATATATATTTCCCTCCCACCCACCCACCCCCTCCTAATGTACAGTCCCCTCCCCATCATATGTATATACTCTGTCATGATCTAGGGGTAACAGTACTGTATATTTGAATACCGTTTATGTCACAAATGTATCAGTACTAAATACCTATATGTCCCTATGCCATAAATGTCATGTATGTTGTGTATGTCATAAATGTCTATATGAATTGAAAATGGGGGACCCTGATGGAAACAAGACAAACGTCTTTCTCTGGTCTGCATCCCCTTAACAATTGTGTGTATTGAGCCGTACTGTATTGTACCCATTCTGCAATCTGTTAAATAAAGTTTTCATTCATTCATTCATTCATTCATTCATTCATTCATTCATTCATTCATTCATTCATTCATTCACACAATAATAAATAATAATAACGTAGAACCATATCTGAATGGGGCAGGCCTCAAAGGTAGGCTACATATCAGCCTACATGTGGTGTTATTGACCATTTATCTTTTGTGAAATCTATAGATCTATAGATAGCAAGATAGGCATACCTGCCCTATTAGTACATTTTACTCAAATTGAGTACATTTTACTAAAAATGTTTTGTCATTCTTATGTTGTGGCAGCAGCAGGGGGGACGACTTCGTAACCTAGTTACTTTCAAAGTAACTAAGTTACTCTGATAATCAAGTAATCAGTAAAGTAACTAAGATTACTTTTTAAAGGAGTAATCAGTAATCAGTAATCATATTACTTTTACAAGTAATCTGTGGCATCACTGGTGACCACACACCTGCTTATGAAGGTAAGCTAACGAGGGGTGTGGTCAGACGAATACTGGGATAAAGGTACATTGTGGAATTTTATTCAGTGCGCGTGCACATATGCGAGGATAGTGCATGAGTGATGCCGAGCGGAGCCACTATGATACAGAACTACATACACATACACACACGCACACACACACACACACACACACACACACACACACACACGCACGCACGCACGCACGCACGCACACACACACACACACACACACACACTGAACATTTATCACAGGTTCTTTTTGTGATTTTGGAAAGAATTTGCCTGCACAGCCCAATGCCTGATGATAGTTTCCTATTGGTACATCCCATAATAGAACAGACAATCAAGCATTTTACACCTGCTTCGATGTGGGAATAATATGTATATTTTATTGTTAATATTGGAATTTTATAAAATTGAATCTAATCATGTATGAATGCTATTATAATGGACTGACAGCCCTGATATACACACACACACACACACACCACACACACACACACACACACACACACACACACACACACACACACACACACACACACACACACACACACACACACACACACAGGGTGAACAGGAAGGGCGACAGCACAGTTCCTTGGGAGGCGTCGTGAATGGTTTATTCCTCCCAAATATTTGTAAAGGTTTATTCCACCAAAATAGTGTAATAGTGTGTAATCCTTTAATAGTGCAATAGTGTGTACTAGTATAATATTGTACAATAGTGTAATAGTGTAATACTGTAATAGGAATAATGCAGGTAGATCTGCTCGTTATGATTTTATTTGCTCTGTGATTTTCTATGCTTTTTCTATGCGTATCTCTGTATGTACACTTGACGTGACACAGTGGTGCCCAACCAGTCGATCGCGATTGACAGGTAGATCGCGGGCTGATTTCAAGTAGATCTTGATTAATAAAATTTTGCTAAATCAACTCTTCCTCTCCTTGTTAACTACAACAAGCAATGCTGTTTGTTATTTAAGATGAGGTCGGACTCGGCACTGACAGATTTGTGTTCATTATGCTGCTTTTAGAAAGCCTCAAATGACAGCTTACAATATACAATTTTGGCTGGTAGCTCTCGGGCTAGGTGGTAAATAAAAAAATAGATCTTGGTTCAAAAAAGGTTGGGCACATAATAATATAATACAAATTACAATAATAATAGAATGTTATTCCATCGATAAATATTATACATAGTAGTAGCACACTGCACCAGAGTCTTTTACTGTTTAGTCATTAAGAGTCAGACAGTCCTAACAGTTCTCAAGTACTCCAGCCATTAGTTCTCCCACTATTGGTTCTCTTTACAATCAATATCATTGCAAAAAGATGTTTATTTGACACTAAAGACATGTCTTGTCTCTGCAAGAACTTGTCTTTGCGAGTTGCAACTTGACTGAATCTCGGTCATTAAAGAACCCAGGACGCCTATCGCAAAGAGTAGGGGGTTCCCCGACGTTCCTGGCCAAATTCCCAATCAGATCTCTGACATCAAGGCCACCTAATCATCCCTCCCCCCTTAATTGGCTGATATCAATCCATGTCTCCTGAGCCGTTCAGCCATTGTGTAGTGTGATGTGTGCCTGCCTGGTGCCAGTGTATGGCAGCCATTGAGCCTGCGTAGCCCAAGGTTGGGTGCTACCAGTGGTGGTGAAGGAGGCAATTTCCACCCTACATTGTGGGAAGCACTTTGAGTGTCTAGAAAAGCGCTATATAAATGTAATGATCATTTATTAATTAATTTGCAATCCAGCCATTATTGAAAGTTGAATTAAACGTCCTTGTAAGCCGGCCAATCCAGTCAAGCGTGATATATCACTGTTTCTCACTGCCACACGACAGAAGGTTAACCCTTTACTATCACACAACCGACGGCGATGCTCCATCATTAGCATCATTAGAGACCTACCTGTGCCGACTATTGCTGTGACAGACGAGGACCACAATGGAAATAAGTCTCTGACTTTATTGTGTGATAATTCCTCAAACAATGTATGTGATGGTTGTCGCCAAATTGGGTTTTAAATCCTGTGTGTATTTTAACATCTGTGACCAGGCACAGACAATAAGGACTTGTCAAGCAAGCTTCAATTCTTTTTTATTTTAATTTTTTTTTACATTATATGAAAGTACAGATTCTTACCTTCAAAATAAGCCATAACATGTTTAAATAAATGCATTAATTAATTCATTAATTTGCTACAAACATTAGAGCTGGTAGGGCGGCTACGTGGTGCAGTGGGCAAGGCGCTCACCACGAATACTGGAGACGCTGGGTTCGCCTGTTCGAGCCCAGCGCTCCACA
Source organism: Notolepis coatsorum (assembly GCF_963971535.1). NCBI lineage: Eukaryota > Metazoa > Chordata > Actinopteri > Aulopiformes > Paralepididae > Notolepis > Notolepis coatsorum. The sequence continues at coordinate 83,417,130 of NC_140168.1, forward strand.
TTGCTTTCAGTTTAGCTGGTCGTCCGTACTAATACACATTGGCAGTATTAGGGGGTGGGAAACTGATGGGTGGGGATCGGGCGTTGTGGACAGCGACTCCTACAGGTCGGTTGGTGCGCCTGCACAGTAGAATCAGGAAGCGATGGGGGCGGCGCCCCTCCAAAGCGCAGACCCCTGACGCTGAAAGATCGCGCTGCGCAGGTGAAAAGATGCGACTGCTGTTACCTCGAGTATCGGAGGGGACTCGTGCTATGTATGACTTAGTCCACATTGCAGCCGGCTTGTGGGAGGCAAGAAACAGCGTTCGAGACAGGGGAGGGTTGAATTGGATGATACGAAATTGGGATGGGAGAAAATAGAAAATGGGAGAAAAAGTGGATAAAAAAAAAAAAAAAAAAAAAAATTAGAGCTGCTGTGTCAGCAACCAAATTCTACCACTAGAGCTAGTTAGTGTTGATCAAATATGGTCTTTGTAGCTAACATCAGCTAGTGTTAGCTGCAGCATTTGATAGCTGATCACCTCAGATCTTTGGTTGCAATATATTTAGTTTTTTTGTTACCTGATCTAAATTCGATCTGAAACAATATTGTCCCAATTAAAACCCCACCCATCTGGCACTCCAAGCAGATTGAAACTAATACCAAGAATTGTTATTTGATCCAGGTTGAGTGAGAGCTGATGAAATAGTGCAGCTGAGAAAGCAGGAATATTAGGCCTGGTGCAGAGCATCCGCGGTGCTAATGATGCTAATGATGGAGCATCGCCGTCGGTTGTGTGATAGTAAAGGGCTAACCTTCTGTATTGTCGCAGTGAAAGGGTTAACCGGCTGTCGTGTGGCAGTGAAAGGGTTAAGACGTGTGCAAAGGACATACCGCATGTGTCTGTCGGAGGAAGCGGTCAAAGGCCAAACCTTTTACCTTGATAAATGGTCATACCTGTGCGAAGGGAAGGCCATGATGTGACCCGCTGTGACACGAGGAATCTGCAGCTGTATCCTAACGCAGCCATCTCTCCTGTCAGGGCTTTGAAGAGATAAGATGCTCTCGTGGCTGTTAGCTGGAGGTGACAGTTGCCCCCTTTTTGCAGTCAAGGGGCCAAGT